>NW_026731844.1:10000-610000 GCF_028476545.2 Physella acuta | reverse complement strand
CTATCAGTAACGTGACTAATTAGTAATCATATACGAAAAAAACAACATGGCAAATGAAGGTCTGAATCTTAAAAAATTCATTAAAAATGTATTAGTAAAATTAAATCACAATTTCTTTATAAAATAAGAACCACAAGCCACAAGTGGTTTATTTAACTGATTTCGTATAATTTTTTGTGTGCAGGCAAGTGTTTATATATAAAAATTAAGTTGATTTCGAGCATATATTCAAATATAGGCCAATTGTTTTAAAATTATTTTTTTATAGGCGAAAATAAAAGAAAATGAAAAGTAGATTTTTAAAATGTGGTTGCTTTTTTTCATGTATTAGAAATTAATCTAGATCTAGATTAGGTTAGTAGCGGTTAGTAGTTAGATCTAAATGTCCTAATCTAAATCTATTTAGATCTAGCATACTAGATCTAGTATAGTATTTAAATCTAGTAGGCTATTTTAACTATTTTTATCTAGAATTAAATCTAGATCTAGCGTATTTTTTTTTAGCGTATCCATTTTAGCGTATTTTATTCCCCGCTTCACGTTCACCTCCAGTTGAGCGTATTTTATTATAAAGTTTATATAAACACAACCGAAACACACAAAAACGTTAGGAAAACATTGGGCTTATTTCTTTATGAAGTTTTGATTTAGTTTTGATAATTTACTTTTGTCAAAACTTGAGAAAAATCCAAATTTGGAATATTGAATGCTATACTATATACTACTATATAATATAGAAATCTAAGTATAGTATAAGTATAAATAAACTTTTATAAACTCGCGATGATCCCAAAACTGAGGCCAACAACATTTCAAATATCAAATTGACAATGAAATAGCTATATTGCTATATTATTGCCCTCGAACATGTGTAGTGTAAAGAAAGTGTAAGGATTTTTCTCCCGCTGACGATCACACGCTATTTAATTCATAAATGGACACCAGCGAGAAAAGTCTCAAAGGTATTTGAGAGGTGTATAAATTCATTTAAAAATCATGCACAGCGTAGTTACAATTAATATGGTTATAAAATCCTGCCTGTCTGGTTTTTTTCGGACTTTACTAACGATTGGATGTATTTGATGTTTATAATATTTTCGGCAACTAAATAAAAATTTAAAAAAAAAGCAAAAACAATTTGGTTTTCACGTGTAATGGCGACATAAACAATGGCATCCTGCTATTGGATAGGCCGCCATAGATTTTATTGTACACATTGTAAGCTAAAAATAGAAAACTAGGTCATGGGGTTTTAAATTTGCATTGTTATTTAAAAACTTGATCTGCAAAGTTTTGTAAACAAAATAACTATGTAGTGGGGCCTGACCGACCTAAAAGGAGATTGTTTATATTATTGTTTTGAGTTTATATTTAACTCAATGCAACAAGCCCGCCGGTTGGTTGAGGCCACGACCGGGGGACGTTCTGACCGGGATTCAAAGGGACAACTCAAAATATCATCCAAAATTTCTAAATTAATTTTAGGCTTAAGTTTTTATTTTTATTTTTTTTTTTACGTTCTAAATCTAAAAAGCATGTTTTTATTCCAAGCCAACAACATTATGTAAGGAATCTCGTCAACTCGCTCGCCTCCATTGGAACTGTCCTAATGCTTTTTTTTTTTTTACCTTTTCTAATTAAAAGTCACATTCATATAAAAAATGAATAAATCTAGATCTCTAACTAGATTCTAATCCTAGTGTCTAGAGATCTAGAGTCTAGTGACTAGATCTAGTACTTTAGTTCTAGTTAGTAGTGTTTTCCTACCGACCGTCGTTTTTATTTTTTGTGTTTCGGTTGTGGTTGTGTTTAACTTTAATAATAAAATACGCTCAACCGGAGGTGAACGTGAAGCGGCGAATAAAATACGCTAAAACGGAGTTTTAACGTAAATAATTATTAATAATTAGCTAGGGTCTTGATTAATACTTTAATTACTAAATTAGGCCTACTTTGAACTTTTGTTTACACCTGGAGATCTCTAGACCTGCAGTTCTTTGTTTTTAAATAACCCGCTTCCAAGGGAAACTATTCCTACTCAAAGTCGAATCCCGGATAATCGAACATGCAAAATTATTTTTTCACAGCCTGGAGTGCTGAAACTTAATTTGTCTTAAGTGAATAAAATATTTTAGAAAATAATATATTGCTTTCGATTTTGCCAAAACTTTTTAGATCTCGATCTCTATAGGATTGTTTTCTTTTAGACTTTTTCCCGTCCAAGCCCTAAAATGTTTTCTTAACATCCAGTGTTTCTTCCAGACTTTTTTCTCCGGGGGGGGCACTTGAAATTTTCGGGGGGGCGGTAGACTTTCTTCGGGGGGGCGGACACTGTTAAAAGTATATATTTTCTATATAAATTATATAAATTTCATCTCGTTCGGGGGGGCGGTAAAAAAATTTCGGGGGGGCTTCGCCCCCCCGAAGAGATGCCTGGAAGAAACTCTGTTAACATCTATTACCTTAAGGGTCATCCATAAAATGACGATTACACGTGTAATATTAAAAGATGTAAAATTGATGTAGCCAACGAATCCAGAAGGGTTAACACGTAGCCTAAATCAGAGAAGAAAAGCCGTTAAAAAATAGGGTTCTTGATTTAGATTTAGAATCTAGTAAAATAAAAACGAGCATGCGTATCAATCATACACATATCGAGTTTTCAGCGTTATGGGAGTGCACACAGTTTAAATTTCAACTTCTATGCTTAGTGGCGTCGCTTATTGGTCGGGTGTCACCCGGTTCGGCACTTCATGGTGTCACCCCCCCCCCAAGAAACAAAGTATATATATATATATATATATATATATATATATATATATATATATATATATATGGGTGTGTGTGTTGGCCTACATAGGCCTATAATTTAAATATATTCTACATGTGTGTATAAGCTTTAATCTCTGCAGACATAATAGTTACTTATAGTTATTTATAGTCTGTTAATGTATAGTTAATAGCATTGTTTTCTCTAAAGTTAAACCGCTTACGTCATGGTGTAATAATTTTCGATTTGTACTTAAAAGAGTATTTAACTTTAACTGTAATTAATCATTAATGGAACAGGTAAAAAGCATTTTTCTTCAGCACATTTTGCAATTTTTTGCCATGGTGTCATCCCCCTAAATTGTGTCACCCGGTGCGGTCCGCATCCCCGCCCCGCCTCGCATCTATCTATGCTTTTCCTCGCTGTTGGCGAATTTGCCACACTCATCCCCTACCTCACACCCACACATCGTTTAGCGCCGCGCCTATCTCTAGGCCTATTTACCAGCGTAGGAAAATATTTACATTCGTTGGGGGACGTAATGAGGCCAGGTTAATTATGCCAAAAGTATTAATTGGGTTGTTTCCCGTTTTTGAGGAAAGAAACGAAATAGGTTACCTAGGTTAAAAAATCGCTAGACTGAAAATTTTAAGTAATCAAGTGAAATATTACACATTGATCAATTTTAATAACTTTTCACAAAAAATACTTTTGAAATGCTAGCATTCATTCACTTTTACTTTTAAAAATAACTCTCAGAAGTTTAATTTTGTTCCGTACTACTTACTAGACTTGAAAATTGAAATTTTTTATATCTTTTTATTTGTTTTCTCGCAAAGTCTCACCATGTAACGTTTGTACTACTTCCTTAGTTACAAAGAAAATAAACTGTGCATTGAATTTGCACTTATTAAAGGGACCATCAACCATGATTTGTTATAAGTTTTAAGAACCCAAAGCTTTAAATTAGCATAAATAAATAATAATCAAAAGATTTAAAGGAAAATTTATCTAGAAAGACTTTCAATATGATGGTATCACAAAGAATCCCTCGTACAAGGGAGTACAGAGGGATCCAACCAAACTCAGTTGCAATCGTGAGTATTGAAAAAAATAGATTAGTATTGTAGTATAGAATAAAAAATAATGAATATCAATATTGAATAATATAGATAGATCTATTTAGTATTATATAGTATATATTTTAATATATAAAGTAAAAGTAGATCTAATATAAAGATAAACTATTACTATAGTAGAGTATACACTATAAACTATTATGTGTATGTGAAAACTTTAATTTTAAACTGGTTTTTTTTTTGTTACCATCATAAACTAAGTATAAAGTATAAAAGTAAAGTATTAAAGTTAAAATATAAACTAAACTATAGGCCTAACTTCAAAGTATGGGGGCCTAATAAATAAAGTATTTACTAGATCTATATTATTTATTAAATATTTGGACAACCCATTCCAGGGTGTTGAAGTCTGACAACAATTCAAAGCATTTAGGCTAATTTAAATAAATAAAGGGTTTTGGTTTAGACATGGTTAATTTTGTTATTAGCAAGTCATATTCATATTTCATTCAAAGTTAACCAAACTTACTTATTTCAATCAGGCTACTAATGACATCTACTTTATCCTACTGGTTCGACTGTTGAAATAAAATGGGGATTATAATATTAATATTTTGATAATTTTTGCTGTTACTATTAATACAGCTGAGCATGATAATCTGCTCCCCCATTCTTGCTTACTACACTTTCTAGATGTGTTAAGCAATCCACCTCCAAAATAGCCATTTCATGTATCCTATTTGGGAGCACATTTGTTGTTAATTCTTACCAGTTTTATTTCCAGTTGATCTTTATGCCTGTCTTAAGCTTAGCTTGGACTGTGCATGCTGTTGTTGATATGAGAGAAGGCTGATGTCTTGTGTAAAATCTAGGTCCTTCAGCTGTTTTAGCAATGGTCTTTTGAATTCCAGCTTTTTGGTCTGAAGTTATTCTTCTCATAATCCAGTCAATGACTATCAGAAATATTGTAGGTGAAAGAAAACATGGAGCCTTGTGGTACTCCAGTTTTCACTGGGCTAGTTAGGTTGTTGTTGTGGATAATCTGGCAGCTGGAGTCTTCATATAGCTGTTGGATAATGTTGATGAATTTCAGAGGGATCCCATAGTGGCTCATTAAAATGACATCTCTGTCCACACTATCAAATGCCTTCTCAGAATTGACAAAAGTCATATAGAGAAGCAATTTCCAATCAACTGTTTAATAGAAAGTTTATTACATATATTTTAAAAAAAATCTCTTCTAAATTTTATAATTCATAATTTTAATATTAAAAAAAATTACTAAGAAGACAAAATGTATAAAGCATGTTTTTTTCCATGTTAACCATAGATAGTGATCTGGTTCATTTTAGGTAACCTGGTTGATGCCTATAGACAATCCTTATTTTATATATCAATAATTATTATTATAATTTAGATAAGTAGGTAATATTTGAAAATAAAAGACAAGATAGTTGCATTTTTTGGTCACAGGAATCAATGAATCATCCAATTTACCCCAGAAGGGAAGGGTTATTGGAGCATTACAGGTTACCTTCTTGAAATTCTTTTTGTCCTCCACTGCTTTGAATTGTTCTGTAACAAGTTTTCCATTCCTTGATGTCCTTCATCAAATTTTGTCTTTGTCTCCCTCGCCTTCCCCTACCCGGCACTATGCCTGGCATAATTGTTTTTGATATGTTATTTAATCAAGGCACGTGTCCATACAATCTGAGTTTCTTTGTCTTGTAAATACTCAGAGCTTCTCATAAGGCTTAATCACATTGGTGATTCTTTCACAAACCTTTTTATTTCCAAAGAATAATATCTGAGTACAATATTTGAATTATGTAATTAGTAGTTTCCTTACTTTGGAAGATAATTTGTATAATATGTTTATCTTGTAGAGAGCCAAACAGCCTCTAAAAGTGTCTCCAGACTGGCAAATAAGAAAGAACAATGAAATTGCAGCTCAGTTTATCGACAAGGAAAAGCAAGTTAAAGAGGAAAGAGCTAAAAGTCTCCGAACAGACTTTGAAACCTTAGGAGAAAGACGGTTGTTGTATCTTAATATAAAAAATAGGATAAAGAATCTTAGTGAAGCTACTGAGTACAATTTGGAATGTAGGAGAGATAGGTACTTTTTATTTTTTTATTTTTAAGGTATTATTTAATATATATAATTGAAAAATAATTATTATATTCATAAAATGTAAACAGATTTATGTTTAAGTTTGGATGAGAAAGTCTTGATTCCATTTTAATGTTTATCAGAATTGTGCTTTAATGTCTTGTATATATATATATATATATTTAAGATTACGAACACTTCTGGCTTCTGAGGAAGAATGTTATCTTAAAGAAATTGAAGATAAACAAGAAACAGTGCTGGAAAGACAAGCAAAGATGAGAGAAAGAGCTAAATTTCTTAAGGATAAAAGAGAATCTGAACGTCTTGCATTAGTTCAAGAAAAATATGACCAACAGTTCAGGTATCATTACAAATTCTTAAAACTTTGTTTTGTAGAAATGTGGCAACTTAAATCATAATAGAAGTGTTTTTAACAGTTAGTGTTGAGACAATGTTTATTGTTAACCAGGGGCAGATGTTACTACTTTTGACATTTTCTATCTCATTAAGGATTTATGACTAAGCTGATCTCCTAAATTTTTTCCTAATTAGTCATTTAATAATGGCTACCTTTAGTTTGCATTATTAAACAGAAAAAAGTTCCCATTTCATGTTAAAAAAGCTATGGATCTTAGATGAGGTTGAGTAGGTGTATTAAGTTGATATTTTTAAGCTGGTTGATGTCTTACTTCCATTGACAAGCTTTTGTAAATTTTAGTTTGTTTTATAAAAAAAAATTATTGTAACTATTTAAATATCTTCAAGTAATCTGATCTAAAGCTCTGTTCAATAATTCACTGCATGACTCATAACCAAAATTGATTGTATACATTTAAAAACAATTTCAGATGTATTGGCTGAATTTATAATACACTTCTAAAATGTTCATTTTCTGTACAGGTCACAATGTGAAGAGCTACGTTCAACTCTGAGCAAACGGCACCAAGATCAAGTATGTCTTGACCGTCTTGAACAACTGAGACAAAAGGAGGAAATTGCCCAAGAAGAGAAAGCCTTAGCAGATATGTATGATAAACTGTGGGAACAGGATATGTTAGAAAAAGCAGCCAGAGAGGAAAGAGAAGCAAAAGATCTTTTGGAAAGAAATCGTGGTGTGGTTGATGTACTAAAAAAACAGATGGCAGCATTAGAAGCTCAAAAAGAGGAAGCCAAACGTCTGAAAGAAGAAGAAGCACAACTTTTGGTACAAATTTAACTTCAGTTTTAAACTTTTAGCTTTGTTACAAATATTAAAGTTGTATACTGAACATATTTATGTAATTTTTAACCAATAAACACTCAACATTTGTTCACACTTATCCACACATATATATTAAACTACAAAGACCAATTTGTATAGGTCTAAACAATCGATTAGAAAGGAGAGACCAGAACTGTGAAATCAGAAACTACACACATTTTCAGTCCATGATTATCCTCATAATGTTGGTCATCCAGCAACTACAGAGCAAACAATATATTAAATATGCTTTGAGTGAGCTAGAAAATATGATTGGCTTATGACTTGGATCATTTTAATCCTATCCACCTAACTATTCAGTGATAACTCTTTGAAAATAAAAAAATGTATGTTTTTTAATGTACAGAAAGAACAAAAGGCTATATGGAAGATGGAGGATGAAATAGCTCACCAAGAGAAAGTCCGCAAACAACAAGAAATGAGAGATATGCTTGAACATTCACGAGCATTTAAAGCTAGAAAGAAGGCTAAAGAGGAGCAAGAACAAATGGCTTTTGACTTGAAAATGCTTGAACAACTGCTTGAAGAATCTCGCAATGAAGTCATAGAAACAACACAAAGAAAGGTGAGCCATACATTCATTGTAGTTGCTAATACACATTTTAAAAATAAATATTACATTGTGTTATAAAAAATTAAATAATAGTGAAATAATAGTACATTTGAAGTTTTATTCATTTTGACACAGCGATTCTTACATAAATGCTAACAATTGTATATAGTAGTAATGGAAACATTTTTAAAATGTGCACATGATGAAATCCAACCTAATATTTTGAATTTATTTTAATTAACACCCACTATTAATTTTGTTTTTAATATCAGTGTTGAAATTATTAGTAGTTGTTTAGTAATTTTGTTTATACTTTAAATGATTAGAGAGAGCTAAGAGAAGAGGACCGACGGTTTAGAGAATATCTACGACAGCTAATGGAAGAAGAAAAGGCAAGAGAAAAAGAACTTGAAAAAATGATTCAACATGAGATTGAGGCAGCATGGGACAAACGAATTGAGCAGTGGCGCAAAGAAAGACAAGCAAGAAAACTACTGTTGGATGATGTAATGGCTGGCAGGGCTAGGCAAATACAAGAAAGATGTAAGATTTTTTAGATTGCTTTTATATAAAATGTGTTCTACATTATCATCTGCACAAAAATTAACAAATATAAACTTTGTATGTGTTCTATTTGTTAAAATTGCAAATAGTGTTCTTTTTATGATTTCTTACATTATTGTGGATTTTTTAGCTTACATAATGAATTTTTAACTTTCTTAACTCAGTTTACATTGAAACAATAACTTTTGCAGTACTTGAAAATGAGCGTCAGCAAAAAGAAGCTGCACGTGACAGAGAGGAATTGCAGCGCCGCATTGCAGAAAATCAGAAATTTGAAGCAGAGCAAGCAGCAAAACGTTGGCAGGCTAACGTAAATTACCAGAATGACCTTGTTCACCAAATGGCTTACAATACTAAACTTCGAGAGGAAGGACGAGCTCAAGAGATTGATGAATATATGAAAGCACAACAGACTGAGATTGAATTTCAGTCTCGTATAAAACAGGTTCTTGATAATCCAATTCATGACAAACTACATCCCATGAGGAAAGCAATGCTACACAATTTGAATCTCTCTTAAAGAAATTAACATAATTGTTAAATACAACAACTTTGGATATGCTTCATTGTTAGTTGTTTTAATTTAGATGAAATTTTAAATTCACAAAGTAATTTAATTAGTATGATAACTAAACATGAAATGTTTTCTATAAATGTTCTATTGTTTACTTGTGTTCAACTGCTGTGTACTTATTAAGACATTTCACTAAACACACCTACAGTTATGTTTTATAGATGAGTGCAGTTGTTTCTCAAAGTGATATAATAATACTGCATACATTTTCAGTATTAAAAATTGTTACCAGTGAAAATGGTAACTATACAAAAATGTACTAAAAAATTTTTTTACCTTTCAGCTATTAACTGTTTTCTAAAAATATATTTTTTATTACATGACACTTGTCATACACACTAAGATTGAAAAAATGGTTCAAGTAGACTTAAAGGATTCAATTTTACTTTATATTTACACAACATATTAATTTACTATTTTTTAGTCACTTTTGTAAGAGAAAATATTTTTAGATAACTAGTTTACAATGCTGCTGTATGCAATGATACTTGTAGACATTTATCAATATTTTGGTGTCTGAATTTTTTTATAAAAACTTTTTAAAATTTATTTTGAGTAAAGATAAATTTATTTTTTAGCATCAGCTATTTGTTGTTAATGAATTCAAAATTAAAAGGAAAATGATTGTTTATCTTACAGATTTGTACATTTGTTACACTTTTTCAATTTTTCATTCATTAATACTTTGCAGATGTTTTTTCTAAATTTTGTAATGAACCTGTCAGTGTCACTGGCGTGATGTAAGACCCAAAATTTTAATCTTGGTTTAAAATTACCAGAGAATGTTAATGCATTATCTAATGATTCTGTAAAAGCCAATTTTGGTTGACGATTAAATGCATATAGCAGTTTTTTAGAGACCTATAGTGTTATTTTGTGCCCAAACTAAGGTCAAATTATTTTATTGGAATGTTCAATGAAAACAGCTGTTTTGTGGCTTTTATGAATGATATTATAGCTCAGGATTTAAGAGAAAGGGGATCATATGTTTGCATGTTGCTAAGGTTCTATCGGGATGAAAGAAATCATTAAAAAATAATCAAATACAATAATTATTTAAAAAATAAACAACTAAAACTGTTTAAAACGTCAGTGTAGTGGGTATTTTTGTTTGTTTCAATGTGCTTTTCTACAGTTTGATTGATTAAACCACAAAGTATTTTATGCTTTCTTGAAATGATTTTCAAACAGGGGATAAATACTAAAAAAAAACTAACTTGAACCTGTTTTTAATAAGTGTTAAGAAAAATCGGTGAATGACTCCAGAAAATTAGAAAATTAAACCCAACTCAAGCAGAAGCAATAGCTCAAAGAACATCAAAACTGGACACATTTTTTAAAAATTGTGTCATCTGCCAACAGGTACTAGAAGTTATGTAAAAAACCTCTTTTACTATACTATCACTGAAAATATAAAAATCAGTAAATGCATTATTTAATTGCAACATCTTCCCCAACAATTTAAATTGTATGAGTGTAAGAAAGGGGCCGGAAAATGAGGGACTTTACCCTGGTATCTTGTTACTAGTGTTCCAATACTTTATATAATGACAATGAAATAAGATTAGTATGTCTGCTATGTTTAGGAGTTGCATGATCTAGTGATTGAACATGCACTTGTCTAGCTTGAAGTCAAAGCTCATTACCTGGGCATGAGAGTATATTTGTAACTGAATACCACCATAACATCCAATTCATGTGATGTGATATAGTAGGGGAAATGATAGCCTGGTTGACACAAATAGGACCATATCCTGCTGCTCTATGCTTGGTTTAAATATAACTCAAGCGTGTGTTTGTTTGTAAGATTTTCTTGTAATACAAATTAATTTACTCTAAGAACCAAAGTTTTTAGTTTATAATAAAATTATAAAGACAAAACAAAAGCAAAATGTGAGCTATACATAATTCTTTATTTATTATCCTATATCTAATTATTTGTCTTAAAAATTAGTTTAAAAGTAAAGAAAACAGTTTAGAAAATATTCTTTAATTTTGAACACAATATTTTTCAAAATTCCACATAAAGTGTAGTGAAATAATTATAGTTTTGGCAAAAATTTTAGCAGATTAACAAAATAGAAACTTTGAAAAAAACAAGCAGGATTTCAAATCAGTAACTTTGCTCATTTATTTTTGGAAGCCAAATGTCAAATCTAAAAATTATGTCACTCCACTTTAGAAATATGTCAAAAAGTTGAAATCATTCTTAATCTCAGAAGCCTGAAGAATTACAATCAATCAGATGCCATGTTGAAAAAAAGTCACCACTGTAATGTAATGTTTTACCTTACTTCTAGTTATAAAAAAAAATGTCATAACCAAAACGCATTTAAAACATATATTTAAAATCCAGGATAAATTTATTTGGCACTGACACTATCATACACTTTAGATATGTGCCAAAGGAATTTATAAAGAAATACGTAGGTAAAAGTAAAGTTTCCAATTTTAAAAGTGTATATTTTAACAACAATCAGTCTATATATACTTTTAGAACATAAGATTTATATTTGGTTTAACAAAATCATACACCAAGGCTTTGTAGTTCTAATATGATAAGTACACATTCTTTTTACAAATTATTATTCTTAATAGAAATTATTCTGCTTGTTTTTTTATTATTCATTAGCACATCATCTTTTAAATATGTAATGCTAATGACTACAACAAAAGCGCTTAACATGCATATAAATTATTACACACAAGATGTTACAGCATCTTAAAAACAATTTAAGTTCAATTATAAATTAATAATTAGAACAATTTCAAATAAAAAATGTATGTATATAAATTTGATAGTTTAAAAGTTTGGTATGTTATCTGTGTAAAAAGGTTAGTCTTATAAAAAGTAATTTTTTAACCTAATTTTTAAAAATATTTCATTAACTGTACAACATTTGTATTTGAAACCTCAAAGGCTTTGACAATATGAGAATTTTTAAATAGAGAAACAATAGAGGGTAGATCAAACTTTTGGAGGAGCATATTGGTCCACTCTTTCAAGCAAATGGTCGGAGTATCCAGGGGAGTAATATCTGTAAAAACAAAAAATTGGTAAATTATGGCATTTATCACTTATAGACGTCTCTATTCAACTTTTATACAATTTAAAAACATCATCTTCTAGATTACCATATTTAAAAAAAAACAACTATGAAAACGCTTCATTGAAAATTTAACTCTTATTAAAATGAAAAGTAGCAACAAAGTAGGAAATTTATTAAAATGTATTTGATGAAAATCTGCTTACTTGACAATTTCTTCTGGATAACAATTGTTTATTGTGTTGATATACTCTGCCAGTGAGGATCCAGGTTCTGCTTTGATTTCCTGGACTTTCTTTAGGCCGCCACTAGTCACAAAAAGTCTTCGAGCTTTGGAGTCATGAGGCAAGACTTTACTGAACTGTCCAACTACATGTTTGAGGATATTTGGAGGGGCGTCATGCAGAAGGGGCTCCAGAGCTGGAAGATGGACACACTTTTGAAGAATGTTTTTCAATGCTTTCTTGCTCTGAAAAATACAATTTTAAATCAATTCTCTAGTTAAACTCTTCTGACAATTGATTTATGTATGTAAAATTTTAATTAGTTAAAACAAATGATGTTAAGTTGATCTGTTATCAAGAAATCATTCTCACTTTGGTCTGCAAATCTTCAGAAGCATCTGTTCTCAGGAAACATTGCAGCAATTTAGGCAGTACATTAGCCACTGCAACTGCCTTTGAATGTTCTGGGGTGTGACGTCCTATCTGCCCTAATGCCCAAGCAGCTGCTGCCTGTATGTGATCTTCTTTCTCTTCTGACAGTGCAATAGCAAGTTGAACAACACCCTTAAACAAAGCATATTTAAGAAACATAACAACCACAATATAACAGATGTTTCTAGTCACATTCAGTTATTTATTAGCAGTATCACCATCAGTCATGCTTTAAATTAAGACAATAAAAAAATTATTAACTGTAACTTACTTTAGAAACAATCACAGCCATGGCTAAATTCTCAGTGTGAGCTGCAACATAGCCAAGCATCATTATACCAGGTAGTCTCACATTACTCTTAGAGTCTCCCACATAGTCCACAACAGCGGCCACACCACCAGCATTCACAATCAGCTGGGAGAGCTGGACATTATTTTTAAAAAAATCAATGATGTACTTCATAATGTACTTACAATATTTTACAATTTTGTTCAAATTGTAGTTTTTGTGACATAAATTGCAATTACTTAGTTTCCTAAATGAAATCTTGTCTACTGCTTAAAATGTACTTACATATATAAAATGAGCATGGATATTATTTTCAAGAGATTTTAAATCATTTGAGTGAATAGGCTGAACTGATCCTTCTGAATGATATTATGAATTGGTTAAATTAATTTAGCTAATCCTTACATTGCATTACATCACATCTTACCTCAGGGGTATGTTTAGCAATTTCTCTTATGAGAGTTGCCACATTCTTCTTAACATATTCATCTTGGTCTTTCAAGCAGGTAAGAACTGCAGGGAATATTTCAGCTTCAACCACCATTTCCGCAAGGTCAACTGAGTGTTTTGCAATTTGGCTAAGAGCAGAAAAAACTTGTCTCTGTGGATAATAACATTGAAATACCATCCGCAAGCTTTCAAAATGCTTGTAAATATACACAGACAAATTCTCAATGTATCAAAACTTATATGATCCTTAAGATACTCTTAAGATTAAACCCATTTACCTTCCATACATGAAGCTTAGCTTCTTTTCTAAAATCATACCATATTTTAGTATGTGGTAATATGTGAAGCATAAATTACCTTAAGCTTTGCATCTGGGTTCAGTATCATTTGTGCTAAATGAGCAATGGCTCCAGCATCAACAACAGTCTGAGCGAGTTCTGGAGAGTGTTTACATATATCACTCAGAGCTGATGCGGCTATTCTTTTGAGTGACATCTCTGGTTCTTGAATACACAAAACAAGCAAAGGCACAGCTCCGGCATCAACTACGGCTTGAGCTAGTTCTGGAAATTATGTTTGTGAATTGGTCAGTCTGTTGGAAACAAAAAGCAAAACAAAAAAATTTTAACAGTCTTTTTTTTGTTCTACCAACCTGCATTGTGTCTTGCAATATACCCTAAAGCCCAGGCTGAAGATTCTTTTACTCCAGGATCAAATTCTTCAAGACAAATTACAAGGGCATCTAAGGCGCCACAATCAACAACGGACTGTGCAAGTTGTGGTGAATGTTTCGCAACTGCTCTCAGAACAAAGGCTGCTGCCTTTTTGTAAAATCGCTAAGAAAAAAAACAATTGTATTACATTGGTAATAGCTTTAATTTACTTATTACTATGTAACAATATTAGCATATAAAAGAGTTATTCATCTTTTTACATTTTTTATTAATGATATTATCATCAGTTACATTTTTTCAATACTAAAATATATACCCCATTAAAATAACTCTCTAAATTTGATATTTAAGCCTGATATAATCTGCTGAAACAATATGTTATCAATAAAAAATTTATATAATTAGTATATTTTCACAAGATTTATTTTGCAATCTATTATTCTTTGAAAAATACCATTAATCTGTATTAAACTTACATTTTGCTCAGCAAGTGAATACACAAGCTGGGGAAGAATATCTCCTCTTACTACTGCCTCTGCTAAATCATCATTGTAATTGGCAAGTCTTCCTAAAGCAAGAGCAGCTGTTTGTTGAATTGTGGGCACAACATCCAAAAGTAGAGGCCGCAACAGAGACATGACTCCTGCATTCTGAAGTGTTTCTATATTCTGTGGCCTTGATGCTAATTCTGCCACAGTCTGGACAAACTGTGTCCGAGACTTTTGGTACTGTTCAAAAACTGTGAAGTAAAGAAATAGTGAAAGATTTAATTGCAGTCTATTATTTTGTTAATATTTGCAGAATTTAGCTAGAATGATATATATAAATTGTATGTGTTGTTGAACTGAATAAAAATAATACAGAAAGTATATTTTTGTGTTGGCTTCCTCCTCTAACCCCAAAAAATTGTGTGCTGCATAAATATGAAAATGTTTCTAAGCAATGTTTTATATAAATACGCCAAATGAAAGATCTAAATAGTCAGAAATCTAAACCCGTAAGCACTGTAATGTGCATATAACTGCCTGATTATTTTTGGCAGTTGAAGTAAAGTCCATCTTTATTCTTTAAGCCCTTTTGTTATGAGTGAAGTTATCAGATCAATGCAAAACCAAATCCTGTGTGCCCAGTATCAGAAAGTAATGGCAGTTTTCGGGTCATGTTTTCACAGCAAACACTGTTGATACCGACAAGCCTACTATTATTACTTTATTTATTTTTAATATATTACTCTAGATTTGTAATTATGTGTAAAACTAAAGTGTTACTAAAGTGAATACACTATCCAGATCTAGGATATAATAATATTAGGCCTATATTCTATTTAATATAAAGTAGGCCTATAATTATAATACTGTAACTATAAATATTAGGCCAAGATCTATTATAATAGGCCTTAATTCATTATAATTGATTATAATTTAATTTAGATCAAGATCTAGGCCTTAAAAAACTTATCTCTAAACTCTATAAAAAATCAACTCTGAGAAAATGTGTAAAAAAAGTAAAGAAATAGGCCCTAATACTATACTCACTATCTATACACAATACACTATACTGAGTTAAGTATCTAAACTCCAACTATTGAATTGTATTTTTTTCTAACTAATCTTATTTTAAAAGTAAAGTATTAAAATAAAAGATTGCATATTAAGTATTTAAGTAAATAGCCTACAAAATAATCTTCAGGATGCACAAAAATATTATTACTGTGCGATATTTTTAATACCAACCTTGTAGTACTTGTCTACTCATGATGTAGATCTATATAACACCAATGTTTCTACAGTTTGTTTCAATGTTAGTGTTGTCTGCAAGACGCCAAGAAACAGGTTGCTAAGCAAAAATATCAACTGTCTGATAGGAACGGGCAAACTACAGTTCCGCACAATCGATTGGTACTAGATCTAGATCTAGATCTAATTTTTAAATTATTTTGTTAAAATTAAAATTATGAGCGTTTTAAATGTAATTAGAATTAATTAACTATAAAATCAGATAAATGTTTTTTAAAATCGTTTTTAACATTTCAAATCTATAGTTTATTTAATAATATTTAATTTTCGCCAGTAGACTAGCCTAAAATTATTAAATTAACTGAGCTCTGTATACATTGAATATTTGATCGATTTTTCTTACAATTCGCAAAAAAAAGTGTTTAGTAAACACGAAACAAAGACACAGAACATTAACCCCCCCCCTTCAAGAGTCATGACGTTTAATGGACGACCCCTGCACACACTAATATGCACATTAGCGTAACAGTCATTCATTCTTTTCTTGGCATACGGACATTGTTTCTGTAAGACATTTTTCTCCGGGGATAGGGGGGGGGGGCGGACACTTAACATTAGGGGGGAAGGGGGGGGGGGCGGATGGACGCCTTTCACATTATATATATATATATATATTTTTCATTTCTTCCTGGTAGGGGGGGGGAGGTGGCGTATGGGTTAGCGATAGATGTGCTTCTGGGCGCATGTCTGTAGTAAACAGAAACAAAGAAATTTGAAGAAGTGGAAAAGTAATGCCCTTTTTCAAACCCGATGCCTGGTGCGGCTTGCGCCAAGGACGCCATCTTTTCTAAAATGCTACAGTTATGCATAGACTGGATCTAAGTAGATACACAATTGTGTATAATTCAATACCCTGCTACGTGATTGGATTGGAGTTTCTTCCAGGCATCACTTTGGAGGGGCTCTGCCCCACCCCACCCTTCGAAAGAAGTCTACCCCCTCGATCCCCCCCCCCCCCCGAACAAAATGGAGTTTAAATAGAAAATATATACTTGTAACAGCGACCCCCCCCCCCACCCCCCGAAGAAAATAGTCTGGAAGAAACACTGGTATTTTACAAGCTTTTATTTAACTCACTTCCTCTGTCTGTCTAGATCGAAACGTCCGAACAAAATTGCAGGCACTTCTAACTGACATATATGGTTCGTAATTGGTACGTGGTTGAAGACATGAAGACAATACATCATGACATTTGATTTGACTTAATTGGTAGCCTGATTAATTTTTTATAAATTAATTAAATTTTTGACCAAATTAGTAGGCAGTTCTATCCACACGCGTCATCACGTCAAAAGCGCGCCATCACGTTCAATAGCTGTGCAATGGTTTTTAGTCTATTGTAAATAAAACATGTAAAGTACTAAAAAAAGTTTCACAAAAACGTTTTAATAACAAGCTTTTATGTAATAATGCACTAAAAGGTAGAAAATAAATAATACACTACTATTTAAATAACTATAAAGAAAAGCGTGGGTCTCTTCCTAACATATGCCTTTACTAGATTCTACAGTAAAGTGGTAAAGGTATCCAATAGATACTAAAGTATCCCACTCTTTTCTTTATAGTTATTTATTACATTTAAATAGTAGTGTATTATTTATTTTCTACCTTTTAGTGCATTATTACATAAAAGCTTGTTACTAAAACGTTTTTTTATGAAAACATTTTTTTAATACTTAGATTCCTAGATCTATCTAATTCATGAAAAGTTATATTTTTTATTTTGCCTAGGGATAGACCTGATTTTGATTTGTTGGAAGAGAAAAAAAATGGCGACCTCCTTAACTTTAAGGTCCTTGGGCATAACAATCTTCAGATCAAAAGTATTACATTCGCACACTCATTTGCAATATGCTCACAGATTTCTGGTAAGAAATTCCGAAAAAGATTGTACCTTATAAATATTTTACCTTTTTTTAGATTAGTAGAAAATCTAGAGTTAAGTTAAAGTTTAAAGTACTTTTCTGCTAGTGGAGACGACTGACGACAGTCAGTAACTGAGTAAACTCAACTGTAAACTTAGAACTAGAGTAAACAAGTTAATAAAAAGTCTAGTGACAATTTAAGCGCAATTTCCTTAATTAACATGCGTCAAGTAGACGTTACCTCTCACTAGCGACTGCCTGAGCCGGTGTGCTTGGTTTGGAACTTCGCCGCTTTGCTTACGTAAAAATCCTTTCGAACCTCCGCTCATTCGCTATGGTAAAATCCTTTCAAATCTCAGCGATTGCGCTAAAAACCTACACGATGCTCAGTTTAAATGTTCTTAATTAATTTTTTGTGACCGAACGAAAGGATATTTTTGAAAACTTTCTTCGGCAATATTGGTCTAAATTATGGCAGGAATCGATTGGTAAAAGTTTAAAGTCGCTAAGTGGTCTGGTTGCCGAGATATGGAGCAAAAACTGCATTTGTTCGAGGTTTTTTGGCTTTTCCGGGGAAATCCAGGAAGGAATTCCGGGAATTTTTTTGGCCCACAATCATCCTTGAACTTGCTTAACATATTTGCTTTTGGAACTAGTCCTCGATATTGCTTCGTTGAGGAGGAGATACGACTTAAAGCTGCGGACATCCATCCATCCATCCATTCCCAGAAATGACGAGTTAATAATCGCAATTCTCCAGAATGGAAATTGCGCTAAAAAGTAAAAGCTACTGCTGCTAAGACTCACTGCTATAGTTATAAGTTATAGAGAGGTTCTAGAATCTAGACTAGACCTAGTCAAAAGTGAACTTTAATCTAAAAATCTATTGTTTTAGGACTTTAGGTAGGCCTACGTAAAATCGCCGGCGACTAGTAATGTGAAAAATTTGTGACTCCTTAAATTTTAATAATTATTTCACATTTTGAGGAGGATTTATGTATTCACACTGTATTGAAAAATACAAAAATGTTTCAAAGTTTCATTTATGTAGGCCTACCTGTTTTTAAACAATTGAATTAAAACTTTTCAGTAATAAATGAAGACTAGCGATGTTTTCATCAGATGCAACCATCTCATTTACTTACTATAACAGCCATCTTAAGTTTAGTTAATGGTAAATCCAGTATGACTAGATCTAGTTGTAGTTAGTTAGTAACTTACTAATATTTAGGCCTAGTTAAGTAGTTAGATCTAAATCTAGTACTTAGTAGATCTAGAATCACAAATAGTAAAAATGATTACCAAAAATGGTAAAAACAACTAGAACAATGTTTAGTAGGCCTACTTAGCAATAATTTATAAAAACGCTTTAAAATGATTAGGGCCTAGTTAAATTAGCAATACAAAATGATAAGCAAAACAGTATTTTATTTAACATGCAATTTGATTCAGTCTATCCAAACTTTTAAGGGTGTTCATTTTTAAATTTTCTGTATTAAAAAATAAGCACTAAATAAGATATGGTTTACAGTACTGCCAGTGGATGCCAGAATGGTGTGACAGACTACGCCATATTTTTACTGCTATACCATTCCGGAATAACAATTGGCGCTATTCTGATACTGTAAGATTCCCTATTCTCTATACATTTAGCCTATAAAATAAATAATCTTTATATAACTTTATATGTTGTAATTGTATAATTGCGAAACTTGAATTAATAGTTTAGTCTAGATCTAGTGACTCTTGCAGGAGTAGCTACTAGCTAGATCAACTTTTCTTCCAAAGAAAAAAAAAGGAAAAAAACTTAACCCAGGATTATTTATCTTTAAATGTTGGTATCATGACTTAACTACCTCTTGAGCTGTTGTTTTTTTGTTTTCATAAATAAGCGCTGCTGTTCAAATTTATACAGTTTGTAAGCAGATTACCTAAACTTTTTATTATAAAACAGTATATTGATGTTTAAATGTAATTTGCAGATTTCCACATGGACACTACGTTTTTAGGAAGCCTCCATTATTGTGTAATTATTGGACATTGTTAAAATTAAATACACCCCTAACCCAAACTCTACTATATCCCTGACTTAATACATTTTTTGCAGACTTGTTTTCACAACACAACCTGTAGATAGATGTCCTAGATTTCTTTTTCCCACTTTTGTATTTTATGTGATTAAAATGAAGCAAGATATTTTTTTCCCTTCAGTTTTTAACAGGTAGTTTAAAAAAACACGAACAAGATCCTAATGACCCAAAATATGCTGCTTGGAAACAAAAGCCTCATCCTGAGACACCAACAAAATATCACCCTGATATGCTGTCACCAGAGCCAGTCAAGGGAAAAGTTTTTGAAAGGATGCCTTTGAGAGTAGATCTTGAGGCTGGGAAAAAATACATGTTTTGCACATGTGGATACAGTAAAACTCAGGTACAGCATACATTTCTATTAGATTCCACATTTCAACTATTTTTTAAAGAATAGTTCCACCTACTTTATGGCTGTTTCATATTTATCTATTCTCTGTAATATAATAATTTCATGGTATTTGATTTTTATTTCCTTGTTCTTTATATCATTTTTGTACTTTTTAGACCAGATATTAAGATGGTATAATTCAATTGCTAGAATAAATAAGGTACAAGTTCTATCATAAATTCATAAATGTTTTCTTTTTCTACAGCCATTTTGTGATTCCTCACATAAAGCACCTAATTTTATGTCAACAAGGCCTCATCATATCAGATATAGACCAATGCCTTTTCAAGTGGAAGAAACTAAGGAGTATTGGCTTTGTATGTGTAAACAGTCCAATAAACGCCCTTTTTGTGATGGCTCTCATAAGCGTTTAGCTGCTAAATCCTAAAGCCTTTTAAAATTTACTATAATATTCCTTTAAAAAGATTTAAAGCAAAAAAAAAAAAAGTAATGAGTATTTATGATCAAGTGCAAACTTAATCCCTATTGGTTCATCAATGTAAATATGGTTTTTAATTTACTTTCTTACTCATAGATTATTAGGCTACCCTATGTTTAGTTAAATACAATAAGGAGGGTTATAAGCATTAAAAAATCCCTCCCTTTTGTTCTTTGTTCAAAAACATTTGTTGTAATATTTCAATTACAGAGCTTGGAAAAGTACCATACTGAATGTATGTTTGCTGTTATGTTATTGTCGTCATTTAACTGTTAATTCATTTTTTGAAAACTATTGTTCCAATAAAAATGAGCATCCACTAAATCTATCAAATCATGCACCAAATAATTGTGTTGATGTTCTGTTGTGCCATGACTTTCCTAGACTCGTACATAATTGAAAAAACAGTATTCAAACTGTGAATAATGTCTTTCATTACCGCAAAAAGAATAAAAAATGCATTTTTTTTAGTAATTAGTAAGTGTTGTTTTAGTTTTATTACAGGGTATGCTCCATACTTTTTAACTTATATTTTTAGAAATTATGCTTATCTGATTAAGGTGAATTGTTATTGTTGCATTTATTAACCAGTTGTTTTTTTTAGTGCCTGGTATTAAATTTGTTCTATAAATGTATACCATGTAAAAATTGTATATTATTAAACTTGACAGATATGATTGTTAGGAATTTTTAAATTTTTGAGCATCTTTTAATTGCATTTATTTGCCATATTCCATCCAAATATGGATTCAACTCATCATATTAAATGCAGACTAATTATTAAAGTAATAGATGATTAGGGTCAGTAACTAGGCATTTGTTTTAACTTTATACTTAAGCAGAAGATTAATGGAAGATGTAAACTACTTAATCATTTTAATGCAACAAATAATCAACAGCATAATTAGATTTAACACAAATACTGGTCATTTGCTTGTTTTATAAAGAAGATGGATTGTTTTGGATTTATTGACCTACCGGTACATAATAAAATACTGCTTTAGATAACATGTATAGATAATAACTTTAGTATTAAAATAAGTAAATAAAGAACAAAATCAAGATACAAATATTTATTATATTTTTTTTATTACATATAGAACCATAGGAGATTAATTTTAGAGCAACACATTGAATTATACTTGAGCAATCTTTTCCATGCATTTAGTTGCATCTTTCAATTTTCCAACCAGGTCCTGTACATAAATAATTAATTGAATAATTGGTAGTGTTGGCTTAACATCAAAGGTAAATAACAAAATTAAAGAAACAGCTAGGTCCTTATGGAGTCTGTGAAAATGTTTAGAAACTTTTAAAATTCAAAAGTTATACTGGAAAGCTTCACCTTTATCACTTATTACAACAAAATAATCAAGGAATCACCTGTAGTTGTTCCAATGTACAAGAAAACTGAATTTCTTTTAACTCTGGTTCACCAGGCATCTGGCAGAATTATTGAGATATGTATTATTAGTGGTTGGAAATTTATTGCTTTTTATTACATTGCATTAATTAAAGTAATATAATGACTAGTGGAATGGTGGAGAGAATGTTGAGCTTTTTTATGATTTTGATGGATGATAGTGTAACTCAAGACATAAAACATTCACCCTTTAAGCATGATAGTCTAGAAATCAGATTAGATACCATGCAGTGACAAAAGCCAAACCTTAAATTTTTGTTTCCATCAAATTAAAACTGGCGACAAATGTTAGTCAAGATATACTAAACTCTTGAACTTTTATATACAAGTTTTGCCAAGTTTAAACAAAAATATGCATTTATTAACTTTTTTTTTAAAACAACAAAAATATGAACTTTTAAATTACCTCAGTGTGTAGACATATCAGGTATACTGGTGAATCAATCTTTTCTAAGTGGTTATTCTAAAAAGAAAATTTTACATGAGTACTAAATCAGAGAAATGTAAGATGCATTTAATAATTACATGTTATGACTGAACAAAATTTTAAATGAAAATAAAATGGTATATAAAGTAATAAGTCATGGAAATTCTTTTGATCATCAGCATTTACCTTGATGTAGTAATCTAATCTCCAATCTACATCAACTATATGTGGAAAACTTGATCCTATTCTGAAATGTTTACAAAGTTTTTGTTTACTAAACCTGTTATGAACTCAAATATACAATTGTGTTAATCCGTACATAAACGGTACAAAAGAATCAAGGATGCATAGTATTAAGCTCAACTACTAAAAGCTACAAATCAGTAATACTTACTTTCCTAATAACAGTTGTATATGAGATTTTTGTGGCTGAAACAAAGTTTTATCAGAGTCTTAAACTCAGCTTTTTAAATGATTAGTCAACAAATGCTAATTGACATTAAAACATCTACAAATTATTAAAACACGTTATAAAATAAAATGCATGGAGGAAAATTGTAGGCTATTGTAATCTTTACAAAATATTGGGTGGTTTTTTTTAAGCGGTTAATTTTTTTACCAACATTAGTTTTATAACTTTGTGAGGCTTTAAGTTTATTATTTGTTCTTAACTGTTTATTAAATTCAAAGAACAGTAAGATAGTGTATGTACTGCACCTGTCTTGAAATTAATTGAAATAGAAACCAAAATATCTAAAGACAATCTAATCATTAGTTTATTTGGTAGATCAAGTACAGAATTTTGGTGTACACTATGCTAATGAGGGAGAAAGTTAACAATATTAAGGTAAAATAATATATAAACCATATTAAATTTGTATGTAACTTTATTATATTTCTACTTACTAAAAATATTTTGTTGAAGTCGTTGATTCTATCAGATGTATATTTGCATTCTTCCAGAGTAGTGCTGTAGATAGCCAAACAGCCCATCAGTATTACAAAAACATGAATTTTTTAAAAAAATCTAACATCTAATGTCTTTAAAATCTTTAACCATCTTTGGCACAACAAAGTATGTACTAAACACACAAAAAGATTTAGAAAATTGTTTTAGTTAACATGAAAACCATAAAAAAATGAAAAACTTTTAAAATATTTTTAAAAATAATAAGCTTATTACCAACATAATTCTAATCAAAATGAGATAAACATGAAAAAAATGGATGGATCCAAAAAAAAATTTAAAAATTGCTAATGTTTTGAACCAAACATAAAAAAGTAAACAGATTTTTAAAAACTTAAAAAAGCTGCCTAGTTTTGGTAATCAATAAAGATACTTTTAAAACTACTTTAAAAATTGTACACATTCTTCTGCATTTCTGTTACAGAAACTGTTCACTGACTGTTCAGATGTTATAAATATTAAAATCTAATTAGATTGAAAAAAATCCAGATTTTTTTTTACCTTTTCTCCCATAAAGCAAACCAAACAAGCTACACAGTTTTAATTTAACATGGGAATATTTAACATTTCATTTATTACTAAAAAAAAACATTTAAAATCTAGTGACTGAATTTTATACAAATACCAGAGACAAACCTTAAATTTTGTTCATTACTATCACATTTTGCAGCCTCAATAGCCAATGTAACTAAGCCACTATAAGCAGCTTTTAAACTTGCTGCATTAATATCTTTGAATGCTGGGTTTTCTGAAATCATAAACAAAGATCATAGGTTAAAACATTCTGGAACCAGGACACGCTAAGTAGTTGAAATTTCATGTCAGGTCACCTGAGGTGAACATTTTTAATACAAGATTATAAGACATTTTATTCAGTCTAACTTGAGCTACACTAAAAGTAAGTAAGTGTAAATAAGTCATAAATAATTTTCTTGATGAACACCACTACGCAAGCTGACTATCTAACCCACCTCCCACCCCCTCCCTCGCTCTCTGGTGAAAAGATCAAGCTGTGGTTCACGCCAAATGTTTACAATCGTAAAGCCGGGTCAAATTAGTGACAGCTATTAGGGGCAGATAATTTAGTTTTTAAAGGATTTGCAACTAAGGGGAGGTAATAAAAAGTTCCGCTTGATCTTTTCATTGTCGCCTGTAAACTTTCATCACAGACGTCTGCGGGGGGGGGGGGGGGGTGTTAGATGGAGAGTAGTGTTACTGAAAAGTAGAAAATAAAAAACTAAATAGCGACGTATGATATGCCGCGGGTAGGCTTGTACTACTATAATAGTAATACTAATAGACACATTCAACAATACGCGTCAACACTTTTATTGGTTTTGTATAAAACGTATCAATTATTTTTCACTATATAAATCATAAATGTATACAGGCTGTATTACAGCTAAATTCCACCCACAATGTACAGACAGGCTGGTAAATCAGGGGATATGGTGAGGGTTAGTTAATTATTTAAAAAATCAGATCCCACACTTCCCCCAGGCTTGTACTAACTTGAGAACTGTTTATTTGTACATTCTACAATAACTGTTATGTGTTCAGAGTCCTGTCGAATGTCAACAAATGCAAAACAAAAACATCTTATTTATTAAATTTTAAGTAGGCCCTAATTTCAGTAATTTGAGCTTAGTAGTTTAGCTAGTAGTCCTCTATTAGTTAATGACTCATGACATAGTCTAGTAGTAATAAGTTAGTAGTTAGTTACAGTTCAGTTAGTAGATCTGGTACTAGCTAGTAGTTTATTTTAATTATTAATTACTTTAATACTCAGACTGACTCAATTTTTTTTAATTTAATTTTTTTTTTATTTTTAATGTTCCGTTCGCTAAGGTTATGGAATCAAAAGTTTAAAGTAAAGTAAAAGTTATATAAATTTATAAACCTGCGACAGCATTTCTGTATTCATCGTAAAGCACACCCTGACAAGCAGCTGTGACTAGAGGGACAAATAATTTATCAGGGACGTGACTAGAATCTCCAGCGACCGCAATATTTTCTAATACACTACTTCCAAGCTCCATTACTATTAGTAGTAGACGGAAGTAGGAGGTAGGCGGGACAAGTCACATGACAGTTTTATTTATAACTTATCTGTGTTTACTTCTGTATGCACTAAAAGACACGATGGAAAATCATTTTGCGTCAGAAATGTTGAATGTGGTTTAATTAATTTTGTCATTATGTGTTTAAAGGCGTATCATAGTAATACAAATTTAGCATGGAATTACAAATATTGATATTCAACATGGATTTTAAAAATCTATTTCATCCGTGAGTTGGGGGGGGGGGGGGAGGGAGCGATGGACACGCTCCGGGGGCAGTGCTCCATCCTATCCAGCCGAAAGAAATTGTCTGCACCTTTTTGTGTCTTTTTTCTCGGGGGTAGGAGGAAAAGAGAGAATCAGAACTGGAATGTTACATTACTTTAACTTGGCATTTTTAAAATGAATGTTGGCAGTTATTGCACGTTTGGAATCATTTATTTGTAAATTGTAACGAATAGCCTACTGATCAATAAATCTATTGTGTAAGGCTTTTTTTGACAAGTTTTGCTCGAATTTTCAGAAGTATGCTGAATGGCGATTTGCGAGTAGCTATTTTACTGGTTTTACCCGGTACATATGACAGAGTTCATATTAAATATTAATGTTATCACGGCAAATAAAGCTCATACGGACTCAAGCCACGGATCCGAACTCGACAATTTTTTTTACAAAAAGCAGTGCGCTCGCCACCCGACCACGCAGTCCCATTGGTTTTTTTTTTTTTTTTTTTTTTTTTTTTTTTTGTAAAGGGCACTAAAGGGTGACAGAAAGCGCACTTTAAAATTAAAAGTTAAGCGCATGTGTATTAAGTTAGTATTAACCTTTGGCGATAATGTGCAAAACAGTGCGTTTTCATTGTTCATTAACTTCCTGAAGTAGATAAGGTGTAAACTTATACCAGTCAAGAAGGCAAGGCACCAGTTGTGTTAAAATTAGATCGAGAATCTAAGTAAGTTCATTGTTTTAGAAAATATCCGTGTAGAACAAGTAGCTAAATCTAGACCAGTGGTTCTTAAACCGGGTTCTATCGAACCCCAGGATTCGATGAGTCTCAGGGGTTCGACGACGGTCAAGACACACACCCGACTCCATTGATTTTTTATTAGATTTTGGTAAACTTAAGTTTAGCGTCGGAAATTATCCGGTAATGTTTGTTGAGTTTTGTAAACATAAGTTACGATAAACATAGTAATAAAACATAATAATAAACTTAGTAATAAAATTTGCCAGAGCGAGATAACACGTTGTATTGGTATCTCGATATGTCTATATCACGAAACCCTTGAAGTCATGACACACAAGCGTCACAAATCGTGTCAACGCCACGTATACCGGCGCGGGTTGATTGTGTATATATGAAGTAGAGTTTATCTGGAAAAAAAAATCTTTAACGACTGCATCTTTTAAAAATCGATGGTTTTATTGAAAACTGCCATAATTATTATTGTACATATTGTATCACACTTTGTACGGCCCTATAAAGGGCTTTAGATCTGGATCTGTCTAAGCGGGCTATCTAACTGATACTGATACAAAATTGCAAATAAAAACTTTACTACGATATATTATTACATAGGCTACATAGTACCGCTTTCATTATCGATGTCAGCACAAACATAAAAACTAGCGGAAATGGCCGATAACGGCATTTTAACACTTCAGCCTTAATTCGAGGTTTGTGATGGGCAATTTGAAATAGACTTCATGTGTTTCGGTGACCTCGAAATATGAACCGTGTGTGGTCAGCACCATGCCCAGCCGTCTTTACTTTCCCTGACGTGAGTCAGATACCCATCAGAGTCGTGTGAACTCGAAACTTTCGGGTTAGCAGTTGAACGCTCTTCCATTAGACCTCACCGTAAATGTCAATTTTTATTTTTTTCCATTTCAAACAGATTACTAGCTCCATGTAGATGCTTCACATAAAATCAAACATCCGACTTGCTTTTCTAGCTATAGCAAGTCTAGCCGTGTTCAACGGATTCGTTATCCTCCACCTACACAATCAGCCTCGCCGCAAGACCGTCAAAGGACTTCACCTAACGGACGCTGGTGAAATCGAACTCAATTTGGTAGGGTTGTTGCAGCCGGCCAGTGACGTCTCGTTTGACGTGCTGAAAGAACCAATTATAAACCCGCACGATTTCAAATATATTCACAGCCCGTTCAGAATATGCTACAACAAAACAGTGAATCTGTTGGTTGGGGTTGTTTCCTCCCCTGTCAACTTCTGGCAGAGGAACAGAGGCAGGCAGTTCCTCTACAAGTATGACGGAGTAGCATTTGTTTTCATCCTGGGGATGGCTGAAAGGGACAGCATACAGAAGAGGATTGACCTGGAGGTCAGGAGATTTAGGGATGTGCTACAGGAGCCAATCATTGATGTCTCGAGAAACCTCAGTCTCAAATCTGTGGCTTTCCTCAAGTGGGCAAACATCTTTTGCTCTCATGCAAAGTTTGTTGTTAAAAAAGATGATGACATTGAGCTAGATCCAAATGTAACATTGTATGCTCTAATGAAAAAGAAGGCGAATCATCCTCACTTTATTATGGGAAACAGTAAATTTCTGGTGGAAGGCCCTATTCGTGATCAGCTGTCTAAATATTTCACATCGTTTGCTGAGTTTGGGGATGAGTTTTTTCCAATGTTTGTACATGGACCGGCCTATGGATTTCCTATAGAAACAGCTAAAGTACTTTATGAAATAACTTTGAGAACAAAGTTATTTTGGCTTGAAGATGTGTATATAACTGGAATCTGTGCTCACAGAGCAAACATTCCAGTGTTTTTTGATGTCCGCTTCATGTACGAGCATGCTGGAATTGATATGGTGTGAAAGTTTACACTCAGTGAATGTATGAACTTTTCCTGAATTAATTTCATGATAAGATGAAATATATTTTGATTAGTTTCAGGTGCGATATCACAGCAAAATTGTAATTGTATGTTCCACATTCAGAAACACATTTTTTTTAAATTTATAAATTTTCATTGAAAAAAACAAACAAGCAATCTTGGAAAAATAAAAAAAAAGGTGAAATTAATTAAAAAAAACCCCAACATATTCTTTTTCTTTGATCATTTACATTTTCAATTCAACCTAATTAAAATTAATTCATTTTATACAACAGATAATTTTCAATTAACATAAACAAATACTACAGATCATATTCAATTCACAAAACAAATATAGATCTAGTATGAACATAATAAAATAAATAATAATATACATGTGTTTAGGGTTTAGAGACTTTGACTCTCAATTTCACTACATTCAATTATCAAAAAAATGAAGGCTAAAATTAAAAACCTAACAAGAGATTAAAATGAAATTTTTTATTTCATCAACAGAATATTAAAGTTAAGCGTAGGAAAATTGTTGACATTGTAATCAGTAAATGTAAATCACTTTGGTTGATAAAACAAAACAAAAATGAAGGAAAAAAACAACAAACCAATCAAGTTTTTTTAAATTTTCTAAACAGAGGGTGAATATGATCAGCTTTCTTGCTCCTTCCTCTTCCTGTGTACTCCATGTAAATAGCATCATCTGCTCCTGATAAAGAATTCATGCTTCCCACTTTACGATTAAACTGAAATAAACAAAAATCACTTTCATTGTATTATGTTTTACTTTAAACTATGATTAAAATCTAGATATTTTATGTGTGAACTACTTCATAAACTAATGCAATATTGTGTTAAAAATGATTTGTCATTAAAAAACAATTTTCAACAAACGTTTGAGATTTATAAGTTGTTACAGTAATTAGGTTCTCAACGCAATTAACGAGAGAAACAGGAAATGAATAGAACTAGATATTACCGAAGATTTTCCTGGAAACTCTCCAAGTACCCTCTCTTCCTCAGCATCCTCTTCTGATGCCGCAAGAACTTTCTGAAGAAGCTGAACCTGCTCATCTTTTGTCCGATAGAACAAGTCCTCCTAATAAAATATTCCACACAAATTTTATATAATCACATTTACTTTAATGTATCCTATTTTTGTAAAATTACAAGATATCACAGTAACATTATTTATATAGCAGTAGGTGTAATTAGCTGAGATCAATATTTCCCTAATAAAGTTTGGTTTATCTTTTAAATAATTCTTACGACCTATGAGTCTAGCCTCATATTAAAAACAAAAATCAGAGATAATTTGAGTAAAAGAAAACAGTACCTGGTCCATTCCCTCCAGCTTTGTTATCACCTTATAGCTGTAGCCTTGGTTGACAAGAAACCGTTGACGTTTCAGAGAAAATGCCATTTCATTTGTGTCCTGAGATACCAGAGAATAGAAGTAGGCGTTGTACTCTTCTGCTGCTGAACCTAAGGAAAAATTATTTTTTTATATTCTGAAATATTTTTGTTTTAGAAAGACAAAAGATAGGACTAACTTTAAGAATGATAAATGAAACCTTCAGACAAATATATTAATTTGGATAGCAATAATGCTTGTGTAACCGTTCGATAATTCAGAAGCAAGCAAATACTGTGAGGAGAAAATAAATTAAGCCTGTAGTTAATTACCTTTTTTGGCTCTGAGAATTCGACCTAACCTCTGAGCTTCTTGCCTACGAGAGCCACCATGAGCTGATATTTGGATAAGAACATTTGCTTCTGGCAAATCAAAAGAGGTATCAGCTACCTAAATTGAAAAAAAATTCAATAACATAAATTTAGAATTTTATTTTCACAACACATAGATACAAATCTATATTGTAGTTTTGAATAAGTTCAACTCCATGTAGGCCTTACTGTTCATTTACTTATTTGTTCTAATACATAATAATTTTTCACCAATAGGAAAAAATAGAACTAAATTAAAAAAAAACCAACAGATTAGTTTTGATGGAAAAAACTACAGGAGAGTTTAATATTTTGTCTTTAACATTTATTTGAAATTTTAAAGTACCTGTAATTTTATAAAACTAAAGCAGCCATACATACCTTTGAAACAAAAATTGTGTTAACTTTTGGATTATGTTGGAAATTTTGAAGAATTTGTAGACGTTCCCCTTGACTGGTAGGTCCATATAAATATGGTCTAGAAAAAAAAACGATATAAATTTGAAGATATTGATAGGAAAAGGATGATCTCTTTAGCTACTCAATACATAGTTTTTAAGAACAGAACATATAAACAGGCTTACTTGTTTAGCTTGACAGCATAATGCTTTAATGCAAACACATTGTCAGAAAATACTATAATTTTATCGTTCCTTCGTTCATGATAGCGAATGAGAAATTGACAAGCCCTAAATTTGTTGGGGTTCATTGTAGACAAAAGCTAAGAAAAAAATGGTTAAACAATTATTGATACTGAAATGAAATAATAAAATTAATACGTTTTTTAAAAACTAAGCATTCATTCTTATTCAGCCAGTCTTAAATATTGTGCTTTGAAACTATTTGTTTTATGTTTAATCGGGTATATTGTGCCTTAAATGTGACATTGTTAGTAAATACTTTCACATACCAACTTTCTTTGAGATTTCATGACGAGATATTCTCTGTAAAATTCTGGACTCATTGGGCACCAAACCTTTTAAATTAAAGAAAAGTCATACTTGATTTTTCTGACCAATAGATATTAGTATAAATAACAAAGTAACAATAAAAAGTTTATGTTTGACCCTTTTTTCATCCAAAGTAATAATATTGTAATATTACATTAAGTAGAGTGGCAAAAAATAGTAAAAATGACTAGTACTGTTTTTGAAATATTGAGTGAAATTGTTAGTATAAAATGTTGAAAACTTACTTCAGCACACTGTACACGTGCAATGTAGCCTAAATTCTGCAACTCCATCCAATTGGCTTCATAGAGTTTTGGTCCAATCAGAAAATTGAGGTCAGCAATTTTGTCGTCTTCTCTCACAAGTGTTGCGGTGAGACCTAACTTGCAGTGAGCATTGACTGTGGTGAGAACTCGTCTAAACATTTTGGCTGGTATTGTTTGAACTTCTATAAAGCAAAAGAATTCAAACTTTCATGAAAGTAAAAATGTAGAGCTTGTTTATTTTTTACAAAAAAAAACGAACAGCACAAATAGGACTGTGCTTTGGAGATTAAACAAACTAATTAAAGTGAGCAGTTAAAAATATAGCTACCATCAAGCACCATTAAACCCCACTCCTGGTTTTGCAGCCATTCCATCATCTTCTCTGCTTCCCATGAGCGTTTTGTTGAGTGTGCCAACATAGAGTATGTACTGATACATATTGCACAACCTTTGAATATTAAATTATAATTACTAATCACATCTTACTAAGTGTAGAAATAAAGAAACAAATTTTGTAATTTATAGATGAGACAAAACACACCCATCGGTTTATCTTTAGCGTCAGAAGTAAATCTACAAATTAAACTGTCATCAACTGTAGACCACATTTTGAACTGGGACCTCCATTGTTCTACAGCCACACCAGAAGTTGCAAGACAAATGCACCTTTTTCTCACAGTACAAGCAGCTGTGACACCCACCAGCGTTTTTCCAGCACCTAGAGCAAAGTGGCAGAGGTTTTTATTTTTATGTAATAATATTAAAATATATGCATATAACTGATACATTATAAATTATTCAGTATATTTAATTTTAAGAGCTAAAAAAATATTTCTGGAAATAACAGCAATTCATTGTCTAAATTTTAAAAAATCGTAAATTTAATTTATTTTGATAAAATTAAAACATTACATACCACAAGGCAATACAATTACACCAGATCTTGCTCTTCCATTACCAAACATCTTACGTAAACTTTTCTCCTGATAAGGTCTCAATACAGTAGAGGGCTTTAAATCAATACTGAGAGTAAAGAAAAAAATATTAAATTACCATACTAAGAGTAGTAGAACATTTTTAAAATTTCCATACTAAAAGTAGTAGATTAAAAAAAATTACAATACTAAGAGTAGTTAAAAAAAAATTACATTACTTCTTAATATTATTTTTTAGGAAAGAACTTACTTTACATCAGGGTTTACTGTGTCATTTCTAAAATCATATTCAGCTAAAAGTGGATGCTCCAGCTCTATACATCTGTGGTTGGAAAACAATAACAATTAATGGATTAAGTAAGGTTTTAAAAAAGATTCAAATTTTATTGATATACAATAGTCCCAGTATATATATATGTTATAAGAACAAGATCAGCATTTTGTCATTATATATATATATATATATATATAATTTTAACTAAAAAATCAAAAAAGAAAATATACATTTAATTATTAAGATGAATGATGAATAAAAATGGTACCAAAACAATTAAAACTAAGCTGAAATTATTGTGTTTAATGTGACTGTTAATTTAACACATAAAGAACACACCTTTTCTGCAGGACTTCGATATTTTCTTGGTTAACCTCAAAAGATACAGTTTTTAATTGAGGATCATCATCATCTTCCTCTTTATCCAGTTTGTCATACAGTTCGAAAATATCATCGGGAACATCTTCTTTAGTTTCACCACTAGAGCCATTAGCTGTGGATGATCCTGCTTGTGGATCCCCAGGCTTCTTGTTCAGCTAAATAGAAAAAACTTAGTTATATTTAGTTACCATTAGGTAGGTAAAATACAATGAAAAAATACTTAAAATTTTCAGTGTTATTGAAAAGTATAAAATCATTTTACTTTAATAGTTAACTAATGATTCAATGGGTATCATAAAATAAATTTAAATACAAGAATATAAAATCACCAACAAACAAATAAGTGACTTTTTGGCACAAGGCCTAGGTCAGGATCAATAATGAGAAAAACAACACAGATATGAGCTTGTCTTTGTTTCACCTGCATGACAGACATATCTTAAATTAAACAATCAGTTTCAACATTCTACCTGTAAAGCTGATTTTCCTGAGAGTTGACCAGCTATCAAGTCCTCACTGCCAGCTTCTTCCTCATTCTCTCTTTTCCTTGCTTGTTGAATGTAAGGATCTTTTAACAGTTTTTGAAGAACATCCTACATATAAATTAACACCTTATAAGGAAAATGTATACAACTTTTATAATACATGCAGCATGAGATATCATACTTGAAAATAACAAAATAAATATGTCATATTTGATGACTCACAGGATATTGACTTTCAACAAAGTATCTGTTGTGTTTCAAGACCAATTTAACTTTGCCATAGCTAAGGGTACAGAGCTGTAAAGCACAATAAATATTTTATTACATGCCATTCAGTAAGGACTGAAGTATAAAAATATGAAACTAGAAAAACAGTTAAATAAAAAGATCTATTAGCAATATGCATTAGTTAAAAATGAGGATAATTTTAATAAGGCGCAAAATTAGGTTTGAGCGAGATAGGAATAACAAGAACAAATATAATTACCAAAATCAAGCATATTTTAAAATAATTTAAAGCTAATAAATAGTAAAAACAATCTTACCTTAATAAACTCTACTATTCCCTCTGGTAGAGTAGTTTTACTTAACCTACGTAAATACTCAATAATGTCATTTGTTTGCAGCCCTACTGATACAGCAGCATAAAGAGAATAAGCTGTTAACTTATACTCATGAACATGAGTTGGTCTGCACACAGGCTGTTCATAATATAAATGTGTTAAAAAGTGAGGAAGTAGAAGTACATTTTTAAATAATCACCCACACACCCCAAAAAAATTACTAGCACCAGCATTCGATACATTAGACATAGGTGCATACTACTATTAATTTCATATAAATACATACTATTAACTTCGTATAATTATGTCACAAACAAAAAAAAAGTTCTAAATAAATGTTGTTTACAACCTCTTCTACTTCTCATTTCAAATCACTATTGAATAATTAACAAATACAATTACCTCAGATATAGCAATAAGGAAATCATGAGCATGTCTATAGACTGGTGAAAAGGACTCAAGGAAAACATGTCCATTGGGGGCCTGAAATAAATCTTGCTGCTTTGTTAACATGGCAAAAGTGACAACAAGTTAATTTACACAGTCAAAGAATAAATGTTAAAGATATGATGTACTAATAGACTATTCACACATTTTTATATTTAAACACTGCAATTAGTTAAAAAAATTTAAAATAGTTGTTCAAACTAACAGGTGGATCTAAATATATTATTAAATTGAAAATACTACCAAAGAAAAATTAACATACTATCCAAAGTGGTCTAGATTTATGGTCTGACTTTAGCTCTAATGTTTGCCTGTAGTCATGTGCACCAAACTCATCCTGAAGTGTTGCTCCAGCACATTCCCTTGATGCAGATGCAGGCATATCTGCAAAAAAAATTCTCTTTTTCTTTAATCCTTAGAAAATAAAAAGTGATAATTCTCAATAATAACATCATTTTATGGATGTGATTAAATTTTTACCAATCTGGAGCTTAAGGGTGGATATATACTGATGTGATATGACAAAATGTGCATTCAGTCAAATAATAATTTGGCAGATTCTAGCAGGAAGAAGATGAGCATGCAGTTTTTCTAAATGTTTGTTGCTTAGGCCTATGTTGTGTTGTCATGATGGGACAGGGATTAACACAAAAAATATAGTCGCTTTAAATAAATTTTCAAAAAAAATTATATGCTTAACTTACAGACTAGAACTCTTCACTATACATACTATAACTATACTATGAACCCTCAACCCTGGCGACCCTCCCAAAGCGCAACTTTTACTGCTCGACAACACTGTACAGACAATTTTGTCACAAGAATAAGACTAAAAGGGTAATTAGAGGTCATTGTGAAGCTATAAAAGGATAATTTGAGTCCATTGTGCAGCTATTAAGGTAATTGAGTTTTGCATCTTCTTCCGGCCATACTAGCAATGGGGGGAAGAAACTTCTTCCAAGTAGTCACTTCGTAATAATTTTATTCTTTAAAATATCCATAGTAAAAATCTAACCACCATTTTCTATGGGTTTTTTTTTTACATTTGAATGTCTAAAAAAGATTTATGTTGTGAAAATTCAGCAAAATATTTTTTTTGGACACAATAAAGAAAAGCTAATTTTCAAACAGAACCGAATTTCTGAACACATCTGCTGTACACTATAATTAAAAATATTAATGCTGAAAGTTAAATTTTTATTTTAGAAGAGCATGACCTTTGGTGATTTCTTTTTCTCCTTGTTCATCATCATCGTCATCATCATATATTTCTGCCTCATACTTAGATTTCTTTGACTTTCGCTCCTCTGGAAAAGAATCGATAATAATTATTATTTTAAAAATGTTTACAAATGTCTGCAGTCACCATCAACTTTTAGTCAGTAGACTGGTTCATGTTACATTTCAATTCTTTGTTAATATCCAATTCATGCTGAAAGTACATTGTAAAAGGGCTGTCATTTTTTATGATGTATTGCACCATTTACTTAATTAGGATATGAGTGGCAGTTTTGTTGGAGACCCGTGGATTCTATCCCGGCTGCCAAAATCATGCCATCCATATTTTCTGCACATAATTATAATTTTTTGTTTGCTTTTTGTGTGTTTAAATTCAAATTATTTACATTGGAAAGAACAATCTATAGGCCTAAGCTTTAGTAGTTTAAAAGATAATTTATACACTCTAGCTTTTAAAAAAGTTCTGCTTAATAAATTCATTAGCAAAAAAAATGGGCTGATCGGCACTTACATTACAATGGCATTGGTTATTATTAATATAAATAAAATAACCTGGGGAAAAACGAAAAGCACTGGAAAAAGTGTCTCCTGGAATTCGTAAAAGAGACACTTTGGTGTTCATGAAATGAGTTATTTAGGACTACTCTGAATTTTTAAAGGGAATTTTCAATTGATTATCTCAGTGAAAAAAAAAGAGTGAATAGCTGTGCCAGTGCCGGAGTAGTAACAGCAGACTAGTCGTGAATCTTACTGCCTATCTACACTTTGTGACTTTATGACTACACACACACACTCACTCTCACGTTACTACAGACAGTCACCTCAGACAGTGTTACATTCTGTGAATCTTCTTACTTTCTTACTTCTTACGACTTACACACACAGTACTACAGTCTGAGTACAGTACAGTACTAAAAACTAGTTAGTTAGTTACTGATCTAGGCTCTGGATCTAAGTACTAATAGAAATAGTAATTTTCTAAGGCTTAGTCTGATCTCTAGTGAATTTTAGCCGTTACCAAACCTTTATCTTTCTTGTCTCTTTTGCCTCCTGCCATTGTGAATATTAGTAACTAAACCCACGATTTGATATGTTCTTTACTTTTGTTTTCCATTTCAATAGTCGATCTTATGAAAGGAAGTTATTTTTCTCATAGCATAGTTTTAAAACTCGATTACTTCAGAAAATAGTAAGATCTATTGTAGATCTAGATCTAGATAAAATTCGCATCGTAATTTTACTTTAAAATTTTAAAATAAATCACTTTAAGAATTAATCATTCTTTATTTTGAACATTTTCACATGTATAAATGAAACATATAATTCGCAATTATATATAAAATTAAAAATCGTTCAATGCAACAGCGATATATTCTTGTTCGAGTATATATTTATATACGTATTTCATTCAACGATGCTATCTTCTCTTCTGCCTTTGAAGTTAAAGAAATAGATTGTAGATTACGAAGGACATGATATGTTATTGAAGTGAAAGTTGAAAAACAAACGAAAGGAAATGTCAAACAGAGCTGTTCCAAAAGATTTTGTGAAAAATGTTATGCAGAATGGTGTTGGACGCTATATTTGTCAACTTCAGCGAATAACCTTCAGATTTTGCAAGTCACATGGTGGAAGTAGGCATATGAGGTAGGCTACGAACATTACAATTTTCAATTTTTCATTAAAAACATTCTGAACTTTGAACTAAAAATTTGAACATTGCAACTCACACACAGCAGTAAAGAACTTAAAAGTAAAGTTAAAAAGTACTGTAGATTAAAGATTAGATGCCATAACAAAAACAATCATACACAACAAGAATGGGAGCTTCTGGTTTTAGTTTTTTCAACCCCCCCCCCCCCCCCCCCCCCCGTTTTGTGTGATGTTTGGAATCTAAACAACGTCCAATGTCAGCACGTGTCAAACCACGTCAAGGCACCCGATTGGCGATTTCGGTCACGCATAATTGGTTTTTGTACGTTCTCGTGAACTAAATACCAATTTCTTGACAACAAAACTTGAAGACCATGAATTTGTGAAAATAACGACCTTCTTGGAATGGCTTTTGAACGTTATTTAATAAAATAGGTGCATTGGGTTCATATGTTGATTCTATAGCTGTCTAGAGTTATTTACCATTACCTAGTAAGGGCTTGTTGGAACAGCCGATTTAGGTCACTGTGTAGTGTGTAGCATTTGTAAAATGTAAATTTATGGCACTGAAGCAGATCGTGCGCAAACTGTTAAATTGGTTTATTGTAAAAAAAGCATACTACTTAAAATTACAAATTAGTTTTAAATATTCACACCGCACAAAATAATCCCAAAGAAAGCATAAAGTAGGGGATAATCCTTGAGAAATGCATCACTATGAAATTTGAAAACCACATTTGTCAACGAGCCATCTTGGGCTAGATGTCATTAACCAATAGATGTGTTTTGTGAATGATGCATTTTTTTATAAATTTAGTTTCCGATATGGTACATGATATTTACATATAAATTAACACATCAAAGGGCTGCAACTACACATTTCCAGTGGACTCGGTTTTGGGCTGCTCCCTTAATCTGTGCCCATGTTAGCCCAGCTGTTTTTGCCTCTTCCTCAACAGTTCTTTTCCATGTTTTCTTTGGCCGGCCCACTTTCCTTCTTCCCTGTCCATAGCATATTTTTGCGATGTTTTCTTTTTCTCTTCTTAACGTGTGTCCGATCCATCCCCACTTACGGGCCTTGATATCTTTCTCTATTGGCTGTTGCTTTAAGATTTGCCACAGGTCTTTGTTTGATTTTTCGTCTGGCCATCTTATTTTAAGTATCTGTCGTAAGCATTTGTTTAAGAATGCCTGTAGCCTATCAGTATTTGTCTTCGTAACCCTCCAAGTCTCCGAGCCATAGAGCAGCACTGCCTTGACATTTGTGTTGAAAATCCCAATTTTGCACCTCCACATTGAGCGCAGTGAGCTGAAGGCACATCTAGCCTTGTTGATATGACATTTTATGTTCTCGTGTGCTCCCCCGTCCTTATTGATCACGCTTCCCAGATATGTGAATGTGTTTGTTTCTCGTAAATCTTCTCCATTTAGCTGTATGGGCAGGTCCTGGCTGTTATTGATTCTGATGACCTGTTTTATTTTCATTGATTTTTAGTCCAACTTTGGAGGCTTCTTCAGATAGCCGATTTAGTTTGGCTTGTGTTTGTTGATGTTAGTGAGATAGTAGGCAGATGTCATCGGCAAAATTAAGATCTTCCAGCCTAATGGTGAAATTCCACTGGATTCCTGTGTTGTTTTTTGTGGTTTTCAGCATGATCCAGTCGATTACCATCAAGAATATCATTGGCGATAGCATACATCCCTGTCTTACTCCCGTCGTCACTGTGAATGGTTTTGTTAGTTTTCCCTTGTGTATTACCTGACTGGTGGAGTCTTCATATAGTTTCTGTGTGATAGATATACAGTTTTTGGGTATTCCATAGTGGCTCATTAGCTTCCAGATAACACATAAATTAACACCAAGCAAATGTACGACGATAGACCTAACAACTAACAAGCATCACTGGTTAAATTTGCCATCGTGACTATACCAATCATTGGCTATGATTTTCATTACAGTATTGTTTTTATTTGGAAAACAAGTTTCCCTGCATGCACCAACAATGTCATCTAAGGCCAATACCACAGGTTCTTTTTCCAATGAGTATATATCCTACCCACCCGCCCCCTCACAGCATACTGCATTTCTGTACAAGCGGGGTTTAAAGTAAAACTTTGAGTTCAAGAAGGGGAGAGGGTGCTATGGAAATAACAAAGCTGTTTCTTTAATAATACAAAAAAATTCTAGTCCTACTGCAATACCATCATACAGGAAATATGTAATCTAAGTATAAAATAATTAAATATCATTAATATGAAGGGAGATAGTTTGTTTTGGTTAAGGCACAACATACAACACTCATCCAGATAAAACTAATGGATATGAAGCCATTGTCAATTTTAGAAATCAGAACTATCCGTTTCTGTTTAAGTCTGTTATATAAGCATTGTCAGGTGTACTTTTGACCTAATTTCTTTGTTTCGCAAGTGGTACTTTAGTGAAAGTAGATCTATTTTATTCTTGTCTCTCAAATCAAATAACTCTAAAATAGGTCATGATGGCAGTACTGAATATGCTGGAATACCTCTTTAAATTTGCTTTGAGTAATGAAGACCAAATTCGAAAAGGTGGTACAAATACATATTTGTAGATCTTTTCAAATTTTGGCTACCAAGATGCAGAAACTGGAACTCAAGTAATTCATATCTGTGAAAAAAAAATCAAATATAACATGCACTAATTTAAGTAATAAAGGACAGGAATAATTATTAAAAACAATATTGGTAACTCATTAAATGGCCAATGTTACTCCAGAAAACCCGAAATAGTGCTTAAGTACTGAAGCAATAGTACATAAACCATGCAGCTTGTTCATTATTATGTCTTCTGGTCCTCATATACCTTAATGTTTTATTAGGTTTTTAATATTTACAATTATTTAACTATAACATCGTAAAATATTTATATTTAGAGAATAAATGCCAAGAATAAAATGTTTTTGTTTCACTCAGTTCAAAGTTATAAAAACCGAAAAATGCTAAAGATAATTTAAAGCTGAAAATAGATTTTTTAAATTATACTTCTTCACAGTGACGTCACTAGGTCGGGTGTCACCCGGTGCAGCACTTTATGGTTTCACCCCCTTAGTATATGCTATCTATCTATATATATATATATATATGTGTATATATATATGTAGGCCTAAAGGTATATAGTCTTTGTGTGTCACCCACCACCTCTCATATTAACCCTCCTATTAATAAATGTGGAAAAAAGCATAGCTTTCAAACTTTTTAGATTTAGTGTCACTCACTCCCAGATTGTTGATTGACTTATCAGTTATTGAAAATACTCCCCCCCCCCCCCCCCCCGTGATGGCTCTAAAGTGTGTGCATTTAATAGTAACGGTTTATCTTTCCGTTATTTATACAGCTGGGTGTAGCATGCTTTTTCTAAAGTTCATGGCATGGTGTTGTCATCCTGTCCCCCCATGTTGGGATCATCAATTTGTACTTAAAAAGGTTTATTAACTCTAATATTTAATTGAACTACAAAAGGCATTTTTCTTCTATATAACTTGCAATTTCGCCTTGGTGTCACCCGGTGCGGACTGCCACTTCATGCTTTTTTTCTCAAAAAGTGCTGATTAGATTTTCATTTTTTCAATAACCGTGTTTTATATAATGTTAATATTTCTGAACGTCAGGATATATTTTCAATTTTTCTTTTGAGCTGGCTTATCAGAGATAAAAATATCTATTTCTGTGAAAAACCAGCATTTCTTAATTTAAAACCAATAGTCAAGAATTCTTTGTAGACTTTGCAGTTGAGGTGTGAACACATGAAACTGCCCAAAGCAGCACTGGCTGTTCAGTCTTAATGCAGTGCTTTTCATGGACAGCAAGCATTTCTTTATTAAAACTTTAAAAGTTGCAAGTTTTTCTGGCATTGAACTCATTGGAAGAGCATCAGAACATTTTTAATTTCACATTAGAATAATAATGGAGATTTACCTAGTTTTCATTTATTCTGTTGTTTGGACCAGAGGTAGTGTCTGCTATGTAGTTAGGCGATAGACTATTAATTAGTTATTGCCTGTATTTACTGTGACTTTTAAAATGTAAACACACTAATAAAAACAGCCATGGTACAACAATTTTTTTTTTATCTTTCAGGGACTTTATTGAGAATCATTTGCTGGAGTTCACACAGAACAATCCCGGAGTTGTTGTTTATTTACAACCAAGACGAAACAGAACACCATCTATTGTAGCTGAATATTGTAAGTATAAGTGTGTTAGAGCTACCTGCTTTTAAATTAATAGCTTATCTTTAAATGTAATTCAAGGAATAATATAAGGAACATATTAAATCATGAAAGATTAACATTAATAAAATATCTCAGTGGGATAGTTTTATTCACAACTTAACACTACATTAAAAATATACATTTTCTTTATTGAACCTTTTATTGAAATCCTTTTAAAAAAGTATATGATTTTTCTGTTTTTTTTTTTCAGTAAATGGTGGCAAGCAGATCCTGGGAATGACATCTAAATTAACCCCTGAAATTTGTAAGTGGACTGAACACCTGAGAACCAGGTCAGGTGTTCAGATTGTTAGAATTATTAAAAATAATCACACTGACACTCCCAGCACACAAGGCATATGGCACCCATTCATGTTCAAGGAGACTGAATGGGCAGTGACTAAGTTTCCCAGTGAGAAGTGGTCACCTGTTCTCAAGGTTGGAAAAACAGCTACAGATTATGTGCTGGAGGAGCAATCAGGCCAATCCCAAAATGACATCAAGTTTCGCTGCATACATGAAGATAACAAATAATTGTTTCATGAAAACTTATTTGTACATAACTCTGATAACTATGTTTTTTGATGAGATATTCATTAAAATTTTCCACTAAACTAATTTATGTTTGTTTGTTTAATAAAATTTTGTTAGTTTTTGAAATTCAAAGTATAATATTGACTGCTTATTATTTAATACTTGGCTAAAATAGTCTTGTATCCTAATTTCTATTACTGAATATGACTTTGTCCTTCAATGCATGTAGTTATAACTACTGAATCCATGACTGTGGGTCTCAATAATTGAATTAATTTAGATTAGGAAACCTGATATATTTTTCTCTCTCACCCCCCTGTATCACCTGAATTAATTCCAGTCTCTGCATTTAAAAAAAATCATTTGATATATAAATAACCAGTTTTCCTATTACTAGTTTTTCCTCCTGTCGTCTTCTTCTTCGTTCTTAATTTTTAGTGTTGGGAGGGATCGAGCCTTATCTGCCAGAGGGTTTGAACTCCAGACTTTTTTCGAATTTATCAGCCATGAGCTTTGCCTACTCGACCATGCTTCCATCACAATTAAGGATTACGTGTCAACTGGTTATGCGCCATTAAGGCCATTGACTCCGATTTCAGCCTGCTTTTCTTTTTGGATTTGCTTCCATAGCCTTTGTCCAACCAAGAACAAACTACAAGGCAGCAGTTGTTTGATTTTGGAGTTGCCTCTCCTAGAAGAGTGGCTGTCTCCAGCTAACGAGCCTCATATGCCCGAGGGTTCGAACTCGAGACTTTTCGGTTTAGCAACCATGAACTTTACAGACTCAACCACGCCGACCCCTTTCCTCCTGTAATTCTTTATATTTTTCAAAATATTTTTAAAGAACATTATATTAAATTATAATTGGTTTGTAGATTGTAACCACTACTATCTGGTAAAAAGAGTAATTCTTCTAATTTTGTTTAATTTGCATTTTATGTGGTCTCACAAATAGAAAACTAAACTTCATAAAGAAAAACTCAAACCAGGTTTTCATTGTATACATATTCATAATTTTTTATTTCCTCCTTTGGCAGTAAAATACATGTCATTTGTCTTTTGTATTGACTGAAAAGCAATTAATTTGAACATTAAAAAGATGAAAATCTTATCAGAAAAATCTTATTACAAACTCTTTTTACAAGGTCATTTGCAACATCTGATATATAGAGAAGGGTATGTTACTGTCTAATTTTAATAATTTATTGTCAATTTTATCTTGAAGTAGTAAATATTGAAAAGCAGTATCAACAAATATATTTGCATTAGTTTTAAACAGTATTTCAATTTCTTTAAATGTAGATAATTTATAATTTTTTTTCATATAAAGACAATACGGTTAGTTATATACTTTTATGAAATAAATGTTAGCTTCAGTATATTTACTTTTAAAGTTAGAAACATGTTTAATTACTAACACAAATGGTCTGATTAAATAAATGGTAAAGTATTAATGATTAAGTTACATTAGCTTTAAAGCCATACAGATAAACAAATGAATTATAAAAATTAGTTATATAAAAATACAAATGGGAGGAATTTTTTTTATTGATTACAAGTATAAAAATATTACAATATATTAAATTTTCATGTAACAACAGATCAACAATTAGCAACAACGAACGTCCTAGTTAAAATCCAGTCATCGTCCTATAGTTTATTTTAAGCTCCACCAGAGCATTGGGCACAGCTACATGCATCAGGTGCTTCGAACTGCTGGTCTAAATATGAACCATCTGAACAGGTTAGCCTAACTGTGCGCTGGTGTGTTTTACTAGGTCTGCAACACTGCCAGCTGTTCTGGAATCCTTGCAAGTCCTCAGCATAGCGTGCTGTAGACCCACACAGACCTGAACACTCTTGGAGATTTGCTATGGGCTCTGTGTTGCGACAAACAACACCACTACGTGGTATGCGTTGGAAATATCCTATGGTCTGGTTGCTGTTTTGAAACATGGACTGTGGTTTGCATGAGCCAGTCAAAGAAAACGCTGACTTTTTACCTGAATAGAAGAAAATATCACACTCATGCTAGAGCAAGCTCTTTCATATTCAATTTCTATTTTTTTTAATAATTATTGATAATTTTTATATTGTACAAAATTGTTGAGCGTTAAGTAGAATACTTACTGCAAGCCTTTGTCATACAATTGCATTCTTGCACTATTTCAATAGGTTCATAGCCCTATAAAAGTTATATTGATATTAGTTATTAGAAATAAAATAAAGAGCAAAACTTTCAAAATTGAAAAGTTTAAAAAAATGTAATACTCAAATTTAATTTGTGAAATTTAAATATGAAAAAAACAACAACACAATTTTAGAATATGTTTGAAAACCAGGCAATTGGGTTTCATAAGAATGATAGAAGAATTTTACACTTTAAGTTTATACAGAATCAATGGAGATTTCTATGTGATTAATATTTATCTAAATAGAAATAATCAAGTGGTTGTCTATTGCATACTTACATCTGCACAATTTGGTTCCTTAACTTCAGGACACTGGGATGGACAATCTAAAAAGTGAAAACAGGAATTTTAAATGTTGGCTCTAGGTTGTACTTACAGAAAATCTATTTAGAAATAAGATACCATTGTTTTAAAATGTAAGATGGAAGTTAGAATTGATTGTTTTAAAAAAGAGAATGCAGTGATATATATTTCCATGTTCTTCAATACTAAAAAATGATGAAGTCCCAGAATGTAACACTTTGATGATTATACAGACCTGCCATTAATTTATGTATGTATGATCAAGATGTTTGCATCCAAAAACCATTAAAATGTACACAAAAATAAATGTAATTTACTATCACTTCAGGGGAGAAATATAAAATATAAGTTACCACAATTATATGTTGGACAGCATTTGTCTTGTGTTTTGACCAATACTTTGGGGAAAGGACAATATGTTGACTGAAGAGGACAAAGTTTGGCATCACAGACAATATATTCTTGGCAGCAGCCGTCTTCTGTTTTCTGCAGGGTTGCAGTCTGTCCTTCTGTAAGACTGGGCATTGATGGGGGCTTGCAGACAACATTTGCACATAAGTCTGTAAAGACATTTTAAACAAATGGAAAATTTTTTTTTTCAGAAAAAGGAAAATATTAATAATTAATGTTCAAAATTAAAAAAGCTTAAATTTTTCTGGTTATTTTTGTCAATAAAAACTAATAAATACATGCATGCTCAATAAACATAGAGATAGGTCTAAAAAAAATAATAGAATTTACCTTTAGTGGCAGAAAGTTTTGTCAATTTATGTTGTGGCTTTCTTTCCCACCGTGGCAACAATCTTGTCTTGTTTTCTAAAATAAAAAGTAAGCAAATATATAATTAAAATCAACAAAATGTCTTCTTCAAGGAATGTGAAAAAATCTCTTTAGCTTTATAAGAGTATTTAGAGTCCAATTTTAAGAAATCTTAACATAAGCACATACCACATCTCAGCTCGTCATCCACACAGTCAATAACACCATCACAACGTTTGAAGCTAGGGATGCAGAGTCCAGTACCACATTGGAACTCTTTGTCTCCGCAGTGCTCACATTTACAACTACAAGTTGCTTTATCTATTCTAGAAACTCCCTAAAATAAAATATATAGCAAGTTTGTACAAATCTTCATTTGTAAGTTTTATTGCCAAATCAAAATTGTTTTACATTCTATAGAATTTCAAACAGTTCTTTATTTATATTTAAAATTATTTTATTTTATAAAATTAAATGAGCTGCATTTGTTTAACTTAATTTAAAAAACAATATACTGTACATAATAATTATATTTCAAATGTTTATAGAACAAAAAAATACTTACAGTTCTACATGAAGGACAAACTTTGGCCATGCAGACAATTTCTCCACCAATACATTGACAAGTTTCACATTTTGCATTACGTGTGACACCTCCAGACTAAATGAATGAGAAATAATTTAAAATTGATGTTTCATTGTAAAATTACTAAAAAATTATTAACACTTTTAAGCATTAACTATTGTAAAAAGAAAACAAAATATCAACACTGTTCACTCACTTTAACAACTTTATTGTCCACACTACAAGGACAATCCTTCTTCATAACACAGGCTGTACCATTACAATACTGGCCTTCAGCACAGTAGCGAGGGCAGCCTTTAGAGTTTAATCCAGGGTAGCACATTAACGGTGGTTGAACTTTGTTCTTACTTGATGTTTTCCGTTTTTGTATGAACATTTTTGATGCTTGAAGCAGGAAGAAAATAATGAATTAAAATCTTATTTCTTTATCATTATGATTAAACAAGACAAAAGAATTTGGTGTTATTAATAACACATTTTTGTTTATATATTCTTAATACTTTTTAAAAATGGTAATTACAATTAATACAAACAATATCTGCACATACCACATTCTGGTGTGGGTTTCAAACAGCCAAGCCGTGATTCATAGTTATAACATATTGGTTCTTTTATTAATGTGCTGTTACACAATAATCCTTCCCATAAGTTGCAGCGTACATGTTGACCAGTACTCTTGGCTGGGCGATGGTCAGGTGTGGCGGTACGGCACTCAATGGCTATTGGATCTTTGCAAGTAGGTGAAGCTTTAACAATGTCACTCAGTGGCTCAATCTCGTGTTTAATAATACGGCTGGGTTCATTAGTATCAACCCATTTATCCCATTGGACACAACTCACTGCAAAGGTAAACAAGGATGTGTTATATTTCAGGTTTCTGTTAGATATAACATCATACTAAAAATAATTGTAAGATATCCGTACAAATAGAAGGTTGTTTACAGAAATTAATTAGCTGCAGGAAGATTAAAAAAAACATTTTTATAATGAAAGAGGTGGGAACTCACAATGTAAATCTGATAACTCTGAGGGCTGCTTGTCATTTACAAGTGCATGTTGATTTTCTCCAACTGTTGTTTTTGGTATCACAACTGTAGTAATTAAATTAAAATTATATTGTGTTGGGCATAAATCACAAATAAATAAAAATGCCAAGTAATTTCTCATTACTTTACTTTTGACAAAAGCTAAAGATATTCTAACAGTAGATAGATAGCTACAGTATTTATTAAGTATTTAAAATACATTTTTAAAAAATCTGCAATCAATGTTAACATAAATAGCAAAGGGCTAATCATAAGGTCAAAAAATTAACTAATAATTTATTGTTTATTTGAGAACTTGTTAAGCTTTCACATGAACCTGGTTTAAAAACTGATGGGAAGTAGAAAAAAAAATTACTAGGGTAATCTTGATAGCAGCCATGAGCTTCAATTCTCATAGCTATCCTGCCTTGCCATGTTTGTGGATTTATACGTAAAAATCTGGCATGAACTGGGTGAGTAAATATGTTTTTCACTGGAGTCAGAGAGTCAGCATTGCCTTTGAAAATCTGTACATGAAGAGTAAAAAACTTTTAAACATATTTAAAAAGTATTTTAAGGTTATTTAAATTTGGACATTTTTTTCAGCCTGCATTTTATATTAAATTTAACAATGAACTATATATACTTGTGGAGCAGTTTTGTTGAGCTGTTGAGCTCATGATTATTAACCCAAATAGTTGATTCATGAATTCAAGTCAGTACAATGTTTGTGAATCAACCCAGCTCTGATAGGTACCTTACTTATGTATGTGAGGAAAGTAAGGGCAGCAAGGCATAATGCTGACCAAATTATGCTTTTATAATGCAGAGAAACTGATTAACCCTATTTAATCTGCCATATGGACAATTAAGCCTGAATTATATGCAGTTGTTTTTATTCTTTAATTTTCTTATTTATCATTGAATTATTTATAAACCATGAATAAAAACTGAGTAGAACTAGACAAAGTTAGGGTTGTCAATGGTGGGAAAATAGCTTACAAAATCAAATCCGATTGTCTCCCTGTAAGGACTCCAGTTGACACCATCTGAGCTGTAGAAGATTTTGTATGATGTAACAAAGGATGGAGCATCAGGCCTTCCTTGGGTGGTTACTCCAGTCAGGTAAACAGGCACCAGGAAATCAATCTGTTAAAAAAAATTGTTAAAATTAGGACTGATTATTTAACAACTCAAAGTTGATTTTTCTAGCTATTTAAAAAAAAAAAAAGCCAGTCAGACATAAACAGAAGCAACCCTCATTGATCTAGCATGATAGTTACAAACTGACCTGGATGAATTGATTTGTGTCATCAGTCTTTGCTAGCCAGCAGCCTGTTGACCCAAGCCGGGCTGTGTGTGGCCCATGCTTGTCATCTCTGTATGACGACACTGAGATCATGTTGTTGCGCACTCGTCTTGTCATTACTCCCATGTCCTCTAGACATTTGGCTAGAAATATCAAAACAATAACAGGTATCATAGACAGTTCAATTTGTTATAACACTATTAGTATTAATGACATAGATTTTACAGCTTATTTTGACATGGAAATGTTGTAGTTTAGTTGTGCTTCATTCTGTCAAAATTTACCTGGAATATTTGAGTGTGACATAACTCTTGCAGTGGGATCAGGAAGAATAGATAACTCTCGTTTCTTTCTTGAACCTGTATCAAAAAAAGATTTAAAATATTAAACTCCCTTTCTTTGATATACAAATGATACAACTTTAAAATATGCTTTAGAGCACAAAGTAGACATGTATCTAAATCTGGTAAGTTAGAACTCACCTGGACAGGTACACATGTATCTAATCTGGTAATCTCTGCACGGAGGGATGCCTTCAAATGGAAGGTTAGTGCATGACAGGCCATCTTCAATTGTACAAGTAGCCTCAGACAAGCTGGTAAAGTCATCCTTGGTATCAGAGTCTATGCACTGAATGTCACTGATGGTTCCTCCTGGACAGAACTGAGCCAGTTCCTCTTTGCTCATCTTCTCTGTGTCTCCATCACTGCCCACTGGGCTGTTTTTATTGATCCATGATGACCATCCAGTGGCGCATGAGTGAGTCGTGGTCAGTTTGGTTGTGGTGCGCACGGTGGTTGAAGGTACAGTTGTGGTAACATGAGAAATTTGTGGTGTGACGACCTTGCCAGCATCTAATCAGGATAGGCATTTATTTTCATTTTGAAAAAAAGATTTTCATGTGATAATGAAATATATAAATATATCTTAATCAATTTTAAACTTTATATTTATATAGATACCAACTTACTAGAACAGTTGCATTTATATCTGATTTCATAGTTTCTACAAGGTGGGATGCCATCAAATGGAAGGTTCTGGCAGTCAAGTCCATCTTCAATAGTACATGTGGCCTCAGCTAAACTGGTGTAGTCATCTTTAGTGTCAGAGTCCTTGCACTCTATGTCAACAATTTTACCACCAGGGCAGAAAGCTTCCAGCTCTTCTTTGGTCAGTTTCTCACTGTCTCCAGTGCCAGTGGTGGGGTCATTCTTGTTGATCCAGTCTGACCACTGAGAGACACACTGTGCCACTGGAGCTTGTGTAGTTGGTGGTTGAGTGATAGCAGCCACTGGTGTTGATGTGGGATTGATGTGAACCACAGGACTAGGGGAGGGGATCTTCACATCTGAAAACAAAAAAGATTCTTACTGGTAAAAGCTAATTTACATTAATCTATATTTTCTAAATACCTATTTTAATTAAATATTTGTTGCTTGTCGCAGCAAATTTATTTTTATACTTCAAAGCAATGTTTAAGAGTGTAGAAATATAAAAATATAGACAGTTTTTTTTTTAAATTAAAAAAGAATGTTACACCTTATTGCTCGAATTTTTTTTGTTACATCTCCGGTTTTACAAAAAAATAATTATGATAGCACTAAAGATGGACAAATGCCACTACCAGGCACAAAAGTAAAATATACATTTTAGCAGTGTTATAAATTAAGTGTGAATGCAATTGCTGCTTCTCCTAACATTTCTACTTTTTAGCTGCGTACCGAATACATTTATTTATTAAACTAAAAAATGACTTTTTTTTTTACCTGAGCAATTACACTTGTATCTGATTTCATAGTTTCTACAAGGTGGGATGCCATCAAATGGAAGGTTCTGGCAGTCAAGTCCATCTTCAATAGTACATGTGGCCTCAGCTAAACTGGTGTAGTCATCTTTAGTGTCAGAGTCCTTGCACTCTATGTCAACAATTTTACCACCAGGGCAGAAAGCTTCCAGCTCTTCTTTGGTCAGTTTCTCACTGTCTCCAGTGCCAGTGGTGGGGTCATTCTTGTTGATCCAGTCTGACCACTGAGAGACACACTGTGCCACTGGAGCTTGTGTAGTTGGTGGTTGAGTGATAGCAGCCACTGGTGTTGATGTGGGATTGATGAGAACTACAGGACTTGGGGAGGGGATCACTACACCTAGAAAACAAGTTTATTGCACACAATCAGGGTATAATTACAAGAACATTTCTAACAAAAATGTAATCTGTTTTGGAAAGAATTCAGTTGGAATTTTTGAGATATTGGCATACATTCTTAAAAATAAAAATGTAACTTGTAAATAACAATATTTAAAAAAATAGTTATGGAAAACTTAATTGCTAGTAGTATTAGGAAGAAAAAACAATAATAATAAAATTATGCAAGCAGTAATCAATAATTCACATACCAAAACAAATTGAAAAATGTTGATGTTTTTTTTTATATATATAAAAGACTTTTTGAAATATACAAAAAATTAAAAAAAAAAACAATCCAAAAAGATTTAAGAATTTTTCATATTCAAGTTCAAGTCTCATTACACAAAATTTACTTATATATCATTAAAAAATTGTTTCAATACATATAAAGTATTTACCTGAGCAGTTACACTTGTATCTGATTTCATAGTTTCTACAAGGTGGGATGCCATCAAATGGAAGGTTCTGGCAGTCAAGTCCATCTTCAATAGTACATGTGGCCTCAGCTAAACTGGTGTAGTCATCTTTAGTGTCAGAGTCCTTGCACTCTATGTCAACAATTTTACCACCAGGGCAGAAAGCTTCCAGCTCTTCTTTGGTCAGTTTCTCAGTGTCTCCAGTGCCAGTGGTGGGGTCATTCTTGTTGATCCAGTCTGACCAGCGAGAGACACACTGTGATGGAGGCATTGGTGTCAAAGTTTCAGATCCTGTGAATAATGATCATTTTAAAATTGAATATTTGGGCAAAAAAAGATAACATCTTTTAACTTCAAAGTGTGTCCACTATACAGGAAAATACATTATGTTCACTTTTAATTTAAATTTGTATTCACTACACACACACTTTAAAAAAAAATTGAAAAAAAAATTATTTTAACTAATTTAAATATCTTGTAATACTCATTACTATTGAAATATTTCTATTATAAGATTGAATTAAAGTGATTTCAAAAATATAATTACACCACCATCAAGTAACAAACATACCCAGGCAACCCAGTACAGCAACTCTCATTGAAATGCCATTGTGCCATGTCACAGGTTGAATGATGACTATCTTGGCTGAGATTGGTGAAATGACCTCTGTGTGTTTTGTGTTGGAATCAGTATTAGCAGTAAAGATCTGAGGACAAGACAAACATATTTCTCTTTATGGTACTGTTTTCGTTTTTTTTTACTGAAAAATAAAGGTTTGAGAAAAAATATTACTCCATATTTAAAATTTGAGGAGAGTAAGGTGCATACACTTATCATTAAATTAATGTACTGTCTAATATCTCACTTTTACATTATAAGAAAATAGGTTTTCTGTTAGACATTTAATTTAATTTTAAGCATTACAAATCTACACTAGCATGTCTAATTTTCTGTGGGTCGGTGTAGTCAAATGGTCGAGCATACAACTGCTAACCCGAAAGTCTTGAGTTCTGGGCTTAACTCTGTAAATGTCCCTAAGTCCGCCCAGGACTGATGGGTACCTGATTCACATTAAGGAAAGTAAAGGTGGCTGGTCCTACTGCTGACTACACTATCCCTTTATATGCAGAGGTCACAGAAACGGGTGAACTTCACTTGCCCCATAGACCACTAGGTTTGAAAGGGAACTTTACTATGTCTAATCTTCTACCAAAACATTCAGAATAAAGTTCATACACAAACATTACAATTTGTAAGTTGTGAAATTAAAAAAAACTCCTGACCTTTGTCTGACCTGGTGAAGTCTCTATGTAATGGAAGTCAATGCCGTTCTCAGAATACATGACCTTGTACTGCTCCACCCACTGTGTGGAGGCAGCGCGACCTTGTGTGGTGATGCCCATCACCTGCAGAGGTTCACTGAAGGTGTATTTGATCCACTGGTTCTGGTCATTGTCTTTGGCCACCCAGCCACCAGAGCCAACGGCCTCTTGTGGGGTGTCAATGTGAGAACGGTCAGGGCCAGTGAAGTCGGACAAGCTGCTGGACACTGTGATCTGGGAATCTTGGACTGGAATTGGCTTGGCATCATTTGATGTTGTATCACAGGCTTAAGACAAAAAAATAACAATCCAAATAAAAATATTTCCAGTTCAATATTTACACAACAATATTCAGAACAGGCTAAAAAAAATCTCTGTTGTATATATGTTTAACACAGTATAAAAAATAAATGCAAAAAATATTAAAATGGATTGCATAGGTTATTCATTTTCATGTTAGCTAATACTGCTTAGGTATAGAAACAACTGCTCAAAAAGTATTGACCACTAAATTTATTCTGAAGCGTAAGATTATTAATGATAGTTGCTGTTTTAAATCAGCCAAGAAAAAAAAATGTTAAAATTACCTGGCAACTAGGAATTAAGTACATAAACATAGTTTTTATAAGATGTTAAAATTACCTGGCACTGGAATGGATGTTGTGTGAGTTGGTGGTGAGAGAGTGACCACATGGGTTGGTGTGACATCACAGTTCACATTATGTGGCTCACACAAAAACCTCACTTCATAATCTTTACACTGGCCAGTTGGTTGGTCATGACTGAAGCATTTTAGACCACTAAAGGCTAAGTCACACACAACTGATACCTGCAGGCGGGGGGAATAAAAAGTAGGATTATTAACCATATTTAAATATTGAAAGTGAAACTTTTGAGGATTTCTTTTCAATAATTGTATAGTATTATTATCATTTGAATTCTTCTTGAATACTTAATGACAAAACATTTCTACCTGTCCTAACTCCTGAGAAGTCTTCTTTGATGCAGCATCTCTACATTCCAGTGCTGTAATGTCTGCTGTATCGCAGAAGGAATACATCATGCGCAACTGAGTAATGCTTTCTTCCTCTCCCAAACTGTTGGGTTTTTGACCATTCATCCAATCTGTCCATCCACATGCAGGATTTACTGTGTGAATATAAAAAAAAGATAATAGAAAAAACATATAAAGGATTCAAAATATAACTTGAAATATTTAACATATTGTAACATATTTAAAGGTTTATTAAGGCCCCAATATATAAAATATGTTTAGCATGAGTTTACCAGGCTTATTAACAGATGTTAACTTTTTAAAACCACATTTTAAATCCAATTTGCCATTTCTTTGCTTTACTTAATTGTGGATTATATTTAAATAGGGAAAAATTTTAATGTCCTGTTTACTCATTCTATTTAGTATTGTATGCTGTAAACTATGAAAGTTATATAAAGTTGTAAGCTATAAGCTAAATTTGCTCAAATATTTAGTCTAAAGATAATTTAAATATTCATCCACATAGGAATGATTGAATTTATCATTGCACAACAATTCTTACAGAAGTTGCCAACTGGATGTGTATTTCCTGCTGGTGTGGGTGCATGAGTTGTCACTTCTGCAAATAAAAAACAACAAACAATATAAATCTAAAATATTTACAGAATTTCCCAAAAAATTCTATTTAGAGAGGTTTGATTGAAAACTATGGACTAAACTGATATTACATATAATGATAATATATCTTACTTGAACAGTCACACTTATATCTGATTTCATAGTTTCTACAAGGTGGGATGCCATCAAATGGAAGGTTCTGGCAATCAAGTCCATCTTCAATAGTACATGTGGCCTCAGCTAAACTGGTGTAGTCATCTTTAGTGTCTGAGTCCTTGCACTCTATTTCAACGATGTCTCCACCTGGACAGAATTTCTCCAACTCCTCTTTGGTCATCTTCTCTGTGTCACCCGTGCCCAGTGCTGGGTCATTTCTGTTGATCCAGTCTGACCAGCCAGTGGTGCACAGGTGAGGTCCAGATGTGGGCACTCCATTTATGTTTACACTTGGTGATGGAGTTGGGTTGTTGACTATAGTTGGTGGGGGAGTTGCTGTAACACAGTTTCAAGCAGTTGTAAAAATACCCAATAACGAAATGCAAAAATAAATAAATAAATTATAAAATAAATTGGATGCTTACGTATACAGCCACAGTAAACACTAATTTCATAATCGTGACATTTTCCAGTGTTTAGATGGTCATAGCACTTAAGGCCTTCAGTTAAACTGCAGGTGACCACTTGACCACTGTCGGATGCTTCCCTCTTTGTGGTCACATCTCTGCAGAGTATTCGTGATGGGTTCAGACAAAGGTTGTATTTTGGTCTTAATGTAGCCAGCAGTTCCATGTCACCACCAGATCCTGCAGCAGTAAAAAATCTTTTTATAATACATGAATTCAATTGATGCTATTTTCAGTAACAAAAAAATGTCAAATGTGTACCGGCACTTGGAGAGTTGTCATTGATCCAGTCACTCCATCCACACAACATGGGTGTAGGCACATGGGTGACATCTGTTGAGTGTTGCACAGTGGTGCAGCCTTCTGAACTGCCACAGATTACTGCGTTATTGAAACAACTGCAGGTAGAGCAGGCCTTCTCTGGGTTGTCCCAGGTTTCAAAGGCCTAGAAAGTAAAAATAACGGTAACATTTGCTAAATTTTACAAATTGTGCAAGTAATATTTTAAACTTGGTTTACAGGTGACCCAATCTTTCTCTTTTATTTAAGTCGCTTTCATGAAATGTATATAGACTGCTTCTGTTTTACAATTCTAAACATTTATATACATTTAAAAATAAAAAAATGAAGTTCAATATTTCCACTAATTCAAAAATTGAAAAGTTTCACTACAGTCTTTAAACAATAACAAACCTGAGCTGGGGTTCCATCAGGCTTAAGACAAGTACACATTTCTTGAGGTACGCAAGTGGTTGAGTTAATGAGCCTCTCATTGGGCTTGCAGGTCACATGATCAAGTTCAGGTGGGGTTCTGCAGCCTGGTACACAGTTGTCCTCTGGTGACAAAATGCCATTACAAGAGCCCGAGGCTCTGGCCAGGTAGTCACAGGCATCATCACATTTATAGGCACATTTCTGCCATTCTTCACCTGGTGGGCAGGAACCTGAAGATGGAATAAAAAATAGTTACAGAGTAGATAGTTTATAGCTCATTCAATTGGAAAATTTATTTGATTTTATATATCCAATATCTTTTTCTTTTTTTAGCTAGCTCATTTAAAAAAAACATATTTTATAAATTTAATAACATCTACTCTATTATAACTGACTTATAACTGAAAAAATATAATTAATAAACCCAATATCTACTCTTATAGCTAATTTATTTTTTAATTTATATATAAATTTATATATTTAAAAAATATATATTTTATAAATTTAATAACATCTACTCTATTATAACTGACTTATTTGAAAAATATAATTTATAAATTCAATATCTACTCTTTAATTCATTTTTTAAACTATATATTTTATATATCCTACCTGTAGTTCTCTTAGCTTCATCAGTAGAAGGCGTGGTTGATGGTGTTGGACTTTTAGTTGGTATGGCACCTAGAATGAAATAAAATAAATCACTTTTAATTTTACTGTCTTGATTGGCAAAAGGAAAACCATTACTATGTTAGTGCCTAGCTCATTTGATCTGTTAATTCTACTAGCTTTCTTAAAAGAGAATAAACTTAATTTATATACAAAATATTTCAAACCTAACAATGAATAATTTTTATATACATAATATTTAAAACTTAAAAGTAGATAGAAATATGGTGGACTTTTTTTTCAATATTAAAAAACAATCACAAAGTATAAATCATGTGACTTAATTAATTAGTGATGCGTTAACGTAATTAAAAATATCGTAGAACAGTTATAAAATACTGGTTCATAGAAAATCTTGCTTTCGTCTTTCATAAAAAAACAACTTAATATTTTAGTACACAAACCTGGGCACTGCAGTCCCCAACAGAGGACCCGAACCTCGTAATCAAGACATTGTCCATTGCTCTGTTCACTGTTGTAGCACCTAAAGCCATTAAGTGCATCACACATGAGCCTGTCCTGTCCAGCCTGTGAGAACAAGGTCGAGGTCCCAGCGACACGACACTCAATGTCCACTATGTCTGGACAAATGCCGAACTTGTTCTTGATGTCGTTGATAGTCTCCAGGTCTCCGCTGCCTGACAGGGGACTGTCACCATTCAGCCACTGTGACCAGTCACAGTTGACCTGCGTCTTGTTGCCAGGTGTTTTGGTGGTCAGAGGGTCTGGTACAGCATCTGGGAGATGGTGATGATTTTTTTTTTAAATACTAGTAAAACTTGAAGACATACAACTTAAAACAAGCTTTTAGAAGTGTTTAATATTAGTTTTTAAATAGTAAATAACAAAGCTATAATAATTAAATGACAAGCTTAGCATTTCAATACCAAAATGAAACATTGAGAAATAGCCTTAACCAGAACTTACTGGAACAGTTGCACATGTATCTGATCTCATAGTCTCTGCAGGGTGGGATGCCCTCAAATGGAAGGTTCTGACACTCAAGTCCTTCTGTTACAGTACATGTGGCCTCAGACAAACTGGTGTAGTCATCTTTAGTGTCAGAGTCCTTACACTCTATGTCAATGATGTTTCCACCAGGGCAGAAAGCTTCAAGTTCTTGGGGTGTCATTTTCTCCGTGTCCCCGTCACTTCCCACAGGGTTGTTCTTGTTGATCCAAGAGGACCAGCCTGTGACGCACTGGTGGGTGGGGCCATTGGTGGGGATACCGTGAAGTCCAGCACTTGGTGAGGGGGTGGGGGTGATGTGTGAGACCCCAGTGGTGGGGGACCTGGTTGGTGTCACATGACTGTCAGGGCTTGGTGTGGGAGGGTGGGCATCTGATGGGAAAATTTCGGTTAATAACATACATGAATCTGATAGGAAATGTATATTTTATAACATTAGAAAATCTGATAATACATGCTTTCTTAAATTAGTAAATTAGATACAAATATTGTTTTTTATTAGAAAAAATTTCATAATAAAAAGATATGTAACTTACTTAACTCAATTAGCAGAGCACACTTTAATAACTAAAAATAGTTAACATAAAGCTACAATTATGTTTTAAATGTGTCTTTTTTATTTATATATAAAAATTATATTAACAAATGGTAAAAAAAATATTTAACAAAACGTGTGTTCACCTGAGCAGTTACACTTGTATCTGATTTCATAGTTTCTACAAGGAGGGATGCCATCAAATGGAAGGTTCTGGCAATCAAGTCCATCTTCAATAGTACATGTGGCCTCAGCTAAACTGGTGTAGTCATCTTTAGTGTCAGAGTCCTTGCACTCTATGTCAACAATTTTACCACCAGGGCAGAAAGCTTCCAGCTCTTCTTTGGTCAGTTTCTCAGTGTCTCCAGTGCCAGTGGTGGGGTCATTCTTGTTGATCCAGTCTGACCACTGAGACGTACAAACTGGTGGAGATTTGGTTGTTGAGCTTTGGTGGATCATGACTGCAGGGGAAGATGAGGATGTCCTTGTTGTTGGTGGAATTGTGGGTGCATCTGGAAAAAAAAACAACAGCCAAGTTATTCATCAAATTAAAATTATTGTAATTTAAAAAAAAAAGTTTTATAAAACATCAAACTGGTTAGTTTGGTAAATTAAAGGGAGGTAACAAACATTTCTGAAAATTATTAAAAAAAAAATACCTGAGCAGTTGCACATGTATCTGATCTCATAGTCTCTGCAAGGTGGTACCCCATCAAATGGAAGGTTCTCACACTCAAGTCCTTCTGTTACAGTACATGTGGCCTCAGACAAACTGGTGTAGTCGTCCTTTGTGTCAGAGTCTTTACATTCTATATCAGTGAGTTTACCACCTGGGCAGTACTGTGCCATCTCTTCAACAGTCCATTTCTCATAGTCACCAGTGCCTTTAGTCGGGTCGTTTCTGTTGATCCATGATGACCAACCAGTTGCACAGGTCAGAACTTGAACTGGTGTGGGGGTACTGACCACAGGTGTGGAGGACTTTGTTGTTGAAGTGCTGGGAGGCAGGGTAGGTGCACCTGTAGTGGAAATGGAAATTGAGTTAATAGTTATTTAATGCGATGTCGCTTATTATGGGTCTACGACAAATTCCCGAATGGGCACTTGCTCGAATGCGACAAATGCCAGAATGGACACTTGCCCGAATGCGACAAATGCCCGAATGGACACTTGCCCGAATGCGACAAATGCCCGAATGGACACTTGCCCGAATGCGACACTTGCCCGAATGTGACAAATGCCCGAATATATATATATATATATATATATATATATATATATATATATATATATATATATATATATATATATATATATATATATATATATATATATATATATATATATATACAGCTAGATTTACAACAGCTGCCATATGTTTTTGCTAAGCAGCAATGCTGGTTATTCAATTAAAATAAATACATTTTATAGATAGAATTTACCTGTACAGTTACACTCGTATCTGATTTGGTAGTCCCTGCAGGGTGGGATGCCCTCAAAAGGAATGTTGATACACTCCAGACCATCCTCAATGGTGCAAGTGGCCTCAGACAAGCTGGTGAAGTCATCCTTGGTGTCGGAGTCTATGCACTGGATGCCGGAGATGGTGCCACCTGGACAGAAGGCTGCCAGCTCTTCTTTGGTCATCTTCTCTGTGTCTCCGTCACTGCCCACTGGGTTGTTTTTGTTGACCCAAGCTGACCAGCCAGAAGCACATTGGTGAACTGGTGTGGGGGATGGTGTGATCACATGACTTGATACAGACTGGCTTGAGATTGTGTTAGGGGCCAGAGTTGTGGTCACTGTTAAATAGTAAATAGATCGTTACAATTATTATTATTTAAAGGTTGATATTTAGCAACAATTTTCAAGAGTGCTCTGTCCTTTATATTGAATAAAAAAGTTTATATATTTTATTAGTTCCATGATAATATACTTAAGTTTAAAAAAATAGTAAAAAAATACATTTTTAAAACACAACTAAAACTTTACAGTAGTAATGTATGTCTGTAGCAAAAAAAATGTTTAGGCCTTAATTAATTACATTAAATCAGAAATATCAAAATAAGGTAAATTTTAAGCATGTAGATACTTACCAGAAGAACAGTCACATTTGTATCTGACCTTGTAGTCATGACAAGGAACATCTAGGAAAGGATTGTTAGCACACTGTAGACCATCTTCTAAAGTGCAAGTTGCCTCAGCCAAGCTCTCATACCCATCTAGCGTGTCGGCGTCCACACAGTCAATCTCTGTGATCTTGCCACCTGGACAGAAGGACTGCAGCTCTGGTGTGGTCATCAGCTCAAAGTCTCCATCTGTTCCAACTGGGGAGTTTTTGTTGACCCAGCCTGACCAGCCAGTGAAGCAAGGGTGGGGCGTGGACAGACCGGAGGTGGTTGAGGAGGTCAGGACTGGTGAGAGGGTGGACACGCTGGAGGTCAAACTCTGAGGTGGTGTGGGAACTGTTGATTGGGGAGGAGAGATAAATTAATTAAAAACATGCATAAAAAAAATGTTCAATATAATTTTTGTCAGTTAAGATTTTTAATTTTAGTTAAAATATTAAATCCAAAAATTCATATAAAAACAGAATGGACTTCAATATAGATGCTTAAAATTTTAGTTAATAAAGTTAATAAATGAGAGTAATAATAAATTAGAGTAATTTACAGCAGATATATGTTTTTAAATGAATGTGTTGGGAAGTTAAATCATGTTATAAAGCCACTTTAAATGTCTGTTCATTTGATGCATGTGTATTAAAACAGCTAGTTTTAAATATTTTTTTAAACTTTATCGAATTTTTTATTCAAACTATTTAATTAAAAATTGTGGCAAATATGTTGAACTATAGTATGATCTGAATATGTGAAAGAGAACTGACTTGTACAGCTGCACTTGTATCTGATCCTGAAATTTTGTATTCAAACTTATTTAATTGTCTATTGTGGCAAATATTTTGAGCAAAAGTATGATCTGAATAAGTGAAAGAGAACTGACTTGTACAACTGCACTTGTATCTGATCCTGTAATTTTGTATTCAAACTTATTTAATTGAATATTGTGGCAAATATTTTGAACTAAAGTATGATCTGAATAAGTGAAAGAGAACTGACTTGTACAACTGCACTTGTATCTGATCCTGTAGTCCCTGCAGGTCCTGAAGATTGAGTTCCAGCAGGAGAGTCCAGTCTTGAGGTCACAGGTCACAGGTTCCCCAGTCATGTCAGAAGGAATGCCAGTTGTGGTCTGACAGTCTATTTCAGTCACCTGGTTACATGACATTACCACACAGTTTAATACTAAAGTAGGACAATTTGTTTCATTTGCATAAAGTTTTGTAGTATTTCTGTGTGCAATACACAAATAGTGCAGTACACAAATAAAAATATTCAAACATTGTTAAAAGAAAATGAAATTTTTTTCCAAAGAAGTAATAAAACAAAATATCTTTGCAATGTTTACTATCAGCAACATTTCAACACTTACATAACCATCAGGACAAGTTATCAGTACTTACATAACTGTGAGGACAAGTTATCAGTACTTACATAACTGTGAGGACAAGATATCAGTACTTACATAACCTTTAGGGCAAGATATCAGTACTTACATAACTGTGAGGACAAGATATCAGTACTTACATAACTGTGAGGACAAGATATCAGTACTTACATAACTGTGAGGACAAGATATCAGTACTTACATAACCTTTAGGGCAAGATATCAGTACTTACATAACTGTGAGGACAAGTTATCAGTACTTACATAACCATCAGGACAAGTTATCAGTACTTACATAACTGTGAGGACAAGTTATCAGTACTTACATAACTGTGAGGACAAGATATCAGTACTTACATAACCTTTAGGGCAAGATATCAGTACTTACATAACTGTGAGGACAAGATATCAGTACTTACATAACTGTGAGGACAAGATATCAGTACTTACATAACTGTGAGGACAAGATATCAGTACTTACATAACCTTTAGGGCAAGATATCAGTACTTACATAACTGTGAGGACAAGATATCAGTACTTACATAACTGTGAGGACAAGTTATCAGTACTTACATAACTGTGAGGACAAGATATCAGTACTTACATAACCTTTAGGGCAAGATATCAGTACTTACATAACTGTGAGGACAAGATATCAGTACTTACATAACTGTGAGGACAAGTTATCAGTACTTACATAACTGTGAGGACAAGATATCAGTACTTACATAACTGTGAGGACAAGTTATCAGTACTTACATAACTGTGAGGACAAGATATCAGTACTTACATAACCTTTAGGGCAAGATATCAGTACTTACATAACTGTGAGGACAAGATATCAGTTCTTACATAACTGTGAGGACAAGATATCAGTACTTACATAACTGTGAGGACAAGATATCAGTACTTACATAACCATCGGGACAAGTTATTAGTACTTACATAACTGTGAGGACAAGTTATCAGTACTTACATAACTGTGAGGACAAGATATCAGTACTTACATAACCTTTAGGGCAAGATATCAGTACTTACATAACTGTGAGGACAAGATATCAGTACTTACATAACCTTTAGGGCAAGATATCAGTACTTACATAACCATCGGGACAAGTTATTAGTACTTACATAACTGTGAGGACAAGATATCAGTACTTACATAACTGTGAGGACAAGATATCAGTACTTACATAACTGTGAGGACAAGATATCAGTACTTACATAACCATCAGGGCAAGCTTCACGTAATTCTCCCTGAGTCAGTTGCTCACGATCTCCATCACCTATCTCAGGGATGTCTCTGTTGACCCAGTGTGTCCAGTAGTCTTTGGTGCAGAGATTAATAGGTGGAGTTTCTACTGTTGGTGCCAGGGTTGTGGGAGTTGGTGCTGGATAAAACACAACATTTTGTTTCATTTCATTTTGTCTAACAAGTTTTAAATCTTACTAGCCTAATGTAGATCTCAACCAGTTGCAGGAGATCTCAATGCATACATTTTTTTTATATTTAAAAAAGAATGTGTAAATCCTAGAAATGGATAGATCTACGACACTTTAAACAGGGTGTAACATAAATTTTAAGAGAAACAAAAGTAAACAAACACTGAAATAGTTTAATTCTAATAATCTCCATTTCTACATTTAAAAGTGACCTACCAGCACAAGAGCAGTGATATCTAATCTTCATGTTCTGACAAACTTTAGGTCTGTTGGACTCAGCATCACATTCAAAGCCAGTGCTGACCTCACAGCGTGTCACAAGGTCGAGCAGATACCAAGGCTTCTCCTGAGCATCAGCGGTCACACAATCAATCTGATCCACTTGACCGTGAGGACAGAAAGCTGACAGCTCTTCCATAGACAGAGCCTCTTTGTTGCCATTCGCAGTCACTCCATTTCTAAAAAACATTAAAAATATTTTTATTAACTGAATTTGATTTAAATTATTACTTATTTGACAAAAAATTTAAATAATGGAGAAAAACCCCTTAATTTTCCTTTATTAATTTTTCAAAATTGTCAATATTAATTTTGTTGGTTTTAAAAATGAGATTAAAAGTTAAGTTTTATAGCTTACATTTTAGGGAAGCTTGTCCAAATTAGATATTTTTCATTACAAATTAGTAAAAATTATATAAACAATTTTCTGATGTTTTAAATTTTTATTTTAGTTATGTTGTAAACATTAACTATCTATGCACAAAATGTTTTTAAAATAGTGTTGTGTTGCAAACATTACCTATCTATCCATAAAAAAAGTATTGTGATGTAAACCTTACCTATCTATCCACTCTGTCCAGCCAGAAGAGCAAGTGTAGGGGACAGCTGTAGATGCTGACTGGTATGCTGGGAGTGATGGTGTTGCAATAGGCTGTCCAGTTGTGGTCACCGAACATACGTCACACAGCACACGCACCTCATAGTCTTCACACACATGAGTGGGGGTGGGGTGGCAAACAAACATGGCGTCTAGCAGTGAGCACTCAACTAAAGAGTCTGTAGGGTCCCACATCATTTTGGTGGCCTTAACTCTGCACTCAACTCTAAGGAATTGAAATAGTAACATCGTAGGTTGTTTTAATTATTTTACATAGTAGCATTTTATAAAATAGCTTTATTAGCAAATACATTTACTGGTAATTTGTTATAAATAAATTATTCCATTAAAATATTTATTTCCAATTTTTTATATGAAAAAAATGTAAAAATCTATTTGGTTGTATTTCACTTACGCTTTGACAAATTCCTTTGGACATGCATTTGTTGAAAGGGGTCTTTGGAAAAACATATCCTTTTCACCACTGACAGGGTCAGGTACACTATTACTGACCCAAGGTGACCAGTAAATACAAGCTCGGGCTGAAAAAAAAAGAATTTTTTAAATTTATAATAGCGGACAATCATACATCCTTACTTAGGTGTTAAATATTTTATTACATTACAGCTGAATATATTATCAAATTTTATAAACATTACAAATATTTATTATGACACTTTATTACAGCAGTTTAAGTTTGTTGAAAGAATTTAATAAAATCAAAACTCACGTGTAGGTGTTGGAGTCTGCCCACTAGGCAAAGTTGGCACATCAGTTGTGGTCAAATGCAGAGGGACGGCATTTGGTGAAGGTGACCGACACCCATACAGGTTAAACCTCAGGGCTATGGAGTTGTGGAACTCAACCGGCCGTATCTGGATGTACCTGGCCTCAACGGTTGGGAAGTAGTTGGTGACAGGGGTGAACTGGTCGCTGTTTCCGGTGAAGACGATTGGCTTATGGCTGCTGTCAGTCACTGGATGGAAGTTGGTGCCATCAGTGCTGTAGTACACAATGTACTTGCTCACCCAGGATTTATCACTGGCGCTGCCTTGGGTGGCTACTCCTGATATCTCGTAGGTGGAGAGGAAATCAACCTGGATGTATTGGCTATTATCAGATGTGCTGAAAAATAAAGAAACAATTCTTTAATTTTTTGTAGTAGAGTATATAAAAAAATCGAAAATAAAAAATGAGATAAAATGAGATAAATAAACAATTTTATGTACACTCAAACAATAAAAATAATTTTAAAAATTATGAGAAAAAAAATGTGTTCAGAAAAGATGTCATGTATTGCATGTTACAGCATTAAAAAATATTTCAAAATTTGGCATACCTTGGAGACCATCCACCAGCCCACAAGTCATCTTTTTCCGTGTAAAGTCTGCCTCTTGAAGGTCCATGGAAAACATCAATAGAGCTTGACGCAGTCAGCTGATTGTCACTGACCACCAAAGGATTAGTTACACCCATTGGGATGGTGCAAACTGGTAAAAGACAAGCAAAATTATTATTATTCAATGAATAACTTCTTCTCAAAAACTTAATATTAATGTTTGCAAAATTTTAAAAATGGATTTTGTAATCAATTTACCTTGTTGGGTAGGGAGTACAGGGGCAGATGTTGAACCAGTGCCTGGAGAGGCTGTTGACTGGATGAGGAGAGGAGGAGGGGTCGCCATGGTAACAGAGGGCACATCAGGTTTACATCCCATGACGTCAAACCTGAGTCCTACACCTGCAGGTGATGCCTGGACTGGAACAATCTTCACATACTGGGCTATGATGTCACGGTTGAATAAATTCCTCACAGGTGTTGTACTGTCTGTGTTACCATAGAACAGGTAAGGTGTCTGGTCACCAGGGTTCTCAGTGTAAGGGGTGAAGTCCACACCATTCAGGCTGTAGTAGACGTTAAACTTTTCCACCCAACGAGATGAATCTGGGCTGCCTTGTGTCACTACTCCAGAGATGAGTTTTGGTTCATTGAAGTTCACCATTATCCATTGATTCGGATCAGGACTAAAATAATCAATAATAAAACTCATTTAAATAATTATAGAAACTTTAAATTTTTTATGGTACTTCACAATTACAAAAGTATTTTTAAAAATAATTTATTGATAAGTAATTAAACTAGATTAATTATGGCATATGTGGTTTTTACCCAGGCATCCAGGATCCACCAGAGTTTGTGTTTTTGTCATTGTAAAGTCTGCCATCAGCTGCTGTATGTGTGCTGTCCAGGTTAGAAGAGGAGGTCAGCTGCTCATCTGTGACTATGTAGTGGTCACTGATGCCCATAGGGACAAGACAAACTGAAACACATTGTAAGCAACCAGCTCTTTTATCTCCTCTATGTTAATTCACATATCTTATCTGATTGAAGTAAAATTATTTGAAGGCAAAATGCAATAAAAAACAAGTGATGTTTCTAAGTGCTAGATCGCCTACGTTTTAGGAATCATTAGAAGACACTGGAATGGTGCTCAATTTGACGCATCAAGCAAAAAAAAAAAAACAACAGCGAAGGCCAAAAGAGACTTGAAGGTGCACAGCAGAAAAGCAACTGATAAGAGCAGAACTATTTTGGGGGACTGTCACGAACATTGGCAGAGTTAGGCTAGAATTGAAGGAGCTTTCTGTGGCAACCCCATGTGTCTTGGAAACAAAAGGGAGAAGATGATGATGCAAAAAATTAATTAAACATGAACTCCAAAAAATTTACCACAAAGTAAAATGATGTAGACAGAAAGTATGAATGATTGATCAATTTTTTTTTAGTAACACAAATGCTTAAAACCAACCTTTGGGTGGTAAAAATGTAGAGACTCCCATTGTGCTTGGGGATAAAGTTGATATTCCTGTTGGACCACCAGAATTGAGGGTGGGGACATCTGGACCTGTGGGTGAGGGGGTGGGTGTGTACACAGGTGCTCGAGTGGTTACCAACAGGTTTTCTTTAGATGGGTTGCATCCCAGAACATCAAACCTGAACAGAGGAAGTGATTCTTTAAGTCAGTAATTAGACATATCTTTATAAATTAAGTTTATTAAAAAATTTAATTATGAGGTATGTAATTAGGTGTAATAAAATTCATACGATATAAAAAAAAAGCATTTCACTGATATAATTAAATAATATATAGAAGATCTACTTCTGCATATGATTGTATTATTTATTTAGAATGGAATAGTAAAAAAACAAACCTCATTGCTATTCCAGAGTTACTGTTGACTGGAACTATGCGGATGTACTGTGCGATGATGTTTTTAATAAAGTAATTTGTCACAGGTGAGTTTGTGTCTGTGTTTGCAGTGAAGATCTTGGGGACGCCATCTTGCTTATCAGAATATGGAATGTAGTTTTTACCATCAGTACTAGTATAAACTTTGTATTCAGTGACCCACTTCTGATCTTGACCTTCACCTTGTGTCACAATGCCTGATAAGAATTTCTGCTCTTTGAAATTAACTTCTATGTATGGTGCACTGTCAGTTGGCCTTGGAAAATCAAAATAGAAAAAATTAACATAATTTTAAAGTTAAATTTTAGAAATTATATTATTTAAAATAGTCTAAATAAAATATAATTGTTATTTTTGCCATGTATTTGAGAGAAGATATACTCACGAAGGCATCCAGGATCCTTGGTAGAAAGTTCCAGACAATCTGGCAAGTTCTGGGCCATGACCACTGCTACTTGATGTTGCAGAAATTTGAGAGTCCTCAACTATCCTCAGGTTTTGTAAGCCCATATCTTTTCCACACACTGTAGAATTTAAAATAATGATTTCGTTTCTTGCTTGATACAATTTTATTTCTAAAACTTATTTATATTAAAATTTCATAAATGTAAATAGTCCGTTAAAAATAGTTAACTGTAATAGTTTTATTCTTACACAAGGCATAATTAACTAACACAATATAATTATATAACAATAGCAGTCAAATTAAACTTACAAGGTTCCAGAGTAACGATATGTGGAGTGGGTGTTGGAGCATTGGTTGTGCCAGTTGGTCCAGCAGTTGTATGGATAGAGAAGGGTACAGTGGGCTGCAGTGTTGTGTAAGAGGTTGAGTAGCAGCCAATGTAGTTGAGTCTCAATCCAGGACCGCTTGCTGCCCAGGTTACAGGTATAACTCGTACATATTTGGCCAGAGTGATCTGCAAGGAATCATTAGTTAGATTTTCATCATTTTTGTTACTTAATTTTCATTTAACAATATTATAGTAATGTTCCCTGATGTAAAAGTAGTTTGTGTTATAAAATCCAGGATTACATATCCAAATTTAAATTAGTTTTTTTCTAATCAAAATAATTAAAAAACTGTTCTTGGTAATAGATGTAATTACAAAACAAAGTAAAATTAAAATATGTCAGTAATACATTAAGCTCGGAAATAAAAATCAATTATGGTAGAATTAAGAACAAAATAAGTTTATCTTTTTACTTATTTTTTAAAAATCTGCATTATTTGAGGGAGTTCACTAAATGATTGGAAATAAATAAAATGTAGAAACTTACACGAGGGAAGAAGTTAGTTATAACAGAATCCTTATCAGAGTTTCCAGTGAAAACAATGGTGTTGCCATCATTGTCACGCACTGGGTAGAAAGTGTAGCCGTCCAAGCTGGTGCTGACTGTGAAACTGGACACCCACTTGTCTGCATTGGGGCTGCCCTGGGTCAGAATACCTGAGAGGTTTTTGGCTGACAGGAACTCGACTTGGTGCCACTGGTTTTGGTTCACAACACTGAAACAATGTGGAGTTTATTCTGTCAGATCATATGTATTTTTACTTGAAGTTTTGTCATAATCCCAAATAAAAAAGTAATTGAATGGTTTAAAAATTATCACCTATAATTTTAAAAACAATAATCTTATAGAAATAAAAAACAAGCGTTCTAAAAAAAAACCCACAAAAATAAATAAAAAACTTCAAAAAAAAAAGATCAAATTTCATTGAAATAAACTGTATCAGGATGAGTAAAAAAATCAACATACCCAGGAATCCAGGAGCTCAACTTGTTGTAAAGTCTACCAGCTGAGGCAACTGTTTGAGGTCCAGCGTAGCTAGAAGCTGTGAACTGGTTGTCTGCTACAAAAGCTGGCAGGTCAAGGTCCATTGGTACATTACAAATGATCTCTGGAATAAGGTATTAAAGAATTGTAGACTCTTTAACAGATGGCAGTGAACTAGATATATAAATTAGAATCAACTTTTTAAAAGATGACTGTAGATAGATAAAATAGAATCAACTTTTTAAAAGACGACTGTAGATAGATAACTAGAATCAACTTTTTAAATGGATAAACTAGAATAAACTTTTTAAAACATGGCTGTGAACCAGATAGATAAACTAGAATCAACTTTTTAAAAGATGGCTGTGAACTAGAAAGATAAACTAGAATCAAATTTTTAAAAGATGACATTAACAATGTGGGTAAACTAGAATCAAGTATCTCTACAAGGTGAAGGTTAGGGCAGCTTACCTGGTGCATGTGTGAAGGGTGTAGGAGGTCCTGTGTAGGTGGGTATGTTCATGCCAGGTGGGAATTCTAGGTATGGCAGTGGTGAAGGGGGGTGACATCCATAGATATCAAATCTCAACGCTACAGAATTATGGGACTCCACTGGTCTAATCTGAATGTACCTAGCTACAATAGTAGGGAAGTAGTTGGTCACAGGGGTGAACTGGTCAGTGTTGCCATCAAACACCACTGGGCTGCCTGTGCTGGATTTCACTGGCTCATACTTTATACTGTCGTTACTATAGTAAACAGTGTATTTTGTCACCCAAGATGGCTGGTCAGCATTGCCTTGTGTGGTGACCCCTGAGATTTCATAGGGTGAGAGGAAGTCCACTTGGATGTAGGGATTGTTATCCGTTGCGCTGGAAATTTTAAAGAAATAATTTAAAATTATAGGCTATATACTGTTTTAAGTGCTTGATCTTAGATTATTTGCTTTGTAACACTTTAACAATTGTACATTATTTTCTTATAGAATTATAACAATTAACAATCTATTTTTAGCCTAGACTTTTAGTGGGTAAATAAAAAAAAAATGTAACAAATTGACACCATAATATATAACATTATAGAAATTCCTAGGAGTGAAATATATGACACACTAAGGTGACATATCATGTTGTATGGTAAACCTATAAAACTTTTCCATTAGTTAGGTTCCTCTGGTAGATGTAGCAATTGTTACAGATAAGCCTTGAAATTACATTAAGTTATAGCTAGATCTAGAAGATTTACTGAAATATAGATACCAGTGTGAAATATTATGTTATATCATAGACATAACAAGATGATGTATGTGATGACATGTAATGTTAAGGCATGTCATGTTTGTTGAATTGTGTCATGTCATGTCACATCACATCACATCATTCACATACCTAGGTGACCAGGCACCAGCTAGTGAGCCATCTCTGTTGGTGTAGAGTCGACCTCGTGATGGGGCGTGGAACACATCCAGTGAACTGGAGGCTGTCAGCTGACTTTCTTTGACAAGCAAAGGATTGCTAACTCCCATAGGCACATCACAAGCTGAAAAACCAGCACTTATTAATTAAAATTGTTTAAAATAATGCAAAATATAAGTGAAACATTTATTTCATCCTATTTTTGGAATAACACCATTCATTAAATTTCTAAACAAAAAAACTGCTTTGAATTTAAAAATCAAATCATCTATATTTCTTGAAGATTAGTCCCATTTATTGCACAATAACATACCTACTATATTACAGACTTTAATTAATAATTTTTCAGCTTTTATATCAATATTTAAACAAAGTCAAAACATAGCTCAATATAAGCAGAGCAATGTTGTTAAGTGAATTAACAATAAATTTTAGTAGTGTCCTTACTTGGCTTGGCAGGCAATGTTGGTGCAAGTGTTGGTCCAGTTCCTGGTGTAGGTGTAGAGCCAGTGGGTGGTGATGGTGTGATGATGATCTGAGAAGGTGAATCTGGTTTACATCCCATGACGTCAAACCTGAGGCCTACACCAGCAGGTGATGCCTTGACAGGTACGATCTTCAAGTACTGGGCTATAATGTCACGGTTGAATAAATTCCTCACAGGTGTTGTACTGTCTGTGTTACCACTGAACAGGTAAGGTGTCTGGTCACCAGGGTTCTCAGTGTAAGGTGTGAAGTCCACACCATTCATACTGTAGTAGACGTTGAACTTTTCTACCCAGCGACTGCCGTCTGGACTGCCTTGAGTTTCCACCCCAGAAAGCAACTTTGGCTCCATGAAATTGACCATGATCCATGACTGAGCTTCTGGCCTACAATATCATTTATTTCAAAACATCATTCTCAATAATAAATAAACTGGTTGATTGGACAATAGAATATTACCTAATTAAAATTGATACTTGTTTTAAATTCATTTTTTATTGTTTGTTTATCAAGAAGAAAATGAAACATTTACAGCTTTCAACAAAAAAAGATGTTTAACAAGTCTATTATTGACATCTCAGTTGTTCAATCAAAAAATGTCTCAGGTTAAGCAAGAAAATATTTTAAAATAAAACTGATTAAAATTTAAGCAGTTAGTGTCAACATTTTTCATTTTATAGTTTCTAAATTATTGTATATGAGACAGTTGGAAGTAGTCTCAGAAGTAATTGAAAAAGATGACGCTGTTGGATGAGAAATGTATTAAGGATGAGGTCAGATGAAATTACAGCAATTGTGCTGGATTGAAAGTTCAAGGGAAAAAAGACAGGAAGTCCTGGGAAGACATGGAGATATACAGGAAAAAAATAATTAGCAAGAGTCAGACTATCTTAGGACAGATAAGAAAGTGGCCAGAGACTTGCAAAAGGGGAAAGAACTGGCTGCCTCATGTGTCCAGGGCACCTATATGAATAGATGGAGATGCTACAAGAGCAGTAACTGCATGTTAGTCACATACCCAGGAATCCAAGATCCTCCACTGGTAGGAGACAGAAGATTGTAAAGTCTGCCGTCTGCTGCTGAGTGCAAGCTGTCAATATTGGAGGATGACGTCAGCTGGCCGTCTGCTACTACGTAATGGTTGCTGACACCCATAGGAAGGAGACACACTGGTGGGATCAAAGGAATAATATTAGTAACAATAATAATATTTCAATTAGCTACATAGTGTATAGTAAGCATTACTTAAGTAAGCATTTTTAAGTAAGCTTCACACAACTGAAACCATTATACTTTTGTAATAAATTAAAACTTAAGTAAGAACTATAACTCTGAAATAAAAATAGAATAGCCTACCCTTTGGAGGTGGTATAACAAGAGGTGTGGGTGAAGGAGTTGGTTCATTGGAAGGTCTGACTGAGGAATATAATGGAGGAGCTTCTGTGCTAGGTCTGGGGGTTGTTGGGGGTGGTGTGTACTGAGGTGCCCGTGTGGTGACAGCTTTTTCTTTAGACGGGTTACATCCAAACACATCGAATCTGAAAAAGTCAATTGTTTGTTGTTGTTCAATAATGAGTGATTTTTAACATGACTTGCATTTAATCAGAAGAAGATAAATATTTGTACAAAGTAGTTCAATTTGGAGACATTTTTAGATAATGTATTTAGCTTGTCATAAATGTAATAAATTTATACTTGTTAAATAGAATTTTAATTTCTAAGTTTTACAGAGATAACTAAGTTGAAGAAATAAAATTAATGAATACGTTAAGTAACTTCACTTTGATAAAGTAAATTTCATACCTTAGAGCCACACCAGAGTGGCTGTTGACTGGGACAATTCGAATGTACCGCGCTAGGATATTTTTAACAAAGAAGTTAGCAGCGGGTGTATCAGAGTCTGTGTTGCCTGGGAATATTTTCACAATGCCGTCTTGATTCTCAGAGTAGGGAGTAAAGTTCACACCATCAACGCTGGTGTAGACTTTGTACTCAGTGACCCATTTTTCTTCCTGACCTTCACCTTGTGTTACTACTCCAGACAAGTATTTCAATTCTTGGAAGTCTACCTCAATGTAGGGTGACACATCAGTGGCACTAAATCAGTAGAAAAAGACAAATTATCTTTAACATATACCATAAATATAACAACAAGAGTGGTGAGTGTTGGAAAAGTCTATAAACGTAATTAATCAGTGAATTTTTACAATTTACCTAATGTACAAATATCTCTTTGGAAATGTAATTGTGACTTTATAATTTTACAAAAACTATTTTATATAGCAAGCTAGTTTTTAGCAGTTAAAAACAATAATAAAATGTAATTACAGTGGCATCCAAGAGCCTTGATAATAGCTGGCAGACAATCTGCCATACTCTGGCCCATGTTGGTTTACACTGGAGGAAGCTGTCAACTGTTTGTCCTCAACTATTCTCAAGTTCTGCACACCCATCTCCTTTATGCACACTACAAATTATAAATAATAATTTTTTAAAGTCTGAGATAATTTCTTAAATTAAATTAAAAACAAACTGATAATTTGATGCTTTATAACAAATCAGCAGTGAATATTTACTCAAACACGAAATGGCTCAACGGATATGCAGTGAATACTGAATCAAACACAGGGCAGGACAGATCAGCAGTGAATAGTTACTCAAACCCTACATGGTTCAACAGATTCACAGTGAATACCGAATCAAACACTTACATGGCTCAAGTGTAGTATACTTGGGTGGTGACAGAGTTGGGTAGGTAACACTTGGGGTGAGGCCAGGAGCTAAAGTTATCACAGGCTGGAGGAAGGGTACAGTGGGAACTGGTGTAGGCGCAGAAGAAGTGAAGCAGCCGATGTAGTTTAGTCTGAGACCAGGTCCATTTGGTGCCCAGCTCAGAGGTTCAAGACGAACAAATCTGGCCAAAATCATCTGAAAAATTCATCCCAATTATATGGTGATATAAGCTAAGAGAAATTTTTGTTTAGAAAAGTAGTTTGTAAAAATGTAATAGAATATATTTTTTATATGAGAAAATGAAAAAACTAAAATGTAGTTTTAAAATGTTTTTTGAATAAAATATGATAGCAAAATACTTAACAACAAAAATAAAAATTCAAATATTTCTCATATATAAAAATAAAACAGTGTTGTAAATAAATTACAGAATGCTATAAAGTCAAATGTATATGTTTTAAAAAATAGGAAAAAAAACCATAGTAAAGATATAAAATACAGAAGTGTAATCACTGGGTATAAGCATTAAAGCTACAAAAATAAAGAGAAAAGTATAAAGAGAAGATATTATTGAAGAGGAAAAACAGCACATAATTTACTTACATGTGGGAAGTAATTCCTTATTGTAGAATCTTTGTCTGAGTTTCCGGTGTAGATAACTCTAGAGCCGTCACTGTTACGCACTGGGTAGAATGTGTAGCCATCCATGCTGGTGCTGACTGTGAAGGATGACACCCATTTCTCTGCATTGGGACTGCCCTGTGTGAGAACACCTGACAGGTTCTGGGGTGTCAGGAAATCTACCTGGTGCCACTGGTTCCTGTCAACAACTCTGGAAAAAAATAAAGCATACTTTGAAGGTGCGTCTCACTATTGCTATATTCACACAACATACCTTACTAAAAAATATATAAGCCACTAAAAGTCATTGTTAATAGTGATTAAACAGTAGATATGAATATTGTTGAATATTATAGTTTGGATTAAAAAGGTGCTACCATTGTTTAAGATTTTGTTTTAAATTAAATTTTTGATAAATTAATCATGTTTTTATTCTTATTTTTTTTCAAATACTTTTATTGTACTGAAAAATCTATTTCAGAATAATAGCTACAGCAAAGTCTATTCATTTATACTACTTCAAGGGTAGAAATTATAAACAGGATGGCTTTGGACAGATGAGTGAGAATTAAAGGCAAATGTAATATGGTGTGTATGTAACTTTAACTAAGTGTCAGTAAAATAGTAGATAAAGATGAGTTACATACCTTGGGACCCAGGAGGAATATGGGTAATCAAGTCTTCCTTTTCCTGCAGAGGTGGCTGGTTCAGCATAGCTTGATGCTGACAGTTGACTGTCAAGAACCAGATTAGACTTGTCCACATTCATTGGCACATTACATAATAAACCTGAATCCAACAAAAAAAAATTACTTTTAAAAATCAATGTAAAACATGATGAGCATACAAAAACTTATTTTAATTAGTGAATTAGTATATTGATATGTTCTAAATATTAATATATTCTAATAAATTTTGATATGTTGTAACATATTTTAATGTATTGTAATGTATTTTAAAATATTGAAGTAAATTTTAATATATTATAAGAAATTAAATATTTTGTAATAATTTATATATATTGAAGTAAATTTGAATATGGTGTAAACATTTGATTTAAGTAGATGAAAATAAAAATATTTGAGTATATGCTCAAGTCCTGACCTGGAGGTAGAACAAAAGGAACAAAAGGCGTCTGTGGGACTCTAGTGGTCGCAGTACCAGGTGTAGCTGTAGTGGGGTAACCAAACGAAGGTGTCTCTAGGTAAACTGGCACAGGTGAAGGCACAGGTGTTGGTACAGGTGAGCGACATCCTAACAGATTAAACCTCAGAGCTACATCGTTATGGGATTCCACTGGCCTGATTAGAATGTACTGAGCTACAACTGTTGGGAAGAAATTTTTGACCGGCGTATGCTGGTCAGTGTTGCCATTAAAAACAACAGGGCTGTCAGTTTTATCCAGGATGGGCTGGAAGTGTTCACCATCATTGCTGTAGTACACAGTGTACTTGGTGACCCAAGATGGCTGGTCAGCACTGCCTTGTGTGACCACTCCAGAGATTTCATAAGGCTCGTAAAAGTTCACTTGGATATATGGATCTTTGTCAGTTACACTGAAATGTATAGTATAGTTTTTGTTACATTTTGAAAAAAAAAATATAGTGTGTTAAAAGCAAATGACTTAATAAATTGTATTATCACACAAACAAATGCTGGCATTGGTCAGTTTTAAGTGTGTGTATACCTAGGTGACCAGCCTCCTGCCATAGAGCCATCTGTACCAGCAGTAAGTCGACCCCGGGATGGGCCATGGAACTCATCCTTCATACTGGACGCGGTCAGCTGCTTGTCACTAATTATCATGGGGTTTGTTAGGCCCATAGGGATATCACAGGCTAAAAAAAAGAAAAAAATTATATACAAGCAAAATTTTAAAACCAAAAAAACCAAGCTATATTAAACTGTCCCAACAATAATATAGAAGTTCTTAAAAAAATGTCAGAATAGCTAATCAAGGCTACTTTTGTACCCTTAATGTTAAATAATTGCAATATTAACTGAAAAAAAGCCACATACTGTATTGTCCTAGCAGAATGTTTATAGTTAGATGTATAAGAATGTTTTATAATAATTATATATTAAAATGTGTTTGATTGGTTAAATTTCTAAAGCGTTTCTTTACTTAAGGCAACAAAACACAATATATTGTATATTCATTTCAAGGCCTAAATATATTTTGAAAGTTTAGGCAAAAAATATTTTCTTACAGATAGTTGGTGGCAGCGTTGGTCCTGTGCCTATAGTTGGTACAAGGGTGGAGCCAGTCACTGTGGGAGGGGTGGGTGTAATAATCTCTGCTGGGACTGTTGGCTTACATCCCATGATGTCAAACCTGAGGCCTACACCTGCAGGTGATGCCTGGACTGGAACAATCTTCACATACTGGGCTATGATGTCACGGTTGAATAAATTCCTCACAGGTGTTGTACTGTCTGTGTTACCATTGAACAGGTAAGGGGTCTGGTCACCAGGATTCTCAGTGTAAGGAATAAAATCTTTTCCATTCAAGCTGTAGTAGACGTTAAACTTTTCCACCCAACGAGATGAATCTGGACTGCCTTGTGTCACCACTCCAGAGATGAGTTTTGGTTCGTTGAAGTTGACCATTATCCATTGATTAGAGCCAGGGCTGTTGAAATAAAACAATTTTACAGCATTTAAAATAAATTTTTTAAATTGTTTTTTATCTAAAGGTATATCAGGGGGAGAGTTTGCATGGAGTGTACATTCACAATTTTTTTTTTCTTTTATATAGTGCCAGCAAAAATTTTAATCTTTATTCCCCCCCCCTATGCATACAAAGAACCTGTATTGGTAATGTCAGCCTTATGATGAGGTTAGGATCAAAACTATTGAATAAATGAAATTTTTTAATTCAAACAACTCTAACCCAGGAATCCATGATCCACCGGATGTGCTGGAGACAGCATTGAACAGCCGGCCATCTGCTGCTGTATGGTTGCTGTTGAGCTGTGAGGATGCTGTCAGTTGGGCATCAGTGACGAAGTAATGGCTGCTCACACCCATAGGGATCAGGCAAACTTTAGGAAATATGGGTACATGTTTTAGAAACATTCTACAAGGAAATATGGGATACATGTTTTACAAACAATCTACAATGAAATATGGGATACATGTTTTACAAACAATTCACAAGGAAATATGCGATACATGTTTAGAAACAATCCACAAGGAAATATGGGATACAAGTTTTACAAACAATCTACAAGGAAATATGGGATACATGTTTTTAGAAACATTCTAAATCGAAATATGGGATATATGTTTTAGAAACAATTTACAAGAAAATATGCGATACATGTTTTAGAAACAATCCACAAGGAAATATGGGATAAATGTTTTACAAACAATCTACAAATTGACGTGAGAGAAAAGTATAATAAAAAGTGCATGTTTTTTTTTTAAATTTTAGCTGAGTGAGATTGGCGAAGTAAATTAATACATGTAAAACTGAAAGAGGTGATAGATCTCCAGTCAATTTTGTGTTTTCATGTATATAATTACTAACTGTGGTTGCTTATGTTCATATGTTTACTCTAACGTGAGTTAGGTACCCATTAGAGCTGGGTGGACTCAGACACATTCTACTGACTTGAACCCGGATTTGAACTTGAGACTTAGCAGTCTAGCTCTTTACTACTAGGCCGCACCATCCCATATTGTGTGTCATGTAACATGTACATTATTTGGACTGAATGAATTAAAATGTGACTTATTTATTTGATCAGCCAGCAAAGAATAAGCCAATGACAATCTTACCATTAGGTGGAGGTAGAGTGGATGCTGTTGGTGCAGTTGGTGCTCCAGTTGTCAGAGTTGGGGCATCAGTTAAAGGTTTGGGTGTTGGTGATGTTGTGTATGGAGGTGCGTGGGTGCTAATATGTTCAATCTCCTTAGATGGGTTACAACCTAGAACATCAAACCTGGAGAATTTTTTAACTACGGTTAAAATTTAATGGTTCACTTTTTTAAGTATCAGTTAAAATATAAACTACTACTGGTTACATTTTTGAAAAGAAATACCAGTATTAAAATGTTAATTTGTTACAATTAAATAAAATTAAATAATATTTTAAAGACATGAAAAAATGATCACGTTGTTTCTCATAGAGATTAAATTTGTTTCATTCATTTATTATTTTAATAAAACTGTAGTGATTAGCTACATTAGTTACAGATGAAAATGTAGCTTGGTTGCTGTTTGAGTAAAAATGTAGATAATGTTTTAAATTATTCACATACCTCAAAGCAAAACCATTGTGGCTATTGACTGGTACTATCCTTATGTACTGGGCCATGATGTTCTTAACAAAATAGTTTGTGACTGGTGTGTTGGTGTCAGTGTTAGCAGTAAAGATTTTGGCCACTCCATCTTGTTTATCAGAATACGGGTAGTAATCAACTCCATCTAAGCTTAGGTAGACTTGGTACTCTGTGGTCCACTTCTCTTCCCGACCTTCACCTTGTGTAACCACAGCAGACAAGAATTTGGGTTCTTGGAAGTTGACTTGAATGTAGGGCGAGTTGTCTGTTTCCCTGTGGGAGAAATATGGATTAGAATAAAATGTGAAAGTTTACATTATAAAAAATGTGCAGAATTTTAAAAATATCTTTGCATAGAAATGAGTAAACATTTTTTAATACTTACAGTGGAATCCATTTTCTTTGATAAAAATCATTTAATAATATCTTAACATAGAAATCTATATCATCATGGTACTTACAGTGGAACCCATGAGCTTTGACAGACATCCTTTAAAAATATCTCAACATAGAAATCTATATCATGTGATGGTACTTAAAGTGGAACCCATGAGCTTTGATAGACATCCTTTAATAATATCTTAACATAGAAATCTATGACAATGTCAAGGTACTTACAGTGGAACCCATGAGCTTTGATAGACATCCTCAGACAGTCTGGCATATTGTGACCCATGTCCATTGACGCTGGAAGATGCTGATATCCATTGGTCTTGAATAATTCTTTGATTCTGTAGTCCCATTTTTTTGTTACACACTGTGAGAAATAAACAGCATTGTGTAAACTGTTTAAAATCAATCAACCAATACAAATACCTTTTACTTTATGTATTTGTTACAACAAACTTAACATTCACTACTATAAAGCAAAGTTTCTTTCAGGCATCTCTTCTTGGGGACAGGGTCAACTTATAGATTTTAAGCATGCCCCCCCCTCCCGAAAGTTTCAAAACACTGCTAAACAGAACTTCTGTCTTACTTGGTTCTTGAGTTACAGTTGGTGGGGATGCCGTAGGAATGTTGTAAAGTGGTGGAGGGCTGCCTGTTGATATGATGGGGATCCCAATGGGCCCGGTGTAGGGCTGGAGGAATGGCACTGTTGGTCGAGGTGTGATGAGGGGTGAGCACCCAATGTAGTTTAAGCGCAGGCCAGGCCCATGTGGCGCCCAGGTGACAGGTGTAAGGCGAACATACCTGGCCACAACCATCTGTAGATAGTTGAATTTTTAAGTTTTTCAATAATGCAATAATTTCATCTTTTTTAAATACTGATGTAGATATATGAAGTATTAAAATAGAATTGACAATCAAGTTAGGTATTATGAGTGGTTTTATGCAATGGGAAGGGATACACAAGCAATTATGTTGTAAATAGACTATGTATAAAAAATTACATAAAATGGGAGGAGCGATATATAAGGGATGTGCATGATAGAGGAGCTACCATGTCCAGTGATGGAAAGAGCTACCATGTACAGTGATGGGAAGAGCTACCATGTCCAGTAATGGGAAGAGCTACCATGTCCAGTAATGGGAAGAGCTACCATGTACAGTGACCATGTCCAGTGATGGGAAGAGCTACCATGTCCAGTAATGAGAAGAGCTACCATGTCCAGTAATGGGAAGAGCTACCATGTCCAGTAATGGGAAGAGCTACCATGTCCAGTGATGAGAAGAGCTACCATGTCCAGTGATGGGAAGAGCTACCATGTCCAGTGATGGGAAGAGCTACCATGTCCAGAGACCATGTCCAGTGATGGTGACAGCTATGATATTTGTTCTACTCACATGAGGGAAATAGTTCCTGATCACTGAGTCCTTGTCTGTGTTGCCACCGAATATTATCACATTACCATCAGCATTTGTCAGTGGGTAGAAGTTGCTCCCATCCATGCTGGTACTGATGGTGTAGGAGGTGACCCACTGCTCAGCATTTGGACTTCCTTGTGTTAAAATACCTGACAAGTTCTGAGCTGACAGGAAGTCTACTTGATGCCACTGGTTCTTATCAGCAATGCTGTAATAATAATAACAGAAGTTTTAGTCATACAGACGGGTGAGTTTACAACAGGGATTGCAGTACAGTACGGGTATTTAAGCTATGAGAATTTAAAACAAGAAATAATAAATTGTTTAGATGCTTGAAGCCAATCCTTTTTTAAGAAATACAATTGACAGCACTGTATTTAGTGTATTTAGGTAATGTTTTGTTACAAAGATCTGATTATATAAATACAATTACAGTATAGGATTTAGATAATGTTTTGATGGTATAACTTCTAACATTGAAGATACCCACTTTGGTATCCAGGATTTAGATATTTTGATGGTATAACTTCTAACATTGAAGATACCCACTTTAGTACCCAAGATTTAGAAAATGTTTTGATGATATAACTTCTAACATTGAAGATACCCACTTTAGTACCCAGGATTTAGAAAATGTTTTGATGATATAACTTCTAACATTGAAGATACCGACCTTGGTACCCAGGATGACAGTTGGTTATTTAGCCTGCCTTCTGAGGCACCTGTCAGTGGTCCAGCTTGACTAGATGCGGTCAGTTGTAGACCTGTTACCGTAGTAGGCTGGTCCACAGTCATTGGTACATTACAAAGCATATCTGAAATAATTAATCAAGTAACTTTTTGATTTCAGGCCAGACAATTCAGAGCAGATAAGGTAAAGTGTAAATGTTTGAAGTCTGTCAATGAAGTGTTGTGTTTAGTACTATTTGAAATGGGTGTGTTTAGGTACACATTAGAACTGGATGGACAGAACTCAAGACTTTAAAATGAACAATTATGCTCTACCATTAAACCATATTTAAAATTAATCCTGTATAAGAAAAAATATTAAAATTAAAAAGAAGTAGTTACTTGGAGGTGGTGTGAAGGGTACGACTGGTGTTGGTGCTATGGTCACAAGAACTGGAGTTGGGCCAGGTGGGTGGCAGCCTATGACATTGAACCTCAAGGCCACGGAGTTGTGGAACTCAACAGGTCGGATCTGGATGTACCTGGCCACAACGGTGGGGAAAAAGTTGGTGACCGGAGAGAACTGGTCAGAGTTGCCACTGAACACAAGCGGAGCTGATGTCTGGTCTGCCACTGGCTGGAAGTTGACGCCATCTTTGCTGTAGTACACCATGTACCTGGTGACCCAGGAGTCCTGGTCCGCACTGCCCTGTGTGACCACACCTGAGATCTCGTAAGGTGCAAGGAAATCTACCTGGATGTAGGGGCTCTTGTCAGATGTGCTGGAATAAATAGGATAAAAATTGTGAACTTCTGAGTCAGATATTCAAAACATGAAAAAAAAGGTTTTTTAATTAATACAAAAGGTCATAAAGTATATCATGTATATCTCATAAACTACTAACTAACAGTGTGCTAGAACAATCACTAAATTAATCATTTTAAAAATCATTTGACTTTTATGAAAATGAGTTATTATATTGCCATATCTCTCTATAAAGATTAAAGAAATATTCAAACAATCATAAATTTCTCTAACAAAAATCTAGAGTTTCTAAAAACAAAGATCAACATAAAGATGGAAAGAGATAACAAAACAATGTAAATGTTTGTATGAGCATCAAATGAGAACAGACCTTGGTGACCAGCCACCAGATAGAGAGCCATCAGCATTAGTGAACAACCTCCCCCTGCTTGGGGCATGGAGACCATCTAGGGCACTTGATGCAGTCAGCTGATAATCATTAATTACCTGTGGGTTCGTTAATCCCATAGGGACATCACAAACTGAAAAACAATGAGAAAAGTATAATATAAACTTTTTTCTTCAATTCTGCAGTTTATTAAGTTTAGTTTTCTTAATGAATTTTGTTTCATTAACAAAGCATAAAGAAATTTGAGAAGAAAAATTTACTTTGTAACGTTGGCGCAAGTGTTGGGCCAGGTCCTACAGAAGGAGTCGCTGGTGTGGGTGTGGCAATGATCTGTGGCACTGAAGGTTTACATCCCACAACATCAAACCGCAACCCAACACCAAATGGTGCAGCGTCGACAGGCACGATTTTCACGTACTGCGCTATGATGTCACGGTTGAAGAGATTCCTCACAGGTGTGTTGCTGTCTGAGTTTCCAGTAAACAGGTAAGGTGTTTGGCTGCCTGGAGATTCAGTGTATGGGGTGAAATCTTTGCCATCCAGGCTGTAGTAGACATTGTATTTCTCCACCCAACGAGGTGAATCTGGGCTGCCTTGTGTCACCACTCCAGAGATGAGTTTTGGTTCATTAAAGTTGACCATAATCCATGATTGTGTGTCAGTTCTTAATGGGAAAAAAATTATAAATTATTAAATAAGCACTAACATGTTAATACCAATATTAATATTATATAAAAAATTAAAAAGCCAATGTTTTAAAAGAGTGTGAAGTACCCAGGAATCCAAGATCCGCCAGTTGTGTCAGTGACAGAGTTGTATAATCTGCCATCTGCTGCGGAGTGGAAGCCATCAACATTGGAGGATGATGTCAACTGCTCATCAGTCACAATGTAATGGCTGCTCAATCCCATTGGAACAAGACAGACTAGAAATAAATCAAACACTCATTTCATGCACCAGGAGACAATATATTGACATTTTTAAAAAAATATATAACTGTACTGAAAACATCTTAATGAAATTGTGCGTTCAAATTAATTCAGTTTTTAATTTTTATAAAATGTGAATGTAATGTTCTGTTTTCTAAATAGGGTGATATTTACCATAGCTGGGTGCATTATTTGTAAGTAAGTAAGTAAAGATGTAGGTGAAGTAGAGTTTTCCTGTTTCAGTTACTTCTGCCTATGAATGGATAGTGTGATCAGCTATACTGATGCTCTACCTTCATGAACTCTAAATTTAAAACCCCAGACTTTTGGGTTAGCAGTTGTATGCTTTACCAACTGAACATGCCATCCCCCCATTGGATATTTTATTAGAAGATCCAATTTATTTCTTATATTTTATTAGAAGATCCAATTTATTTCTTATATTTTATTAGAAGATTCAATTTATTTTTTATATTTTATTAGAAGATCCAATTTATTTCTTATATTTTATAAGAAGATTGAATTTATTTCTTAAAAGACAATTCACCATTAAAGGAATACATTTTGAAAAAAAAAATTACCATTTGGTGGAGGCACTGTACTGAATGTTGGGATGGGTGGCTGTGCTGTGTAGCCAAGAGATGAAGTGAGGGTTGGGGCATCTGTGCTGGGCTTGGATGGTGGGTACAGCGTTGTGTACATTGGAGCACGTGTTGTCCTTTCAATTATTTCGTTAGATGGGTTGCATCCAAGAACATCAAACCTAAAAATATAAGTGGTATGATAACAATTCAAAATGTCATAAAATACTTCTGAAAAAGATAGATAATTTACTTTTATAAAAAACTGTCACATAGAAACCACATTAAGTATAAATTTCTATTAACAACAATTAGCTATTAAAATGATCATAAATTATATAATCTATTTATTAAAAAAATACAATTAACGAATCAGTTTATTTACCTTAGAGCAATGCCAGTATGGCTGTTGACAGGGACAATGCGGATAAATCTGGCCATGATGTTTTTGGCAAAATAATTGGTCACTGGTGTATTTTTGTCAGTGTTGGCTGTGAAAACTGTAGCCTGACCATCTTGCTTCTCTGAGTAAGGAACAAAGTCAGTCCCATCCACGCTGGTGTAGACTTTGTACTCAGTGACCCACCTGTCCTCCGCACCCTCACCTTGTGTTGTCACACCTGATAGGAACTTCACGTCTTGGAAATCTACCTCAATGTATGGGGATTTGTCAGCAGTACTGCGGGAAAATTTTCAACAAAGTTAATAAAACTTATGTTGGTAGAGGTGACAGCTATAAAACATGTTTTTGAAGATATTCTTTGGAAATTATTTTTACAAGTTTGCTACAAATTATATTGGTGTTGGAGTTAAACTAATACAACATATGCTAGTTGATAATTACAACTTTTGTTGGCGTAAGTAAAAAAAAATACAAATTATGTAGGTGTAAGTTCAAATTATAAATTATTTTTGTGTTAAATTTTTAAATACAAGCAATTAAACCAGAATAGTCTGGTCTCTAGGACCGTATGGACATTTTTAACAAGTTATTGCAGGACAAGCAACTTTATTTACTCTGGTATCCAAGAGCTCTGATAATCATTTGTTGACAATCTGGCAAACTCTGGGTTATGGTTCCTTGTACTAGATGATGCTGTTATTTGAGAGTCTTGAACAATTCTCTGGTTCTGCAAGCCCATCTGCTGACTACACACTGTCGAAGGAATTTAAAAGTTTTACAAGTTAGTATTTTAAAAAATTGATATTTCTGACTGGGAACTCTTCAGTGATGAAAGAAAAACATCATGGTTTTAAAGTTAGTTACACGTTAATAAAAAAAAAAGAGAACCAGTTTCAGGTGTAAAACAATTTCAGTCCTAAAGTTATACCTGGCTCTAAGGTTTGTCTAGTTGGCTGTGGTGTAGGACTGCCATACGCAGAAGTGGTGGTTGAGATGGTGGGGGCAGGTGTGAAGGGGGGCTGGAGGAAGGGTAAGGTGGGATGTGGGGTGGGGTAGTTGATGTTGAAGCAGCCGATGTAATTAACCCTCAGGCCTGGTCCGTTGGGTGCCCATGTGACAGGCTCAACTCTGATGTATCTGGCCACAACAGGCTGAAACATATATTTACACGGATGAAGATTCAACAAAGAGTGTTACAAATGTAAACAATGATTTGCAGCTAAAATTGCTTTTAGTTGCATGCTAATTTCTCTCAATAAAGCAGCAAAAAAACAATATTTATGTATTCATTCAAAGCATAGGGTAAAAATAATTTTTTTATAATAAAACATTTAGAAAAATCTGAGAATATAAAAATATGAATGATAATGATGGCTAAAAAATTAATAAAAGTGTTAGCATTACAAGTTTTAAAAATGTATTACAATTTTTTTTTTAAATGTAAAAAGTTAAAAAAAAAAGCTATGGATACATACATGTGGGAAGTAATTTCTAACAATAGAATCTTTGTCAGAATTTCCTGAGAACACCACAACATTTCCATCATCTCCACGCACTGGGTAGAAGTTGTAGCCATCTTTGCTGGTGCTGACTGTGAAGGATGACACCCATTTCTCTGCATTGGGACTGCCCTGTGTGAGAACACCTGACAGGTTCTGGGGTGTCAGGAAATCTACCTGGTGCCACTGGTTCTGGTCAAGAGTTCTGTAAAACAATCAAAACAAGGACTCTAAATTATTATAAATCTTTTACTAAAACATATGTTTGAGAAATTTTACAGTATTTTCGATCAATTCATAGTGAAGCATATGCCATTCAAAATATCCTTCCATTCTTTTTTCATCTTTCCAATAATTTAATTTTCATAAATCTTTTACTAAAACATAAGTTCAAGAAATGTTACAGTTTTTTCTATCAATGCATAGTGAAGCATATGCCATTCACAATATCCTGCCATTCTTTTCATTCCATTATGTTTTCATCTTCCCAAAAATGTATTTAACAGTGTAAAAAGTTTAAGGACAAATGTTCTGACCGTGGGACCCAAGAAGAGAATTCATTATGGAGTCTGCCAGCAGCGGCCATGGTCTGTGGGCTGAGACTGCTAGAGGCTGACAGCTGGTGGTCAGGGAGGTAGTTGGGCAGGTCCACGTTCATTGGTATGTTACACAAGATATCTGAAATACAGGGGATTCTCATTAGGAACTTGGTAACAGATGGTGTACATGGTGGCAAGACATTACAACAAATGTTTAAATGTTAGAATCTTTAAGTATTTTATAAAACTTCAGAATTCTGTATACACTGTGAATATATAATGACATTAAATGTAAATGAAATTTCATTTAAATACACACTTTATCTATAATGTTAATATATTTATTGTATAAAAGTTCAAGTATTAAATTACTTAAATAACATTTTTGAACTGAGTTATCAGGATTTTTATGAGATATATATTACTTTGTTACTTAAAATGTGAATTACCACCTTTTAAAATTAAAATGTGTTTTACCTGGTGAATGTGTGAAAGGTGTGATGGGAACAGCTGTGCTTCCTTGTGGGACGGCTATGCTTGGTGTAGGTGTTGCTGATAAACAAAGTTTTTTTACACACATTTTAAAAACTTTAAAAAAAGTTCATTTTGTTTTTTTAATTAAAAAAAATTTATAGAATAGAACTTATGTGTCTAGTTTTTAAAAATCTTTCTATAGAATAAAATGTATGTATATAATTTAATAAACAACTGTCTATGAAATAAAATTTATGTAACTAATTTAAAAAAACATTCTATAAAATCAAACTTATGTAACTAATTTTAAAAATAAATTCTATTCACCTGAGCATGTACACATGTATCTAATCTTATAATCTCTACAGGTTAATCCAATGTCCGGTTCATTCAAGCATTTCAGGCCTTCACCGACAGTACAAGTTGCCTCTGCCAGGCTGTCGTAGTCATCCCCAGTTTCAGCATCCACGCAGTTGATATCTGTGATCTTCCCACCTGGGCAGAACTTGGACTTGTCTTCATCGCTCATGGCTTCAAAATCTCCACTGCCACTGGCGGGGTTTACGTTGTTGATCCATGCGGACCATCCAGTGGTGCATGTGTGGAGGACAGCCGGAGTGGGGGCTGACGTTACAGTTATCACTGCTGGGGTAGGGGTGGGGATAGGTGACGGAGACTGGCATCCAAGTAGATTAAAACGTAATGCAATTGAGCCGTGGAAATCTAATGGCCGAATCTGGACGTACCGCGCATTGATGGTTGAGAAGAAATTTGTGACAGGAGCAAAGGAATTAGTGTTTCCGTTAAATATAGTTGGTCGTTGAGAGTTGTCTGTGACTGGGTAGTAGTTGATGCCATCACTGCTGTAGAAGATGTTATACTTTGTCACCCAAGATTGTTGATCAGCGCCGCCCTGTGTGACCACACCTGAAAGTTCATACGGGGCCAAGAAATCCACCTGGATGTACTGGTTTCTGTCAGACACACTGCACGTAGAAACAGAATTAATTACATTTTTTTTAATACCTTATGGTTAACACATCTCAGGTGACAGGTGACATGGTATAACCAAGAATACTTAGAGAAGGTTACAGCGTTATATGAGAAAAAAATAAACAAAGAAATAGTACAGAGAAGTAAAATATAAAACTGCTAGAAAATTCAAGGGAGAAAAAAATTCAATGAAAAATAAATTGTGTGGAGATAAACAGGCAAGAGTGCAGGGAGATAACTCAATCAATTCCCCAACCTTGGTGACCAGCCTCCAGCTAGAGACCCATCTGTGCCGGCATAAAGCCTGCCTCTTGATGGGCTGTGATAAACATCCAGAGTGCTTGAAGCTGTCAACTGCTTGTCACTAATGATCAATGGGTTTGTTATGCCCATTGGGATATCACAATCTGTGGAAATAACAAATGAATTTTTTTTTAATGTTGTTATAAATATGCTTCAAATAGTGTAATTAATTTCAATATTCTTCTAATATTGTTAATGATAGTTATTAAAACTTTCTTCCAATACTATAAATAATTGTTGTTCTAACGAATGTTGAAATACAATAAATGAGATAACAAAGTTTTTAAAAACTGCATAATAGTTATAAGCATTAGATAATTGATAACTAATATTTTAACATTTTTAACAATATATCAATTATCTTTAAATCAATGCCTTAATCTAGAAAAACTTATTTAAAAAGGATAACAAACAATAATTTAAAACAATAAGAAGTTAAGATTTAAGAGAAAATATTAGAACATTTATTTTGGTTTAGATGCTGAAAATTGTATTCCAAAACTTACATGTTTTAGGTGGCAGAGTTGGGGCATCAGTTGAGCCAGTTACCACAAATGGAGTTGGTGTGATGGAAGGTGTTGGTGAAGGTGTAATGTTTACAGTAGGAATGCTTGGTTTACATCCCATGACGTCAAACCTGAGGCCTACACCTGAAGGTGATGCCTGGACTGGAACAATCTTCACATACTGGGCTATGATGTCACGGTTGAATAAATTCCTCACAGGTGTTGTACTGTCTGTGTTACCATTGAACAGGTAAGGTGTCTGGTCACCAGGGAACTCTGTGTAAGGAATAAAATCTTTTCCATTCAAGCTGTAGTAGACGTTAAACTTTTCCACCCAACGAGATGAATCTGGGCTGCCTTGTGTCACAACTCCAGAGATGAGTTTTGGCTCATTGAAGTTCACCATGATCCATGGGTGTGTATCTGTAGTGCTGCAATCACAACAAGAAGATAGTCACATGTTATTTTATTATTGACAATACCAAAAGCAATACATTTTTAAAAATATTACTAATACTCCTGAAGATGTATATTAAAAAATGAATGTAGGATAGTTTATAAAAATGTACACATAATTAGTTTTGAGCATTTTTTTTAATGTGCTTGTAAATTAGATGTTAGGGTGAAAACAAAAGCTTTATCTATAACAAGAAATCACAACAAAAATTTAGTGCATTTAAATATAATTTTTGGGTAGGAAATTATAATCATTAATAAACAGTTTAAGTAATTTAGAAATCATTTTAAACATAAGGATCATTAATCAATTTAAACTGAATTTGATGGTATGAATATTATAACAATTTATAAATAAACTTATTTATGTTTAACAAGTGCAAAAATATTGACAGCGTACCTTGGAACCCAGGAGCCAGCAGACGTGGAGGTAACATAATTGTCTAGCCGACCACTGGATGGAAGATGTAGGCCATCCAGGCTAGAAGAAGATGTCAGCTGCTTGTCAGAGATCATGTAGTGACTGGTCAAACCCATTGGGATCAGACAGACTATGGAACAAAAGTAACATTGGTTTTTTAAAAAGTTAGAGCAATTTTAGATATGAATGAAACAATCTTTTAAAGATTTCCTTACCATTGGGAGCTGGTATATCAGTGACAGTAACAGTGGGAGCTTGTGTGGCCCCACTTGATGTAGGAATGTTTGTGGGCAGTGTGGGGCTCAGGGTGGTGTATGTGTACTCTGGAGGTCGGACTGACACAGTTGGGTTCTCTTTAGTTGGATTACACCCAAGAACATCGAATCTGAAATTTTTAAATATAAAATATAATATTTATTTGATTTTAGAAAAATTTAAGTAGTTCAAATTTTCATTTTAATTTTAATTAAGTTTAACATTTAACATAGATAACATTTAAATTGATAAAATGAAAAATATTAAATTTTTATGTCCTGCAATTATAAAATAGTGCTGACAATTTTGTATTTAATTACCTCAAAGCAACACCATTGTGATTATTTACAGGTACTATGCGAATATACTGAGCATAGACATTCTTTTCAAAGAAGTTGGTGACTTTGGTGTTAGTATCAGTATTAGCAGTAAAAGTTTTAGCTGTGCCATCTTGTTTGTTGGAGTATGGGTAAAAGTCAACACCATCAACACTGTAGTAGACCTGGTACTCAGTGACCCACTTCTCTTCACGTCCTTCACCTTGTGTCACAATTCCTGATAAGTACTTGAGCTCCCTGAAGTTCACTTGAATGTATGGAGCATTGTCCGAATTCCTGAAACAAAATGTAGTTTCATTAGAATCCTATGCTATTTTATATTTACCTTGTGTAACTTAGATAATGTACGATACAATATTTTTAATCTTGATGATTATGATGTCTTAAGGATCAAAACATCATCAAAATGACTAGATGTATAGAATATATCGACCAACCCAGTTTGTTAGTCATGTGTCTGTCAGCCTTATGCCACATAGGAAGTCAAAAGTAAAAATAACAACAATAAAAATACCTAGTCTATAGTTTACATATTGATGACTACATAAAACGAAGCTGTCACAATCATAAGAGGAAGAATATATATAATTCTTTAGGTATATTAAAATGTAAAACCATCAAAGCTAAAATTATGAATTTCCTTACGCAGGCATCCAAGAACCTTGGTAGTTTTCTGAGAGACGTGCCAACTCAGGGCCGTGTTTGTATGACTGTGTTGTTGATGCCAGCTGTGTGTCACTGATGATCCTCTGGTTTTGCAGGCCCATCTCTTTGGTACACACTATATAAATACATCAAATTGAATTAAGAAGTTTTTTAAGTTAACTTTCAAGCGCAATCATTAAAATAAATAAATAATGGCTTTTTTAACAATATTTTGCGATCTACACTAAATTCAGAATAAATATCTAAGCATTAATTTTACTTAATAAATCATAATGATTTTTAACAATATATTAGCTGATATAAAGAAAAATGTATATGTAGTGGAATTGTTGCATATATTTAAAAAAAAATTATAATATGACTTATTTGTACTTTTAAAAGTTTATAAATAGCTTTGGGTTTATGTGATAAAGAAAGACAAGTAAAGACCAGTAACTCACTTGGCTCAAGAGTTATAATAGGGGCAGGTGTGGTGTACAGTGGTGGACTGGGTGTAGACACGCCCATGGGTGGGGTCAACGTTGGACTGGCTGTGGATATGTCAACATGGAAGGGAACTGTGGGTTTGTTTGTCGCAGCGCTCTCCGACACACAGCCGATGTAGTCCAGCCTCAACCCTGGTCCATTGGGTGCCCAGGTCACTGGCTCCACTCTGATGTACCTGGCAAGTACCGTCTGGAAATAAAAACATTTTGTAAAGGAAAACATAAAAAGATAACAAATGTTCTCTTCCACAAGACTCAGAAAAAAAGACTATTCCAAAAACAATGGAGATTGTAAGTCGTTATATACTTTCCATTTAGGGTATTATGGCTGGCACTACGGTTAGTAAAATTAATTAGGGTCAAAATTTTATGATTAGAAACTTAACACCTATTTTTTTCACAAGTCTGATAAAGAGGAATTAATAGAAATCGGTGTGAAAACCACACCATAATTAGATTACTTGATACTTAAATATTTTTAAAAAGTAGTCATTAAGTAAATCATCTATGAAATTATGAATAATTAATCAGATGATTAAAGACAATAAAAACGAATCATAACAGTAACAGTCCTTACATGAGGGAAGTAATTTCTGATAACAGAGCTTTTATCTGTGTTTCCTGAGAATGTTATCACATTTCCATTATTGTCTCTGACAGGGTAAAAAGTGAGGTGGTCCAAGCTGGTGCTGATGGTGTAGGAGGAGACCCACTTCTCCAGGTCTGGGCTGCCCTGGGTCAGTACACCTGACAACACCTGGGGTTTCAGGAAATCTAATTCATGCCACTGGTATCTATCAGCGAACCTAGGCACATAAAAATAATGGTAGTTAGACAGGGTTTTTAAACAAGAAAATTTAAGTGACCATTTAATTTAAGAATCTTTAGCACGAAAAAAAAGTGATGATACATACAATTTAACGAAACAATGTTTGTAATAATGCAGGATTAAAAAAAAAATTATTTGTATGAATACATGATTTTGTTTATTAAAACAAAATTAAAACAAAAAATTATATGCAGATGATTTTTTGCAATAAAAATTGCTTTTCACAACAAAAAAAAGTTAATTTTTACAGGATTAAAAAAATACATAAATTCAACATGAAAAGAATGTAGCAGCTTTTTTCATTACAAATTCATCATTAGAATATTTTTTTTAAAAATGTATGGTCACAAAATAATGAATTCCGGGACAGAAAATTTTGAAACTTTGAACTGGTGTGTGAGGCAAACAACACAGCAGTGTTAAACAAAAAAACTTACTCAGGAATCCATGAGTTGAATGTGTTGTCAAGCCTGCCAGCTGAGGCTGTTGAGTAAGAATCAGCATAGCTCGAGGCAGAAAACTGGCTGTCCAAAAACAAATAAGGCTGGTCCACATTCATCAGGACATTACATATTTCACCTGAAAGGAGGAGTTAAATATTGTGAGTACATCTGTTTTTTTTAAATTTATTCTCTTTTTTTTGTTATGAATAAAAGAGAAAATAAATTAGTTTTGTAAACAGAGCAAATTACCTGGAGGATTTAGGAATGGTGTAGGTGGCATTTCTGTGCTTCCAACTTGTGGTACAGTTGGTGATGGTGTTGGTGCAGTGAATATTCCTATTGATGGTGAAGGAGTTGGTATCAGCAGGGTGGGAGGTACTACATTAGGGGTGGGCGTGGTACATCCAAATAAGCTGAACCTCAGGGCAACTGAGTTATGTGATTCCACAGGCCGGATCTGAATGTAGCGAGCTACAACAGTTGGGAAGAAGTTTTTCACTGGAGTGTGTTGGTTTGTGTTCCCATTAAATAGGATTGGGTTGTCAGTGTTGTCTACTATAGGGTGGAAAGTGGCGCCATCTGTGCTGTAGTACACAGTGTACTTGGTGACCCAAGATGGCTGGTCAGCACTGCCTTGTGTTACCACACCAGATACTTCAAGTGGTTGTAAGAAATCAACTTGGATGTAGGGGGTCTTGTCTGAAACACTGCAACAAAAATAAAAACGTTATTTAATCAACTTAATTGGCATGAGTTTTATTCTGTTTAAAATTGTGTCTATAAGACAATCATCTCTTCTCACAAATAAATAATTGCATGTAAGAAGGTTTATAAATTATAGTGGGCATACAAATTTAAGATTAAAAATGTTAAGGTGCTTTACTTACTTTCAATATCAAAGCCTACTTATATAGTGTTTTTTTTTTGTTAACAGAGAAACAAAAAGAGAGTGACATTAAAAAAAAATATTTAGAGCAGAATTCATAGTTGTCTTTTATGCCAAACTTTCTTCAGATAAGGTTTATCAGACTTTAAAAGATAAAACAAAAAATGCCATAAATAGAGAAGAGACAAACATTGCCTTACCTAGGAGACCAGGCGCCAGCCAGAGAACCATCTTGGTTTATCTCCAGTCGACCTCTTGAAGGACCATGTAGGGAGTCCATAGAACTAGATGCAGACAGCTGATTGTCACTGATAACTTTTGGATTGTTCACTCCCATTGGCAGGTCACAAGCTGGTAAACAAGCAGTTTGTTGTTGTTTTATTTATAATAAATATTGACCAAATTGTTCAGCTTGTTTTTTTTACTTACCATTTAAAAAAAAAAAACAGTTTAAAAAAAATAATTTTGAATAAATTAAGCTGTAATTATTTTGTATAAAATCTGTTATGTGGTGTTAACTTGTTTTTATTTCTTTAAAGATCTGACAAATAGAGATTGAAAAACTAAAATTTAGTGTTGTATAATAAATAAATATCTAATGTCTCTTTTATTCTATATCAGTGAACGCTACAGTAAAAGCTATAAGAAAAGCACATACTAATGCCAGGTGGTAGCGTTGGCTTGAGAGTTGGTCCAGTGCCCACGGACGGAGTTGGTCCAGTGACCAGTGGGGGTGGTGTGATGATTGTTTCTGGAGGTAGGTTGGGGTTGCAGCCAATCACATCAAACCTGAGGCCTACACCAGCAGGTGATGCCTGGACTGGAACAATCTTCACATACTGGGCTATGATGTCACGGTTGAATAAATTCCTCACAGGTGTTGTACTGTCTGTATTTCCATAGAACAGGTAAGGTGTCTGGTCACCAGGGAACTCTGTGTAAGGGGTGAAGTCCACACCATTCAGACTGTAGTAGACATTGTATTTCTCCACCCAACGAGATGAATCTGGGCTGCCTTGTGTTGATACTCCAGAGATCAGCTTTGGCTCATTCATGTTAACCATTATCCAAGCTTGGCTATCTGTTGGGCTTCAAATTACAAAAAAAAACTATTTAAAACATTATCTTCACATGATAAAAAAACAATAATTAATTATTTGTGACTTTCTAAAATATTAAAATCCATTCCAGACTATCATAATACTTGAAGATCTTACTTAAAAAAACATATGGTCTAATTTTAAATCCTACACATCAATAATCAAGTACGCATTATTAAAATCAATTAAAGATATTTTTACATTTTTATTTTATTTAGCTTTAAGAATATACTAAAAATAGATACCAGGTGAGATAGTGTAAAGTTACCTTGGGATCCAAGATCCTCCAGAGCTGTTGGACTTCTCATTGAAGAGTCTACCATCAAAAGCATTGTGGTTGTTGTCAAGGACAGAGGAAGATGTTATTTGTTTATCTGTCACTATGTAGTGGTTGCTCAGACCCATGGGGATCAAGCACACTAAACAAAAGATAAACAAAACAAAATAAATCATTTTGTCATGCTGAACAAATCTGCTACAAATAATTTAAATACACATTATAAACGGAGTGGTCTAGCGGTAGAGAGCTGGACTGCTAACCCGTTAGTCTCGAGTTCGAATCCGAGTTCAAGTCAGTAGACTGTCCCTGAGTCCACCCAACTCTGATGGGTACCTACCTCATGTTAGGGAAAGTAAAGGCGGCTGGGCATAGTGCTGACCACACTGTCTCTTCATATGCCGTGGTCACAGAAACAAGTGAACTCTACTTCACTTGCCCCATAGACCGTCAGGTTTGAAAGGGAAACTTTTTTTTTTTTTTTTATAAACATGATACTTTTTTTAATAGTTAAGATTCTCGAAATGTTTGACTTCTGCAAGACTTTTTTCTTGTTCTACACTAAAATATGTTAATTAAAATCTCGACAATAAGTTTTAAAATCATAATAAATAATCTACTTTAATTACAATAAATAGTAGGCCTATACTTTGATAGTTATAAAAAATGTAAATAATATACCTAATGGTGCAGGAATAATGGTAGTTCCAGGAGTAGGAGGGGAGAGTGTGGGGGGTGTTGTCTGACCAGGGGCTAGTGTAGGCTTGGCTGTAGTGACTGTTGTGACATGTGGGTAGGGTGGTGCACGGGTGCTAATGTCCTCCCTCTCCTTAGATGGATTACATCCAAGAACATCAAACCTGTAGTTGTAAATAACAGATGACATGAGTAATCTCCCTTACACTGGAGATAATTTATTGATGGCATAAAAAATAACATGAAAATTGACAGTAATTTTTATGATAAACAAAGAAACTTAATATACATAATCCTTATTTATTATTGGACAAACAAAAAAAGAAATGAAACTGCAAATTATTTTTTATTGTTATTTCTAAAATCTAATTTTTTAAGCAATATGGGTCTTATCTTTAGTTAAAGATAATTATACATTCTATATAGGCCTAAATATTAAATTAGTTGATAAATTAATTAGATTGTTGCTTATATTATAAAATATGTGTATATCTCCTGTTTAAACATTCAAGTATAATTTTGAAATCTGATAGTTTCTTGTTGTCTACGTACCTTAGAGCAAAGCCCAAATGACTGCTGACAGGAACTATACGAATGTACTGTGCAATGATGTTGGTGATAAAATAGTTTGTGACTGGAGAGTTCCTGTCAACATTGGCAGGGAAAGTCTTGGGTCGGCCATCTTGTTTGTCAGAGTAAGGAATGAAGTCTACTCCATTCATGCTGTAGAACACCTGGTACTCCGTGGTCCATCGATCTTCACGTCCTTCACCTTGGGTCACCACTGCTGACAAAAATTTTGGCTCCTTAAAGTCCACTTGAATGTAAGGTGCATCGTCATCAGTGCTGAAAAAATATAAAATAATTGGAAGAATTCATTAAACAGAGTAATTTTAATAACAAACTTCTACAAACATGTTTCTTAGTAGGTCTGGTTTATTTTTTTGCCAGCTTATGACAAACTAATTGGAGCAAAGTTAAGTTAAAGAACACTAAGAATGAGCATGACATTTATAATTGACAGTTAAACTGATGTATTAATAATAAAATAAAAAAAGTATAAAATGTTGAAGGTAAACTTACCGCGGCATCCATGAGCCTTGATATTCATTCACTGACAGCCTGGCAAGCTCTGGCCCATAGGCCAGTTTTTGTGATGAAGCTGTGAGCTGCGTGTCTTGAATTATCTTCTGGTTTTGTAAGCCCATTTCTTCCAAGCATACATCTATAGAGATACATGTATAATTTAAGGTAGAGAAATGAATATAACATTTAGTTCTAAGTTGCTTCCTTTTATTAGCATTTTTCATAACACCAAGCTAATTGAAAATGTAACAAATTATAATATAATTCAAATAATTGTTCTCACATTTACTCAACTTTTATGTTAATTCCAAAAACAAGTGAGCATTGAAAAATGCCTATTAAAATTGTACACACAAAACTTTGTGCAAACAGAAGTCTATACACAGATTGTGCAACTCTTTTTGTAGTCCACTACAAGGCTATTTAACTGATATTTCAGTGTATATTGTATAGATAAGCTCAAAACTTACCTGGTCTTAAGGTAATGTGTGGTACAGTAGGAGAGGCAGTTGGGGAGGCAGTTGGGCCAGCAGTGGTGGCAGATGTCGTTGCTCCAGTTGGGATGGTTGGTTGTTCCATGTAGAATGGTACAAGTGGCCGTGGAGTGGGGACTGACATTGGTAAGCAACCAATGTAGTTCAGTCTTAGACCTGGGCCGTTTGGTGACCAGGTTAGAGGTTCAAGTTTGATATACCTAGCCACGACAACCTGGTAAATTAAGTAGTTACGCAAATTAAGTAATTTATTATGAAAGTAGATGACTTAATCTGAAATAAATAATTTTGTTTCTCTCAACACTAAATTGTTTGAACCAGCAAAGAAAAAGTTTATCGCTATTAACATTTCCCAAACATAAAAGCCAAAATTTTTTTAGAGAACATAAAATTTGCATATTTAAAAAAAAAAACTATTGTATTTCCAGTAATAGAGAATATATTTGTAAGATAGCTTATGGAGGTCAGATCAAAACAGAAGTTAAAACATCAAACATACATTTACATAATACAGAAAAAATACTGAAACAACTTTTGAAAAAGGACATTTATGAAGAAAGTAGTTTTGAACATTAGAAAATATATCCAAGAAGTAGTTGATACATTTTGAAAACAGCACAAGTTGGAAGTAGTTGCTAACAAAAACAAAAGTGAGTACTGTAAGTGGTGTCAAAAAAATCGAAAAAAAAAACTTACATGTGGGAAATAGTTGCGAACAATAGAGTTTTTGTCTGTGTTTCCCTGAAAAACTAAAACATTTCCATCATTGCCACTGACGGGGTAATAGGTGTAACCATCAACGCTGGTGCTGATGGTGAAGGATGAGACCCATTTCTCAAAGTCTGGACTGCCCTGTGTGAGGATACCAGACAGGTCCTGGGGCTTTAAGAAATCTACTTGCATCCATTGACGCTTATCTGCAATGCTGTAGATAAGGTAATGACATAAATAACTTTACAGCAATTAGTCATTACATAAAAAATAATTTATTAAAATTACTTTACGTGTAACAAATACTAAAATCATAAAGATTATATATTCACATACGCAGGAATCCATGAAGAAAGTGTGTTGTCAAGTCTGCCATCAGCTGCTGTAGTTAGAGGACCAGCACTGCTTGATGAAGTAAGTTGGCTATTTGGTATCATTGATGGTTTGTCTACATTCATTGGCACATTGCAGATTTGATCTGATGAAAAAAACATTAAATATTTTCATTTAAATATAAAATTCCTCAAATCCCATATTTTTATAGTCACTCCACATATAGTTTGTTAAATGTGAAAAAAATAACATTTAAAATAATTGAAAGTGTTGTTGTTACTGTGAATACCTACTAAAGAAAAAGGAGTGACAGAGGTAGGGTATACCTGGTGGAGGTAGGAAAGGTGTAGGTGGTGGTACAGTGACACCTGGCTGTCCAGCACTGGGGGCTAGGGTGGTAAAGCCAGGTGCTGCTGTTGATGTTCCAGGTGTCAGCGTGGGGAGTGGCGTAGGTGATGGCACTGGTGAGTAGCATCCAAGCAAATTAAATCTTAGAGCTACAGAGTTGTGGGACTCCACTGGTCGAATCTGGACATACTGAGCTACAACAGGGGGGAATAAGTTGGTCACTGGGGTGTACTGGTCAGTGTTGCCGTTGAAGACCACTGGACTGTCTGTGTTGTCTACAACAGGCTGGTAGGTAACACCATCAGTGCTGTAGTACACAGTGTACTTGGTGACCCAAGATGGCTGGTCAGCACTGCCTTGTGTGGTCACTCCAGAAATTTCATAAGGTCCCAGGAAATTGACTTGAATGTATGGAGTTTGATCAGTTGTACTGTAAAAAAAAAAAAAATTCTCAACTAAAAACAGAAAAAAGCATAAAATAAAATTATTGTATGAATTACAAATTTCCTTTCAAAGTGTTTTAGCAGCAATAGTTAGCCTGTCATTACACAATGACAGGATTGTTCCTGGCAACTTTATCTTGAGCAAGTCTGAGCCCATCTTTCTTGTCTCATCCTCCAGGTTTTTCAGGGTCTGACCCTTTTCTTTTGCCTGTCTTAATTTCCTGGGCATCCCTTTCAGTTTTCTCCAAAGGACATGCTTTCAACACATCAAAAAAGTAATAGATTTAGATTCTTTTAATCTTTGACTAAAACCTACCTTGGGGACCAGCCACCAGCATAGGATCCATCCTTGTCCGTCTCCAGCCTGCCTCTAGTAGGGCCATGGTAAATATCCAAGGAGCTGGATGCCGTTAGCTGGGCATCTCCGATGATTAAGGGATTGTTAATTCCCATAGGAATGTCACAGGCTGGAAAAATATTAAAGTTTTTTTTAAAGGATAATTCTAGTGAAACATGTATTAGTGAAACTTACAATCAGCAGTTGGAATTAATTTAAAAAGCACCTATGTTAATTCAAACGCTTAATTTTAAAAGGAAATAAGGGCTAAATACTGCTAAAATTACTGATCAGAAAAATAATTTGGTAAAAAAAAAAAGGTAAATTTTTACATTTGATCATAATACGTGTTTTAAAAAAAATGTATTTAAGCACAAGTGATTCAAAGCTGTTAAAAGTTACTTTTATTTCAAAAGCTAAACAAATATTAACTTACTAATTGTTGGGGGGACTGTTGGAATAAGTGTTGGTCCAGTTCCTGGTGTAGGGGTGGGACCAGTGACCAGTGGTGGTGGTGAAACTGTTGTTTCTGGTGGCATATTGGGTTGGCAGCCAACCACATCAAACCTGAGACCTGCGCCATTAGGAGCGGACTGTACAGGCACAATCTTCACATACTGGGCTATGATGTCTCTGTTGAAAAGGTTCCTTAAGGGAGTTGTTGCGTCTGTGTTACCACTGAAGAGATAGGGTGTCTGTCCGCCAGGCAACTCTGTGTAAGGAATAAAATCTTTTCCATTCAAGCTGTAGTAGACGTTAAACTTTTCCACCCAACGAGATGAATCTGGGCTGCCTTGTGTCACAACTCCAGAGATGAGTTTTGGTTCTTGGAAGTTGACCATTATCCACTGATCATAATCATAGCTGGGATAAAAATAGTTTCAATATGACAGAAATTGTTAAAGAAAAATATCAACATTTTAGAAAAAAAGTTAACAGGCCAAAACTACATTGTTATAAATAAAAAATACCTAGGTATCCATGAGCCCCCAGAAGTGCTGGACACAGTGTTGTAAAGTCTACCACTGCTGGCAGAGTGTAGACCATCCATGTTTGATGATGATGTAAGTTGTGCATCTGTTACCAAGTAATGACTGCTCACTCCCATAGGGATCAGGCACACTGGTGACAAAATATTGGGAGAAATTGTTACAGCAGGATTTCACTTGGTCAAGGGCAGTTTAATAGAGACATTGTAAAATCATAAATATTTTTTAATACACAGTCAATATAAATTATGAATAAAAAAATAAAAAATAAAAATAAACATTATTGTTTTATATATAATACAAATAGGTATAGCATTAAAAATCCAAATATGTATGCAATATGTTATAGACAGTTAAGTAGAATTATGAAAAAATATAAAATTAAGCCAAATTTTCTAGCACTTACTAGGCACAATGTTTTGGAATAATGTATGTAAGAAGTTATTTTCAAATATCACAAGCAGATTAAAATTGTAAATCATTAAACAATCAGAATAAAAATTGTAAACTATTATTGTTAATAGAGCTATAAATATATCTTCATAGTTAAGATATAAGAAAATAAACCTGAAAAATAAACCAGATACAATTGGCTAATAGTTTGTTAACATTGTATACAAACCTTGTAGTTATATGTGGGGAAGAGAAAGTGGAGAGTTCTATGATTTGTTTGTAAGCATAAGATTAGACAATAGAGTGCTTTCCCTTTATTTATTTATCAACACCCTTAAAATTATTGTTTTCCAATACAAACCTTTAGGTGGTGGGATCTCTGTGGGCCCATGAGTGGGAGGAGAGAGTGTGGGCGGTGCAGTCTGTCCAGGGTACAGAGTTGGTGCTAGTGTGCTGGTTGTTGCACTGGGTGGGTACAGTGGTGGCCGAACAGTTATTTCAGTTTGTTCTTTTGATGGATTGCAACCCAAGATATCAAATCTGGAATTTAAAAAATTGTTTAATTGATAAAAACAAAACAATGTTATTAAATCCTCTTGAGTTATTTAAGAAATCATTTAATCAAAATAGGTTATAAAATAGTCAACTGTGGGTTCGGTTAACAACTTCAACTTTTAAAAAAATTATAAAAGTAATGTGCTTATTTACCTTAAAGCAACACCCATATGACTGCTAATAGGCACAATTCTAATGTATTGGGCGATGACATTTGTCACAAAGTAATTAGTCACAGGTGTATTTTTGTCAACGTTGGCTTTAAAAAGTGTTGTCACTCCATCTTGTTTCTGAGAGTAAGGAGTGAAGTTGATGCCATCAACACTGGTGTATACTTCATACTCTGTGACCCATTTCTCTTCACGTCCTTCACCTTGTGTGACTACACCAGACAGATACTTAGGTTCCTCAAAGTTGACTTGAATATATGGTGCATCATCATTAACCCTATTCAGAGAATCAAAAACAAAAGGGAGACAAATTAACTTTTAAATAAAAAGTTAAAATATTAGAATTTGTTTTTTTTACAACCTAGAAGCCTAATTTTACCCTGGTATCCATGATCCTTGGTATTCATTTTCTGAAAGTCTGGCAAGTTCCGGGCCAAATGTATTTTTGAAAGAAGAGGCCTTCAGTTGCTCATCTCTAACAATTCTCAGATTCTGTAATCCCATAGGTAAGCTACACACTGAAAACATGAGTGTTTGTGTAATTACCAAATCTTCATATATTTTGTTTTACACGATCACAATTTTTTACCATTCATTAAAGAGCTATGGCTTTCTTTTTTTTTTACTGGAATCTATTTTCCTACCTGGCACTCCCAGAGATACTACTGTTGGTGGAGAAACTGTAGGTACTGCAACTGTTGGAGCAGACGTTGAAATTCCTGCAGGTACTGTTGGCTCCTCATAGTAAAATGGTACGGGAGGTCGAGGAGTGGGTACGAAAGCAGAGAAGCAGCCAATGTAGTTGAGCCTCAATCCCGGGCCATTTGGTGCCCATGTCACTGGCTCCACTCTCACATATCTTGCTACAACCATCTGAAGTTTTTTAATTACAAGAACATGTCAATTAATAACACTAAAATAGATTTTTTGAAATAACACAATAATATACATTTTTGAAATCTAAATAATACCTGCAAATACCTGTTTTTTACTCATATCAGTATATAGAAGAAAATATTATAATACTAATGTAGCTATAAATAGTTTGACTTTTCAATATTAATGTAATTTTTGTTTTAAATGTTAAAAATATAAATAGTTTTACTATTCAGTATTAAAGTGATTTAAAAAAAAATTATGTTACAAAAAATGCAGTTCAACTTACATGGGGGAAGTAGTTTCGGATAATGGAATATCTATCAGTGTTTCCAGCAAAGACAACAACTTTCCCATCATCTCCACGTATGGGGTAGAAGTTGACACCATCAGTGCTGGTGCTGACAGTGAAGGATGAGACCCACTTCTCAAGATCTGGACTGCCTTGGGTCAGTATGCCGGACAGATTTTGAGGTGCCAGGAAATCTACCTGGTGCCACTGTTGTTTATCTGCAACACTGGAGGGTAAATATTAAGAAAAGTTACAGAAAGTGAAAAAAAGCTATTCATAGTTCAATACATTATAAAAACAATAAGTTATAAAGAAATATAGGATTTTTAAAAATTTAGACTTTATTTATTGATATTGTTTTGTAATAATAAGTCCTTGTTTTTAAATTTTGAAGTAATTTAAGCAAAATGTAGTATCTTTTATACAACAAAAGCAAGTAAATAAAAATAATCAACCCTTAAGCTCAAGAGACGATGTAGCTGAATATGACTATGAGAAAAATGACATACGCTGGTATCCATGATGAGAGTTTGTTATCTATTCTGCCCTCTCCAGCTGTCGTTTGAGAATTAAAACTGCTGGATGATGAGAACTGGCTACTTGGCATAATAGATGGTCGATCAACATTCATTGGAATATTACAGAGATTGTCTGAAAAATAAAAAAATTAAATGAAAAAAAATGTAAAACTGAATTTAAATAATTGTTACCTTTTCTCTTTCCACAAAATGCAGCATGTTTGAATGATTCACGTTATGAATGTTTCTTATTTGCAGCTAATTAAATCTTGTAATAGGACTACATCAAGTTTTTTAGTTTTTAAAACAGTTAAATACTCTTTTATTAAATTTTTTAAACAAAATAAACTAAATTTATTTTTTAAAACTTGTTAAAAATTTAAAATTTTTTACTACCTGGTGGAGGTACGAATGGTGTGGGAGGTGACAATGTGACACCTGGATGTCCAGCACTTGGGGTTAAAGTTGTAAACCCAGGCAGAGTTGGCGAGGCTGTAGGAGTAGTAAGCAGTGCCAAGGGAACTGGGGCATTACAGCCATACAGGTTGAATCTCAAGGCTACTGAATCATGGGACTCCACTGGCCGAATCTGGACATACTGAGCCACAACAGGGGGGAAGAAATTGGTCACTGGGGTGTACTGGTCAGTGTTGCCGTTGAAAATTTTAGGGGCATCTGTTTCATCCAGGACAGGCTGGAAGGTGACACCATCAGTGCTGTAGTACACAGTGTACTTGGTGACCCAAGATGGCTGGTCAGCACTGCCTTGTGTGGTCACTCCAGCAATTTCATAAGGTCCCAGGAAATTGACTTGAATGTATGGAGTTTGATCAGTTGTACTGTAAAAAAAAATGCACAACTTTCTTAAATAATAATGAGGTACTATTTTTCAAATTTTAAATTATTAAAAGGAAACATAAAATTATTTTTATGAGCTAGACAAGTTTCTGTGCTGTCACAACTCAGATGCTATTAATTTTTGTTGAAATTGTATCTATTTTTAGACAAACTGGACCAACTTAAAATAGGGTATTTTTAAAACAGATTTTTAAAAAATCATATCCTAGACCACATGATTTTTTTTCAAAAACAAATTTTTTAAAAAGAAGAGAATAATTTATCATATCTGTATACTTTGTTCCATTTATTTGTTGTTACAAGATGCTATAAAGCAACATTACCTAGGTGACCAGCCACCAGCGTAGGATCCATCTTTATTCATTTCCAGCCTTCCTCTAGATGGGCCATGGTAAACATCCAAAGAACTTGAGGCTGTTAACTGGTTGTCTCCAATTATCAAAGGATTGGTGATTCCCATGGGTAAATCGCAAACTTAAAGAAAGAGGAGTGAAAAATCATTTTCTTAATATTGGAAGAAAATTAAGGAAATTTAGAAGAATTTGTTTTATGGTTAAAATTTTTAAGAATTCCATTTTTTATATAAAATATTTTAATGAAATATGTTTTATTTTTACTAAGTAAAAACACATTTTTAAAGATTTTAGTTATTATTGATACAAATTAAGTTTCACATTCCTTACATTCTATCTTCTTCGTTGGTTGTCTAGAAAAAATTAGCTTATTAAAATGTTTTAGGAAACACATGAGTAAGAAGGAAGGTAACTAAAAACATACCCAGTGTAGGTGCAAGTGTGGGTTTTATTGTAGGGCCAGTGCCTAGTGATGGAGTTGGGCCAGTGACCAGTGGTGGTGGTGATGGTGTTGGCACAGAAGTTGGTGTATCATCAGGTTTACATCCCATGACGTCAAACCTGAGGCCTACACCTGCAGGTGAAGCCTGGACTGGAACAATCTTCACATACTGGGCTATGATGTCACGGTTGAATAAATTCCTCACAGGTGTTGTACTGTCTGTGTTACCATTGAACAGGTAAGGTGTCTGGTCACCAGGGAACTCTGTGTAAGGGGTGAAGTCCACACCATTTGTGCTGACATAGACATTAAACTTTTCCACCCAATGAGATGAATCAGGGCTGCCTTGTGTCACCACTCCTGAGATGAGTTTTGGTTCTTGGAACTTTACCATGATCCACTCATTAGTGTTGGTACTAAACAAGACAAACCCTTTATTAATAAATCCATTCGTTTTTTCCTCTAACAGAAACTGTTTTCAACTCAATAATTGTTCGAAAACTTTAATTTTTTTAAACATTATAAGCAAGTAAGTAACATAGATTGTCAATCTTTTTAAACAATTTACTGAAAGTAATATTCAAAGCTAATGAGTACTTTTATTAATATTTACATTACATAAGCTTTTTTTTACCTCTAAAATAAGAAAAATTATAATTTAATAAAGGAAATAACAATTATCTTAATGAATATCTTTTGTTTCTGTATAAACCAAATAAAGTCTTTGGTTATGAAATGGACTTATAAAATGTACCTTGGGATCCATGAACCACCAGAAGTACTAGACTGGACATTGTATAACCTGCCATCTTGTGCGGTGTGGCTGCTATCAACACTAGAGGACGCTGTCAGCTGATCATCTGTCACCACATAATGATTGCTCAGGCCCATAGGGATCAAACAAACTGGAAGAGAGAACATTCATACAATTTGTAGATTTGTATTTTTTTCTACTATCTGTTAATCTGGGACACCTATTGCTTTTTTTTTTTTTTTTTCAGAAAGCTATACAAAATATCATTGTATAGATTTTGAATCTAAGCCAAAAAGCAATATTTAGATTTCAAATATTAACAATCGAAATGTATAATCTTAAAAAAATTGGAAATGTATAATCTTAAAACACAGTCAGCATAAAATATGTATAATGCAATATCAAGCAACAAACAATGTGTAATACTGCAAAAAAAAAGCACCAGTTAATGTTGAATCACAAAAGAAAATATCATTATAGTCAGAAAAATTGTCAATATGGTAATCAACTATTTTGTGAATACCTTGAGGTGGAGGAATCTCAGTATGACCAGGTGTGGGTGGTGAGAGTGTTGGACCAGCGGTTTGACCAGGGGCTAAGGTTGGGGCTTGAGTGCTAGTCTTCTGTGTGGTTGGAACAGTTGGGAAAAGTGTCACACGTGTTGTGAGTACAGGATTCTCCTGAGATGGGTTGCAGCCCAAAATATCCAACCTGGCACATCAAAATCACAGGGAGGTTATACACACAGCAAAATAAAAAGTTAAAACAATAAATTTGGAGCATTCAAATTAAAAAAAAACAAAACATATAACAACAAAAAAATGTTTAACAGTATTAAAAATTTAATAAAACCTAGCAATATAGATATTTTAAATATCAAATTGAATGAGTAATTAAAAAAAAGTTCAATGATAAAAAATGTATAAAAACGCACAAAAAAATTATTTTAAAAGTAGAAAAATAAAAAATAAATGTAAAAAAAAGAAAGTTTAAACAAACACACATTTTTGAGATAATTTGAGTAACTGTATAATAAGGCCAACATTAACAAAATATAAAAAATGTTTGTAAAAGATAATAAAAAACATTTCATCTAAAGATTCTAAACATTTTACCTCAACGCATATCCCTGGTGATTACTAACTGGAACTATTCTGATATATTTTGCAATGATGTTTTGCACAAACAAATTAGTTACAGGAGTGTTGGTATCAGTATTAGCTGTAAAAACTTTTGGTATGCCATCCTGTTTATCTGAGTAGGGGTAAAAACTCTGGCCATCAGAACTCAAGTAGACCTCATACTCAGTGACCCATTTCTCCTCCCGGCCTTCACCTTGTGTCACAACACCTGACAGGTACTTCAGCTCATTAAAGTTTACTTCTATATAAGGTTTCTGGTCATTGGTGCTAAAAACATTGTAAGTTAACTGTGTCAGTTTTGCTTTCATACTATAGCTTTTTCAGTATAATTTTAAGTTAAATTAATTCAGAATTACAGAAAAAGTGTTTTTAGATTTAATTTAAACAATAAAATTTGATAAATAAATAAATGTATGCAAATTCAAAATTTTAAAGAATTTTAATCCTATATTATGTCCTTAAGAATTTGTTAACCAAAAATAAATAATTTTTGTTTACAATTTTTAGATTAGGCCCTAATGGCTTTGTTAATTTAAAAAAAAATTATGAAATTGAGTATTAGAGAAATAAACTAATTAACAGTTCTATTTGCATCTAAACCTATTATGTAAAATTACAATCTAAATAATGAATGGATTTGACATACTCAGGCATCCAGGAACCCTGGTATCCATTCTCTGAAAGTCTGCCCAGCTCAGGACCATGAGAGGAACTGCTGGATGAGGCCTTCAGCTGGTGATCTTCTACAATTCTTTCATTCTGTAGGCCCATGTAGGTTTTACACACTGAAAAAAGTGTAGACCAATGTAAGTTTTACACAGCAAAAAAACAGGTCAAACATAGCAAAAAGACTTGTTTATAAGCTGTTAGGAACATGTAAATATGGTATTTGGAATATTTTTCTAAAGTGTTTCCCAACATAATTAACTGATAACAAAAAGTAAATGTGTGAGAACAGATATTTACCAGGCTGTAGAGTCACAATAACTGCAGCTGTAGGTGGGGAGAGAGTTGGTGCTGTGTAGGCTGGTGTGGACGCTCCTGTCACCAGTGGGGGTGTGTCAATGTAGAAAGGTACAGGGGGTCGAGGTGTTGGCACCAGTGCAGAGAAGCAGCCAATGTAGTTGAGTCTCAAGGCTGGGCCATTGGGTGACCAGGTCACTGGTTCCAGGCGGACAAATCGAGTCACAACCATCTGATTTTAGAAGTTAAAGTTTCACATTATGCATAAACCTCGTTAACAAAAACATATTATGTAAAAAAAATTTTTTAAATTGTTTAAAATAAAAACACAAAGCTTTAGTTATCATTATTTTCATGCGGAAAGTAAGTTTTTGCAACATATTTGATTGTAACTCACACAAGAAAAATAAAATTTAGAACATAGAAATTCTTTTATTATAACGTACAAGAGAGAAGTAATATTTGATTATACTTTGTTTATTATAACTTACATTTAGAAATTAAATTCACAAGATAGTTTACTAATTATAACTTACACATGGGACGTAATTTCTGGCTACATGTTTGATTATAACTTACACTAGGGAAATAAATTCTATATATACATTTTAAAAAATTATAACTTGGAAGATAGGGTTTACTAATAATAACTTACATGTAGGAAGTAATTTTTGAGTAAAGTTTGTTTTTTACACCTTACATGTGAAAATTAATTTCACAAGAAAGAGTTGACCTATTATAACTTACATGTGGGAAGTAATTTCTGACTGTAGAATCTTTATCCGTATTGCCATGGTATATGACAACATTTCCATCATCTCCACGGATAGGATAGAATGTGAGCCCATCCATGCTGGTACTGATGGTATATGCTGACACCCATTTCTCCAGCTCAGGACTGCCTTGTGTGAGAACGCCAGAGAGATTCTGTGGTGACCTGAAGTCCACTTGATGCCATGGGTGAATGTCAGTCACTCTAAAGTTGTAAAAATAAAGGTAAAATAAATGTAAAATACTTATACTTAAAAAAACAACTTAATCTTAAATTTGTGAAATATTCTAATATGTTAACTTGATGTCATGGGACAATATCAGTGACATGAATGTTGTAAAGATTTTTTGTTAGTTGATGAACAATCATAAAGAAAAATTTGTAGCTAATATATTTTCTGAATGAATATACAAGGACCATGTCCACCACTTCTAATGGGTACGTAACACATATTATGGAACGTGAAGAGTGCTGATACCGACCCCATTATCCCTTCACATGCTGAGGTCATGCAAACATGTGAACTGTACTTTATTTGCCCCCATTGACCATGAGGTTCAAAAGGGAACTTCACTTTTTATAAACATGGACCCTATATTCGCTGGTGACAAAACTGCACACGACAGTTGTTGTATGTTTATAAAACAGGTCATGGTTTTGTTTAAGGACTTACGCAGGAATCCATGAAGAGAGTGTGTTGTCAAGTCTGCCATCAGCTGCTGTAGTTAGAGAACCTGCACTGCTTGATGAAGTAAGTTGGCTGTTTGGTATCATTGATGGTTTGTCTACATTCATTGGCACATTGCAGATTTGATCTGGTGAAAAAATATTTGTATATTTAAATTTAATGTGGCTCATGAAAATATTTTCTTTACTTCCTTTATTAATACATGAGGACTACATAATTCAAGACTATTGTTATACAAAGTTTTATAGGCCTTTCTGCTTTAGATTAAATAAACGAAAGCAAAAAAAAAAAGAATTTTTTTAACCTACCGATATGGGGCAAATTATGTAAATCATACAAGTAAAAAATAGCAATACTACAAACTTACTTTCTCGATGGACACATTGTTTATCATAAAGTAAAATATAACAATCCTATAAACTTACTTATAAGTGGCACAAATGGTGGTGAGGGTGTGGTTACAGGCATTGGTGTAGGGGGCACATAGGTAGGTGACGGGGTCTTGCATCCAAACAGGTTGAACCTCAAAGCCACAGAGTTGTGCTGCTCTACTGGACGGACCTGGATGTACCTGGCCACAACAGGTGAGAAGAAGTGCTTGACAGGTGTGTGCTGGTCAGTGTTGCCATTGAAGACCATTGGGTTGTCTGTCTTATCAAGGACAGGCTGGAAGGTTACGCCATCTGTGCTGTAGTACACAGTGTACTTGGTGACCCAAGATGACTGGTCAGCACTGCCTTGTGTGACCACCCCAGTTATCTCATAAGGTGCCAGGAAGTCAACTTGAAGGTAAGGATTCCTGTCTGATGAGCTGTGGACACAAGAGGGTTAAAATATTTAGTACTGTAATGTTTCATATAATGAATTAAATTTTTTGAAATATTTAGCTAAAATATTCAGTACAGTAATATTTCATAGGATGAATTGAACTATTTTAAATATTTTGTTAAAATGTAAGGTAATTTATATTTTTATAAAATGAAATTAATGAACAAATCAGTTTAAGGGTTCGTATGAAATGTATAAAATGACGGCAGGACACAACAGCACAGTAAATGTAAAAGTTTTTTTGATGGCCAAAATCTCAATTTGGTGAAAGATAATGACAAACTAGATACTTGCTTAGATAATATAAACATATAAGTATAGAAAAAATATTGAAACACCGAATAAAGTTAACAATTTTCTACTTTAAAAATTTAGCAACAAACAAAATCAATGAAGTAAAACTTACCTTGGTGACCATCCACCTGCATATGAGCCATCTTTGTTGATTTCAAGTCTGCCTCTAAATGGACCATGGTAGATGTCCAGTGAACTTGATGCGGTCAGCTGCTTATCTCCAACAACCAAAGTATTGGAAATTCCCATTGGAAGATCACAAGCTGAAACAGAGAGTTTAATTATAGTGAGTTCTTTTGAAATGGAGGTAAAGTTTTATATCAATAAAAGGATTTTGATATGTACTTACTTATAGCTGGAGGCAGTGTTGGACCAGTTCCTGGTGATGGAGTTGGGCCAGTGACCAGTGGTGGTGGTGAGGGTGTCTGCATTACAGTGGGCGGCTCATCTGGTTTACATCCCATAACATCAAACCTGAGTCCTACACCTGCAGGTGATGCCTGGACTGGAACAATCTTCACATACTGGGCTATGATGTCACGGTTGAATAAATTCCTCACAGGTGTTGTACTGTCTGTGTTACCAGTGAACAGGTAAGGTGTCTGGTCACCAGGGTTCTCAGTGTAAGGCGTGAAGTCCACACCATTCAGACTGTAGTAGACATTAAACTTTTCCACCCAACGAGATGAATCTGGGCTGCCTTGTGTCACCACTCCAGAGATGAGTTTTGGTTCTTGGAATTTTACAGAAATCCATTGTTGCTCACCAGGACTACAGGAAATTAATTAGATATACAAATTAAATTTTTTAATATATACATTATATATATATATATATATATATATATATATATATATATATATATATATATATATATACATGTAAATGTATTCAAATACCTAGAGAGAAAGAGAAAGAAATAGAGATTGTATCTGGTGTACTTTTTTAACAATACATTCTTTGAAAAAGTGTAAACTTTGAATGTTCTGATACAACTTTAACCCAATATTACCCAGGAATCCAGGATCCATTGGAGTTAAAGAGTCTGCCATCAGCTGCTGTGTGTGTGCTGTCTAGGTTTGATGAAGATGTCAGCTGATCATCTTTCACTATGTAATGGCTGCTTAGACCCATTGGTATCAGGCACACTGTAAAATGTATTTAATATATAATTTATACATTCATTTTGTAAAATAATTTTTGTAAAATATTATGTAAAATATAATGTAACTATAATGTGCAATATTTACCTATAGATATGTAATTTATAAATAAAATGTGAATTAAAAACATTTACACAACATTACTGCGCATTTTTATCAAAACACATTAAATATTAGTAATATAGAAAGTGCATATCTGTTACCCAATGGTGGAGGAATTTCTGTCACTCCTGGTGTTGGCGGGGAGAGAGTTGGTGGAGTTGTCTGCCCAAATGGTAGAGTTGGAGCTAGAGTTGTTGTTGTAGGGGGATGAGGATACAAAGGAGGGCGAACTGTGATGTCAGTCTGTTCTTTACTTGGGTTGCAGCCCATGACATCAAATCTATTTAAAATACATGCATGGGGTCCATGATTGTACTTTTTAAAAAAGAACAACTAGAAATTTTTTTAAAAATTGAATTTTAAAATTTATTTAGTTAATGAGGAAAAACAAGATATAAAAACATTTAAATTCATTAAATTCAAACAGAAGGGAAATTTTCTCTATCAAAAATGTATTAATATAATTGATGTAACATGTACCTCATTGCGTAACCCATATGGCTACTGACAGGAACAATGCGGATGTACTGGGCGATAATGTTCTCAACAAAGTAGTTTGTTACTGGAGAGTTCCCGTCAAAATTTGCTTTGAAAAGTTTTGCTGTGCCATCTTGCTTGTCAGAGTAAGGGATGAAGTCAACACCATTGATGCTGTAATACACTTCATATTCTGTGACCCATTTCTCTTCACGGCCTTCACCTTGAGTTACAACACCAGATAAAAATTTGGGCTCTCTGAAATCCACTTGGATGTATGGTGAGTCATCACTTGTTCTATAAATTATAAGAAAAAATAGGCATAAAATAGTGGTATAGCCATAAATATTTGTGTACACATTACATAATAAATACAGCAGGATTGTAATATTTTAATTACAGTGGTATCCAAGAGCCTTGGTATTCATTTTCTGAAAGCCTGGCCAGTTCTGGTCCATGTGCCAGTTTGTGTGATGAAGCAGTTATTTGAGTGTCTTGCACAATCCTCAGGTTCTGTAAGCCCATCTCTTTTGTACACACTGAAATAAATTAATCAAAGGTAATATGTTGTATGAACATGATACCTCTACACTTAAGGCCCAAATTGTGTATTCTTCTAAAAACAATATCAACATTCTTAATCATTTAACGCCATATAGATGATACAATTATTGTATAAATACTTCTATTTATGGTATGGTTCATAAATAAAAAGTAAAATGGAGTAATTGTGTGCTTTCATATTTTTTATGCTTAGTGAATAGAACTTAAAACTAAAATAGCTCTTTATAATGAAACAATTGTAGATGTCTATCTTGATAATGATCAACAGAGTATAAAAATATTTGAAATAAATGTTCAGTGCATACCTGGCACATCAATAGTTAGTGGAACAGGGGGTGTAACATATGGACTGAAAGTTGTTGGAGCCACAGTTGTTGCCCCTATGGGTATGGGAGGCTGCTGTATTTCAAATGGTACCAGAGGCTGGGGTGTTTGGTATGATGAAGGGAAGCAACCAATGTAGTTCAGTCTAAGACCAGCTCCATTTGGTGACCATGTCAGGGGCTCTACACGAATGTACTGGGCTAGAACAGCCTAAAATAAACAGAATGTGTGACTGGTTCTTTAAACAGAACAATTTTATTTCATTTTGAACTGTGCTAAACTTAAAAAAAAAAACAACAGAAGATGTAGTTCATCTGTTATAAGAAATGTATTTTGTTTTGTAATGAGGTATAGAAATCTTAAATTATTTTTTAACCTCGAGGGATTTAAAAAAATGAAAACTAAGAATTTCCTGTAAAATATCAAGTGTTCTCTTACATGTGGGAAATAGTTTCTGATGATGGAGTCTTTGTCAGTATTTCCTGAGAAAATCACAACTTTCCCATCATCTCCGCGCAATGGATAAAATGTATAGCCATCAAGGCTGGTGCTAACAGTGAAAGATGAGACCCACTTCTCAGCATCTGGGCTGCCTTGTGTGAGAACCCCTGAAAGTTTCTGGGGTGACAGGAAGTTGACTTGGTGCCATGGGTGTGGCTCAGAAGGTCTAAAAAAAGTTAGATAAAAATTTTAGTTAGATTGTTTCGTGATTACTTTTTTACAATATTTTAAATAACATTACCAAATTAATTAAATATATTATAACAACATAATTTTCTTAACAGTAAAAAATGTAACAAAAAAGCTTTAAAAGCTAAATGAATGTAGATATTGTACTTAAAAGTTTACACAAATATATGAATGTAGATAATGTACTTAAAAGTTTACACAAATATATGAATGTAGACATTGTACTTAAAAGTTCACACAAATCTATGATATTCATAAAAGTTATGAACATACTTGAAAAGTTAAAAATAAATTTAAATTTTTTAAAATTATTTCTATATTTAAAAACTTAGACTACCAGAGTAAAACAATTGTTAACATACTCAGGCATCCACGATTGTTTGTTGTTCAATCTTCCATCTCCAGCTGTGCTTTGTGGACTTGCATTGCTTGATGAAGAAAGCTGACCATTGGGTATCAGATTAGGCTGGTCAACATTCATTGGGACATTGCATATTGTATCTGTTGGCCAGAAATAAAAAGCATAAAAATCAAAGAAGCCAAAAAAAAAAAACAGCCAATTATTATACTTGTAGTACATGCAAGCTTACATTGATTAGAATGGTGTTTGATAAAAATAGTGTTTTCTATTCTTTTAACATTATGAAACCACCATGCTTGACTATTATTACTATTTTAACTTTATCCATTAAGTAAAAATAGATCCTTTAAAAAAACTACCAAAAATTGTGCTTTTAATATTTCAAATGATATAACCATTGTAATATGACTATTATTATTGTTTTAAATCATATCTAACAAATTAGAAGAAGTTCTAAAATACCTGGTGGAGGCATGAAAGGTGTGGGAGGTGAGACAGTACTTTCATGGCTTCCTGCGCTGGGCGCTGGTGTAGTTAACAAGCCAATGGTTGGTGCTACAGTTGGAGGGAGCAAGATGGAGGGGATCCCAGGAATGGGGGTGGGAGTCCTACAGCCCTGGAGGTTAAACCTCAAGGCCACTGAGTTGTGGGACTCCACTGGTCGGATCTGCACATACTGAGCTACAACTGTGGGGAACCGGTTAGTGACCGGTGTGAACTGGTCAGTGTTGCCGTTGAAAATTATTGGATTATCCGTGGCGTCGACTACAGGCTGGAAGGTTACGCCATCTGTGCTGTAGTACACAGTGTACTTGGTGACCCAAGATGGCTGGTCAGCACTGCCTTGTGTGGTCACTCCAGAGATTTCGTAAGGCGCCAGGAAGTCCACTTGAATGTAAGGAGCTTTGTCAGACACACTAAAAGAGAAAAAAAATAAGCCTTTAAAATAAATTGTAACCATTAAATGTTTTAGAATGAATACTACTGATAACCAAAGCAATTCCTTCAATATTTTTCTGCTAAAACATTTGGTTACCTTGGTGACCAGCCACCAGCCTGAGATCCATCTGTTTCTATATATAGCCTGCCTCTTGATGGTCCGTGGTAAATATCCAGTGAGCTTGAGGCGGTCAGTTGTTTATCATTAATGATAAGAGGATTTGAGATACCCATAGGGAGGTCACAGGCTGGTTGGAAACAAGTAAACATTAGATGAAAAAAGTTTTCAGAGATGCTGAATGTTGTTAACTTTACTACACAATTATTTTGTAAATAGTATTTTTTTAAAAATAGTTTTTAAAATATCACAAAAAGCAAAATGTATGATATTGTAATAAAGAGTTTGTAAACTTTTGGAATGTATGTTAACGGCCAGGTTAATGAATAATTTTTTTAATGATAATTATTGAAGGTGTGATAAAACTTTTAATAAATTTGAAGAATTGTTAGAGGGACAAAGTTTCAGTAAAAATAAACCCTGTGCTTTATTTAGAAATATATAGCTTTACATTGTAGTACTGTGAAAATTTAGTACATTAAACAAAGTCACAGTATTGAAAGACTAATAGTAGGGGAGATAAGCAGCATTAAAAAATAACTCACTCAGTATTATTGGTGGATGTAAAGTTGGACCAGTGGAGGGAGACATGGTTGATCCAGGGACCAATGGAGTGGGTATCAGGTACACAGTCTGGACAGTCTCTGGCTGGCAACCCAGAGCATCAAATCTGAGACCAACGCCACCGGGGGCAGCTTGAACTGGGACAATCTTCAAGTACTGAGCTATGATGTTGCGGTTGAGAAGGTTTCTGATTGGAGTTGTGCTGTCCGTATTGGCACTGAATGTGTATGGTGTTGAATCTCCTGGGTACTCTGAGTAAGGGATAAAATCTCTCCCATTGGTGCTGTAGTAGATGTTAAACTTTTCTACCCAGCGTGGGGAGTCTGGACTACCTTGAGTGATCACCCCTGATATGAGTTTTGGTTCTTGGAATTTTACCATAATCCATTGTTGAGAATCAGTTCTATATTAAAAATAATTAAAATATTAATCATATTCAATTTAATTTCTAAATGCTTAAATTACTAAATTTGATGGCAGTTTTTCAAAAACAAAATCAAAAGTTTAATCTTAATTGTTTTTACATTTTAAAACTAAAATATTAATTTTCCATTTCTATTTTTGATTTCTGTTGGTGATATCTTTTTACTTTTCCTCTTTATTTAAGAACAGATAATTTTGATGCCACATAATTGTTAAAAATAAAAATATTTCATCTATTTAAATTGCCAAAACAACATACTGTATAATCCATAACTCATGTAAGTGTTAAAAAGCAATATTTTATCTAATTAATTGCCAATGAACTTACTGTGGAATCCAGGACCCCCCAGAGGTGCTAGAGATGCTGTTGTAGAGCCTGCCGTCTGCTGCTGTGTGGTTGCTATCCAAGTTTGAGGATGAGGTGAGTTGGTTGTTTGACACCTGATAGTGGTTGCTCACACCCATGGGGATAACACACACTGTGGGGCAGTTACAAAACAGGTTATAAAGGGAAATGCTTTGGGAACAAACTGTATCTTAAACAGGAACTGTTACAGCACACTTTGAAGTATTTGATGGCAAATATTTATAATTAATTAAATGAAATATTACAATAATAGATGGATGGTTTTTTTCTTCCTTGTTCTTAATAATGATGTTGGAACAGATTTCCTGAAATATTATGAGTACCAATTTCAACCTGTTTTCTTTCTGGATTTGCCTCCTACCAAGAACAAACTACAAGATGGATAGTTTTGATCACTGACCTTTGGGTGGAGGGATTTCAGTTTGCCCTGGTGTGGGTGGTGAGAGGGTAGGGGGTGCTGTTTGACCTGAGGGGGTGGAAGGTGCTTTGGTGCTGGTAGTGGTTACAGGAGGGAAAAGGGGAACACGGGTGGAACCTTCAAGCTTCTCTTCTGTTGGGTTACAGCCCAGTACATCAAACCTGGCAAGTTTAAGTTATTTTTTTAAACATATTACATTTTAATTGCAAATTATTCCTTTAAGATGTTAAAATTTTTTCAACCAAATTAATGTATCAACATTTAAATTTTAACATTTTCTCATCTGAAAATAATGTATTAATCAAATCTAAAACTTTTCTATCAGATTTATTGAAATTAAAGAAATAACTACCTCAGTGCAAATCCTCGGTGACTACTTTTTGGTACAATCCTAATGTAACGAGCAAAAATATTTTGAACAAAATAATTCGTCACAGGGGTGTTGGTGTCAGTGTTGGCTGTGAACAGTTTGGCAACACCATCTTGTTTGTCTGAGTAGGGGATAAAGTCCACACCATCTACACTAGTGTAGACTTCATATTGTGTGACCCATTTCTCCTCACGACCTTCACCCTGTGTCACTACACCAGACAGGTACTTCAATTCTCTAAAATCAACTTGAATAAATGGAGCTTCATCTTCGGTTCTGAAATTTAACACAGAGTAAAACAAAGTTGCATTAATATTTATCCATTAATTTCCTTAAATAGTCTCATAAATAACTTAAAGATATACATTTTTGTACAATTTACAAGTGTATGTTGTTATAAATGACAGTCAATATAAAAAGTTTAACACTTACCTTATTTAATTTAAATCGAGCTGGTAATTTAAAAAAATTGTATGGTAATTTAAAGATAAATTGATTTTGTCACCAATTGATTTAGTTAAAAGAAAAATATTTACCCAGGTACCCAAGAGCCTTGATACTGGCCATTTGTTAGCCTTGCTAGTGCGGGTGAGTGCCCATCTTTGGAGCTGGATGACGTCAGCTGACTGTCTAGGACAATTCTCTCATTTTGTAGTCCCATGTTGAGTCCACAAACTACAGTACACACAAATGTTAACAAATTATAGTAGTTAGGACTTGATAGAATTAGCCAATGTAATTCTATGTGAACAAATTATAGTTGTTAGGACTTGATAGTATTAGACTGTATAGTCCAGTCTACACTACAGTATATGACATGCAAAATTTAGCGAGTTACTCGTAACGTTCTGCCTACTTCATCTAACTAGAGGAAACATTTTAAAAACCTGGTTCAATTGTTATTGTAAAATGATGTTCCTAGTTCAATTGTTATTGTAAAATGACATACCTAGTTGAATTGTTAATGTAAAATGTTGTACCTAGTTAAATTGTTATTGTAAAATGTTGTACCTAGTTCAATTGTTATTGTAAAATGTTGTACCTAGTTCAATTGTTAATGTAAAATGTTGTACCTGGTTCAAAAGTTATTGTACAATGTTGTACCTAGTTCAATTGTTATTGTTAAATGTTGTACCTAGTTGAATTGTTAATGTAAAAAGTTGTACCTGGTTCCAGTGTTGAGATTGATGTAGCTGTTCCAGTTGGTGGTGAGATAGTAGGTATGGCTGTAGTTGGAGCAAGTGTCGGTTCTCCTATTACAGGTGGTATGGAGAATGGAACTGTGGGCCGGGGAGTGGGTGCTGATGTAAAGAAGCAGCCGATGTAGTTTAGCCTCAATCCTGGGCCATTTGGTGCCCATGTGACTGGCTCCACTCTCATGTATCTGGCGACTACCATCTACAACAAAAGTAATAAACCATTGTGGCAATCCAATTATTAAAAAAACATTTTATTACTTAAAAAACAGAGATTAGGATTATAGAAAACAGCCCTTATAAAAAAAAAAAGCATTTAAAAAGTAACATACATGTGGGAAGTAGTTCAGCTTTATAGAATCTTTGTCTGTGTTTCCATTAAAAATTGTAACTTTGCCATCATCTCCACGAATGGGGTAGAAAGTGTATCCATCCATGCTCGTGCTTACAGTAAAAGAAGACACCCATTTTTCCAAATCTGGACTGCCCTGTGTCTGGATGCCTGACAAATTCTGGGGTGCCAGGAAGTCAACCTGGTGCCATTGTGACTTGTCTGCCACGCTGATAGAAGCACAAAAGTCCATTAACTCTGAACTTTACAATTTTAAAATTTTTAAAATTTTTCTGATATCAAATAAAATTATGGTCCAAATGAAAATCTAAAAAAAATTAAGCTAATTAAAATTCCAATATTCCCATCTGTGTGAGACTCAAATCACGTAGGGCTCATTGAAATTCCATTATTATAATCTTTGTGAGACTGAAGTCACTTACGCTGGTATCCAAGAAGAAAGTTTATTGTCAAGTCTTCCTTGTGCAGCTGTAGTGTAGATGCTAGCAAAACTTGATGAGGTCAGCTGAGAGTTGAGAACCATTGATGGCCTATCAACATTCATTGGAACGTTACACAGGAGATCTGAAATACATTTTTTAAAATGATAATACATGGAAGAAATTTTTTCTATACTAAGGGCTCTATTGAAGATTGTTAAAAAAATTTCTATACCATGGATTCTATGAAAAATTGTTACTTTTTTTCTATACCAAGGGCTCTATAGTAAATTGTTTAGTAAAAAAAAATTCTATATCATGGACTCTATAGAAAAAATTTAAATAAACATTTTACCTATATCGTGGGTTTTATAGAAAATCGTTAAATAAAAATAGACAGACCAAAAAGACAGAAAAAAAGTGCAGTTTGAATGATTCAAATTTTGTGCTCAACTCACCAGGTTTGACTAAAAATGGTGTAGGGGGAGCCTCTGTGCTTACATGCTGGCCAGCACTTGGTGTTGCTGTAGTGAACTGACCAATGTGTGGTGCTGCGGTAGTTGGTCTTGGTGTTGATGTTGATGGTGAGGGCACTGGTGTGTTGCACCCAAACAGGTTGAATCTCAAGGCAACAGAATTGTGTGATTCAATTGGTCGGATCTGCACAAACTGGGCAATGACTGGTGTGAAGAAGTTTGCGACTGGCGTGAACTGGTCAGAGTTGCCAGTTAGGACAGCTGGGTTGTCAGACTTGTCCAGGAGAGGTTGGTAGTTGATGCCATCAACGCTGTAGTGCACTGTGTACTTGGTGACCCAAGATGGCTGGTCAGCACTGCCTTGTGTGGTCACACCTGATATCTCGTATGGTGCCAGGAAGTCCACTTGTATGTAGGAGTTTGTATCTGATACACTGGGGGAACAACAGCATCATATTTTATAACATAATGTTTACAAAACATTACACAATATGTTGTAGCTTACAAACATTTTGTTACAAAATAAATTGCCTACAAAGTAGTGAAAACATTTATATGAATTTTTTTTTTACACTACTATATACACAAGTTATTTTTAAAAGAAAAACAAGAGCAGGTATACAGATACAACATTAATTTCCATACAAAAGTTGAACCTAGTAATAGTACCTGAACTGTTTATAATATAATCCAAATAACAATAAAAAGAGATTTTGTGTAAGCAATTGGCCATAATAAAAATGTCATTAACTATTTTCATAATAAATCATGGCATTATTTTAACTTGCATGTAATAGCGAAATAGTCTAATGACTATATTAAAACTTACCTCGGAGACCACCCTCCTGCAAATGATCCGTCCTTGTTCATCTCTAGCCTTCCTCTAGTTGGGCCATGGAAAACATCCAGAGAACTTGAAGCTGTCAGCTGTTTATCATTGATGATCAGTGGGTTGTTAATTCCCATTGGAAGGTCACACACTGATGAGAAAAATAATAATTTAACATAAAATGCTGAATTTTAAACAAAAAATATTATTTTATACTTTAAAAAATTAAATATTAGAAAATAATGGATTCATTTAAAACACTTAAAAATTAAAAAAAAAAAAGAAAAGTGAATACACACCTATCTTTGGTGGTAGTGTTGGTCCAGTTCCTGGAGTTGGAGTGGGGCCAGTTGGCACAGGTGTTGGGGCAGGTGTGGAGACAACGGCTGGTGGGAAAGATGGCTGACAACCTAAGACATCAAACCTGAGGCCTACACCTGCAGGTGATGCCTGGACTGGAACAATCTTCACATACTGGGCTATGATGTCACGGTTGAATAAATTCCTCACAGGTGTTGTACTGTCTGTGTTACCATTGAACAGGTAAGGTGTCTGGTCACCAGGGAACTCTGTGTAAGGAATAAAATCTTTTCCATTCAAGCTGTAGTAGACGTTAAACTTTTCCACCCAACGAGGTGAATCTGGGCTGCCTTGTGTCACCACTCCAGAGATGAGTTTTGGTTTTTGGAAATCAACCATAATCCATTGTTGCCCTTGAGTACTGTGGTAAAAGAAAAAATACAACTTTAAGAGAAAACATTTTTAAAGAAACAAAAAATAATAACTAAACAATGCATCCTATCTTTTTAGGCTGCCTATAACTTAGTGGGACTAGTCAAACTTAACTAACCTGACCAAACACAATCCAACTTTACATTGCCAACCTGACCCCATTAACAACCCCACCCAACCTGACCCCATGCAACAACCCAACCCAACCCCATGTACAACCCAACCCCATGCACAACCCAACCCGACCCCATGTACAACCCAAGCCAACCTGACCCCATGCAACAACCCAACCCAACCCCATGTACAACCCAACCCGACCCCATACACAACCCAACCCCATGTACAACCCAAGCCAACCTGACCCCATGCACAACCCAACCCAATGTACAACCCAACCCAACCCCATGTACAACCCAAGCCAACCTGACCCCACGCACAACCCAACCCCATGCAACAACCCAACCCAACCCCATGTACAACCCAACCCAAACTGACCCCATGCACAACCTAACCCAAGCTGACCCCATGCAACAACCTAACCCAGGCCAACCCAACGGCAACCCCATTTACAACCCAAGCCAACTTTAAAATGGCATAAAGTAAAGCCTACACATTGATGCCATGAGGAGGTAAAAGGTTAAATAAAAAAAGATGTACCTAGGAATCCAAGAGCCTCCTGATGTGCTGGAGACCTGGCTGTAAAGTCTGCCGTCTGCTGCAGTGTGAGTGCTGTCAATGCTGGACGAGGAGGTCAGTTGTTGATCTGTCACAATGTAATGGCTGCTCACACCCATGGGAATGAGACACACTTTGGAAAAGTTGGAGAATAAACAAAATTAGAAACAAATTACACTCAAATGTATAGCTTTAAATGATATATTATTTAAAATAAGTATAAAAAATAGCATAAGTTTAAAAAAAAAATATTTATATTTTCTGTATTTTCATTGTATGTATCATGTATGTATCATACTGATAATTTTAACACTAAATACAAAACATGAACCAATGCCCTATTTAATATCAGTGGTGGGTTATTTCAAGCTTCTGACGCTCAGCACTAAGAAGAATAACTGATGGCTTATTATTTATCTGTAGTGGGTTCTTCTATGATTTCACCATCTTAACAAATCCTATAAAATAAAAATTAAATCCTCACCACTTGGAGTAGGGACAGATGTCACCCCAGGGGTTGGTGGGGAGAGGGTAGACTGTGTTGTCTCCCCTGGACGTAGAGTTGGTGCCAGAGTTGGTGCTCCTGGTGTGGTACTGTAGAGAGGTGCTCGTGTGGTGATGTCCAGTTTTTCTTCAGAAGGATTGCAGCCCAGAATGTCAAACCTGTACAAATATATCCATCATTTATTTGTTTTTTTTACAGTGATTGTAACTAGAGTGAAGTACAATTACTTTACCCATCAAACGCTGACTGTCTATATAGTCAGATAATGTAAAGTTAATCTATTTATGAGAACTAAGAATATAATGGGATTGTAGTGCCTTAATTTTACACTTAACTTGATGGAAAAGCTTATTAGTTTTTTATCGCAATAATTTTACCATTAGATCAAACTGCTTTAAGAAACAATTTAAAAAGTTTTATATCCTTGTAAAAAGTTGTTATTTTTTAAATTTGCAACACAAGTTTTAACATGATCTATACATTTTTAATATGTTAATAGAAGATGAATAAAAATAAAAATTTTTTTTTACCTCAACGCATAGCTAACATGACTGCTGACAGGAACAATGCGAATGTACTGTGCGATGATGTCTTTAGCAAAATAATTTGTGACTGGAGAATTTCTGTCCACATTGGCTTTAAACACTTGAGCTACTCCATCTTGCTGCTCAGAGTAAGGAATGAAGTCAGCACCATTGATGCTGTAGTACACTTGGTACTCTGTCACCCATCTGTCCTCACGACCTTCACCTTGAGTCACCACGCCAGATAAAAACTTTGGCTCTTTGAAATCCACTTGGATGTATGGTGAATCATCATCAATTCTGTTTTTGTTTTTTTTTAAAAAGACAGTACTATTTTTAATAATTTATTTTAGTGTGTTTTCAGTTTTTATTAGATAATAAATTTTGTATAAGCTTCATATGTAGTATATACAAGTAAAGTATTAAAAGTTTAAGTGAAAAGATTCATAAATTGGTATAAAATATAAATATTAAAACATTCTGAAATAGGGGAGAGGTATAAATAAAACAATAAAGAAGAAATTTTCTATAGTATAAAGGAGTTCACATTAAATCTAAAGTTTTAAAAAGTTGCCATAAAATCTTTGACTGTCTATTTACCCTGGCATCCAGGATCCCTGGTATTGACTTTCAGAAAGTCTGGCCAACTCAGGCCCATGGTTCACTTTGTTGGAAGATGCTGTGATCTGGTTGTCCTGGATAATTCTTTGGTTTTGTAAGCCCATCTTTTTGGTACAAACTGCAGGGAGTGAACAGCAAAATGTTTATGGTTAGAAATATGTGAAGTTTTCATTGATATTGTTTTCTCAGCTTCTTTGATATAGTTATAAAACTGCACAGATTTATGTTGAAAAATTTATAAAAATAATATTTAAAGATCTGAGAATACATACTTGGCATCTCTAGAACTGGAGGGAGCAAGGGAGTGACATTAGGGCCAGGTGTTGTGGGCACAAGAGTTGTGCCAACAATCAGAATAGGGGGCTCTTCAATTTCAAAAGGTACAGGAGGTCGAGGTGTTGGAATGCTAGAAGAGAAGCAGCCGATGTAGTTGAGTCTCAGGCCAGGACCATTGGGTGCCCAGGTCAAAGGTTCCACACGGACATACCTGGCCACAATCATCTAGAGAGCAAAAAGATATTTTTTTTTACTTAATGCCTTAAGATTAGCTTTAATACTTGTATCACTTACGTTGTAAATTATAAATCTATAAATAAAAAATTACAAAAGTTTTGTAATCAATAAACAATAAAAGATTGTTTACCTTGTTTAAATCAGATTATATAGTCTACATTATTAAAATAACAAATTTAATTATATTTTTAGTGTTAAGTAGTTAAATATGTTTAAGCTTTTAGTTTAAAAAACATTATAAATAATTATTACAACACTCCTAAAAACATAATAAGCCTTATATTGATTTCTTTGTAATTAATAAGGGCCTACATTAAAATTACTTTAAGGGATTTTTAAAGTTCTACCTCACAAGTCATCAATAAATTAGTTTTATGATGCTAAACAAATAAAAATAGAATTTCCTCACATCCTAAAAACAGGTTATAGTTTTTATCTTACCTTGGGGAAGTAGTTCCTAACAACTGAACTTTTATCTGTATTTCCTTTGAATATAACAACACTGCCATCATCCCCAGTGACTGGGTAGAAAGTGTAGCCGTCCATACTGGTGCTGACTGTGAAGGAGGAGACCCATCTCTCCACATCTGGGCTGCCCTCAGTTAAGATGCCAGAAAGTTTTTGTGGTGATAGGAAGTCCACTTGGTGCCATTGATACTTGTCTACAACACTGATGAGGGATAAATGTGTAGCTTTATTAAAAGATAATTAATTAATTAAATAATTAATATATGTTTAGGGAGAGACTATGACTATTTTAATATATTAAAATAAATAATTGAAAAAAAAGAGGGTAAAAAACTACTGACACTGAGAGTTTTAACAATAAAAATATTAAGTAAAGAAATTTGATAGTTTTGAATTTGTTACTGATAGTACTGCTTTTTAATTTATGAAAAGTTTTTACAAAAAGGTTACCCTTTTATACTGTGTTTATTAAAAAGAATAATTAAATATTGTATTAAATATTATTTTTTGAACAATTGTTTTCAGCTTAATTTAGTCAACAGACTAGAACATACGCAGGAATCCATGAAGAGAGTGTGTTGTCAAGTCTGCCATCAGCTGCTGTAGTTAGAGGACCTGCACTGCTTGATGAAGTAAGTTGGCTGTTTGGTATCATTGATGGTTTGTCTACATTCATTGGCACATTGCAGATTGTTTCTGGAGAAATCATATAAAAACAAAGATTGCAATTACAATAAATCAAAATTGTAAGTTACGGAAAATAAAATGAAGAAAGAATCAGTTTGAGCTTCATGTTTAATTCAGCATTTTATTCTTAAAAGTACTGTAAAAAAGAAAAAAAGTGTGCTATATTAATCAAATTCAAAATGCAATGCAACTTAAAGAAATAGAGTTCTGTTTTTTTAATAATGACATCTATGTTAAAAATAGCCAGTGCAATACCTGGTGGAGGCATAAAGGGTGTTGGAGGGGCCAAGGTGGCGACAGGCCCACCTGGGCTTGGTGTTAGGGTAGTGGACAGCGTGATGCTGGGGGCTAAACTTGTGGTGATCAAGCTGAGTGGTACACCCGGCGTTGGTGTGGGAGTGTGGCAACCCAACAGGTTGAACCTCAGGGCCACAGAGTTGTGAGACTCAACCGGCCTGATCTGGATGTACTGGGCCACAACAGGTGGGAACAGGTTGGTCACAGGTGTGTACTGGTCAGTGTTGCCGTTGAAGACCATGGGGTTGTCTGTTTTGTCTAGGACCGGCTGGAAGTTGACGCCGTCTGTACTGTAGTACACAGTGTACTTGGTCACCCAGGATGGACTGTCTGGACTGCCCTGTGTGGTCACCCCGGAGATTTCAAACGGTGAGAGGAAATCAACTTGGATATACGGAGACTTGTCAGTCAAGCTGAAGACATTCAATAATTTTATAGAATCAAGAACCGTAACTTCATGATTTATCAGAAAATGAAGACATTCAATAATTTTACTGTATCAAAGAACCAATTACAGAATCAAAGAACCATAACTTCATGATTTATCAGAAACAGAAGACATGCAAGTTATACAGAATCATGCTCATGAGGATAGCTTTAAGTCAAATAATTTAATTTAAATTTATATGTATCATTTTAACCCATAGGACGAGTCGTTGTAGACTTATTATAATTTTACATTTTAAAAACTTAGTTAAAAGGGTATACACATAATTAGAATCAAGCATCTATCTGTTACCTAGGAGACCAGCTACCAGCCATTGAACCATCAGTTTCCATATAAAGCCTGCCTCTTGAAGGAACGTGGTAGATATCCAGTGAACTGGATGCTGTCAGCTGCTTGTCACCAATTATCATAGGATTTGTTACACCCATTGGAAGTTCACATGCTGAAATGCCACAAGTAATATACAACTTCAGCTTTGTTATTAAAATTTCATCAACAGAATAACATAATTTTCATGTAGAAAAACTTGCTTATAGTAAAGCAAGGTATAAACCTGAAAAGCTTATTGTTAAAAAAAAAGCCCTATTTGTTTTTAGAAAAACTGTTTAAAGGGGGAGGGCAGGAAATAACTTATAATTTAATTAATCAGAATTATGGAAAAACTTACTTATGATTAAAGGAGGCACTAAAGTTGTTCCAGTGCCAATGGAAGGTGTGGGGCCAGTCACAAGAGGAGGTGGAGTCAGGACCTCAGGTGGTAAGTCTGGTATACAACCCAACACATCAAACCTGAGACCTGCACCATTAGGAGCAGACTGTACCGGCACAATCTTCACATACTGGGCTATGATGTCTCTGTTGAAAAGGTTCCTTAAGGGAGTTGTTGCATCTGTGTTACCACTGAAGAGATAGGGTGTCTGTCCACCAGGGAACTCTGTGTAAGGAACAAAATCTTTTCCATTCAGACTGTAGTAGACGTTAAACTTTTCCACCCAACGAGGTGAATCTGGGCTGCCTTGTGTCACAACTCCAGAGATGAGTTTTGGTTCTTGGAACTTTACCATGATCCACTGGTCTTGATTAGAGCTGGAAAAATGTTTCTTAAATTATTGCGTCTGCTATAATGAAAACATAAATCACTAAATCTTTGACACTGCTATGAAGACAAGATAAATCACTTAGATGTAAATGTAAAAACAAATAAATCATTACAGAAAGATCTGGTATAAAAACAGTAAAATACTTTAAAGTAAATACTCATTTATAAAAGAAAATCACTTTTATTAATATAATTTTATTTTAAAATTCACTATGATATAGATACTAATTCATAAAAAAATTTAATATTTATATCCCAAGATCAAGGATAAATACATCATTTAGATACCAATTTTTAAAAATTACTTTAGATCAATGACTTAAAAAATGTATAAATCACTTTTATTCCAATAATGACATAAAAAGTTGGATTTTGAAACTGATATTGAAATTTGAGCACAAATCAGACATAAATCTAACCTAGGAATCCAAGATCCACCAGAAGTGCTAGACAGTGTGTTGTACAATCTGCCATCAGCGGCTGTGTGGGTGGTGTCCAGGTTAGATGAGGAGGTCAGCTGGGCATCGGTCACTATATACTGGCTACTCACTCCCATGGGTGTCAGACAAACTGTTACACAAATAGAATTCACTTTTTATCTACAGCTCATGACAACAAAACCAATAGAACTATGGGTGTCAGACAAACTGGTACATAAATAGAATTAACTTTTTATCTACAGCTCATGGTAACTATAACAATAGAACTATGGGTGTCAGACAAACTGTTACACAAATAGAATTAACTTTTTATCTACAGCTCATGGTAACTATAACAATAGAACTATGGGTGTCAGACAAACTGTTACACAAATAGAATTAACTTTTTATCTACAGCTCATGGTAACTATAACAATAGAACTATGGGTGTCAGACAAACTGTTACACAAATAGAATCAACTTTTTATCTACAGCTCATGGTAACTATAACAATAGAACTATGGGTGTCAGACAAAATGTTACACAAATAGAATCAACTTTTTATCTACAGCTCATGGTAACTATAACAATAGAACTATGGGTGTCAGACAAACTGTTACACAAATAGAATCAACTTTTTATCTACAGCTCATGGTAACTATAACAATAGAACTATGGGTGTCACACAAACTGTTACACAAATAGAATTAACTTTTTATCTACAGCTCATGACAACAAAACCAATAGAACTATGGGTGTCATACAAACTGTTACATAAAAAGAATTAACTTTTTATCTACAGCTCATGGTAACTATAACACTAAAACTTTTATTCCTTAGATAAATATAGATCTGAATGTTGATGTTAAATTTGTTTTTGTTTTTATAGAAGACTGATTCTTGTCCACAAATTTTCACAGACACTATTCAAAATTATAAGTTAATTTTTAAACAAGTTGATACTAATAAGTTAATTATATTAACATCATTGCTTGGCTTTATTTAATGTGAAGTTTACATAATGTCAACCTTTTGGTGGAGGAATATCTGTAACTTTTGGTGTTGATGGAGAAAGTGTTGACTGGGTTGTCTGGCCTGGCATTAAAGATGGCGCTGCAGTAGTTGTTGTTGTTGCAGGTGGGAACAGTGGAGGCCGAGTGACAAGGTCAATCTTTTCTTCTGATGGATTGCAACCCAAGACGTCAAATCTGAATAGGTGAAAGAGAAACAAAACATAAAAATCAAGTATCTTCCGATGGTTAATTAAAAATTTTTTTTTATATAAACAAATTTATTTCATTTTATAAAACATGGTAATGATTGGTTATAAACCATTTCCCATCATACCTCAAAGCATATCCCATTCGGCTGCCAACAGGCACAATGCGAATATACTGGGCTATGATGTTCTTGACAAAGTAATTAGTAACAGCAGTGTTTTTGTCAAAGTTTGCAGCAAAGACTTGAGCTACTCCGTCCTGTTTGTCTGAATAGGGAATAAAGTCCACTCCATCTACACTTGTGTACACTGTGTACTCAGTGACCCATCTGTCTTCATGACCTTCACCTTGTGTCACTACACCTGACAAGAATTTAGGCTCCCTGAAGTCGACCTGGATGAATGGTTTGTCATCACCATTGCTTGAAGAGAAGTATAATTGTTAACATGGAAAATAAAGAAGTAATACATGTAAGTCTATTTTAGAGGATTTATAACTTTTCATTAAACAAAATAAACTATATTTTGTTGAAACAAAAGTTGTTTAAAATTTTCTGCTGTTTGTTGTACTAGATAAATATTGCCTCAACATTCCCTCCAGATTTTTTACTTAAAATTGACAAAATATCTTATCTAGAGGAAAAGTTCTGAGTTTGTTACATTGAGATTAATTTTTAAAAAACTAACGTTGGTATCCAGGATCCTTGATATTCATTTTCAGCCAATCTGGCAAGTTCTGGCCCATGTGAAGGTTTACTTGATGAGGCTGTGATTTGGGAGTCCTGGACAATTCTCTGGTTCTGTAAGCCCATCTTCTTGTTACACACTACAAAATATTAAGTTTATAGATCATTTTAATGTAATGCATTCATGAATTAAAAGACATCAACCTAAAAGTTCTGTTATTGAATAGAGAAATATATAACCATGTTTTATTAACTTCACATAAAAGATTTACATTATGGTTACAATAGCATGATAGTTTGACAAGTTAATTTTATTCTCCTATATATATACACCAAATAGGGACAGTGTGTTTGGGCAGTAGAGCACACAATTGGTACACCAAAAATCTCATGTTAAGATTTTAGGCGGAAGTCTTAAGGATATCTGTCCACCTGGTTCTGAAGGGTACATGGCTCACATTAGCTTAATAAAATATACAGGTTTCACAGAAACTTAATCTTTACTGCATCTGCCCTATTGACTGTCAGATCCCAAAGAGTAACAATATATTTTATAAACCAAACAGATGTGAGAATTGGCTTTTTTTCACCCTATGTATGTTTGGTTAGGATGTGGGCTATTTGTGTACTAGAAAAGACAATGTATTCATACAAAGTTCTGATGGCCCAGGTGTTGGTGTCTGTGAGACTCCAGGGCTGACAGTGAGGGTGGGTGCTGTTGGTGTCCCACTAATGATTGGTGGTGGCTCCATGTAGAACGGAACAGTTGGCCGAGGTGTGGGTACAGCAGATGAGACGCAGCCAATGTAGTTCAGTCTCAGTCCAGGGCCATTGGGTGACCAGGTCAGTGGCTCAACACGGACATAACGAGCAACAATCACCTAAAAACAAATTAATTTTCATCAAGCGTGTTTACTGTCTCTATAGCGTTATTGTGTTTTTATCTTTATTATTTTTATTAGTTTTTTCATAATGGGATAAATTCTTTATACATGAAGTTGTTTAGTGCTTACACGAGGGAAATAGTTTCTGATCACTGAGTCCTTGTCAGTGTTGCCTGAGAAGACTATAACATTGTCATCATTTCCTCGCAGGGGGTAGAATGTGAACCCGTCCATGCTGGTGCTGATAGAGAAGGAGGAGACCCATCTCTCCACATCTGGGCTGCCCTGTGTGAGAATCCCTGATAGATTCTGGGGTGTCTGGAAGTCAACTTGGTGCCACTGATGCCTATCAACAGTCCTGTGAGAAATTATATCAAATATTAGTTTATTTTCATTCAGTGGTTAACTTTTGTTTAAAGAACCACAATCAAAGAGAATGAAATGTACCCTGGTATCCAGGATGAAAGCTTATCTAGTCTTCCGTCAGATGCTGTTGTTGTAGGTCCTGAATTACTTGAAGAAGAGAACTGGCTATCGGGCATCAAAGATGGACGGTCCACATTCATTGGAATATTACACAATAATTCTGGGGAAAACAAAGTTACTATGGATATAATCTTAATTATAATGTGCAATTTAAAAATGATGCAACATGTTAAATTGCTGATTAAAAATCAAACTTATTTAGGTTACAGTACATAATGTTAAAATGAGGTTTACCTGGAATCAATAGGAAAGGTGTGGGTGGTGTCTCAGTGCTGACATACAACCCTGCACTAGGTGTGGGTGTAGTGAATACTCCCAAAGTTGGTGTCAGAGTGGGGGTGTAATACATTGGTGTCATGGGTGTGGGGAAAGGTGTGTTACATCCGTACAGATTAAACCTTAAGGCAACGGAGTTGTGGGACTCCACTGGACGAATCTGGACATACTGAGCTGAGATGGTGGGGAAGAAATTGGTCACTGGGGTGTACTGGTCAGTGTTGCCATTAAAGACCACAGGTTTGTTTGTGCTGTCCACTACAGGCTGGAAGTTGACCCCATCAGTGCTGTAGTACACAGTGTACTTGGTGACCCAAGATGGCTGGTCAGCACTGCCTTGTGTGGTCACACCTGAGATTTGGTAAGGTGAGAGGAAGTCCACTTGGATATATGGGTTTTGGTCAGTCAGGCTGTGGAAATTAAATTTTAAGATAATTTAAATAGCAGTTAATGAGGAACCACTGCCGAAACTTTCCTAAAATTGTATTCATTTAAAAAAACTCAATCATCATAAACTCTACATCTCAAACAGTCTATACCCTTTTTGTTTTCTCCTGCAAGGATTATCATTTTTAAATCGTGCTAAATAGTTAGTCCATACTTCGAAACATTATCATTAATAATTAATAAATAAACATAAATAATGGGAGAATCTATTTTAATATTTTGTCAAAAATATTGTATGAGAAAATTTGGTTTCTAAATGTATATGATTTAGTTATATATTTCAATTTATTATTTCAGATTAAAATTAATCCCTACAAATAAATTCCAAAATAAAATTTCTTTTGAAAAAATTAGGAATAATCTGCAAACCTTGGAGACCACCCGCCAGCAAATGAACCATCTTTATGCATGCCAAGACGTCCTCTTGATGGGACATGGAATATGTCCAGTGAACTTGAGGCTGTCAGCTGCTTGTCACCAATGATCATGGGATTTGTGATTCCCATAGGAATGTCACATGCTGGAACAGCAGGGCATGAATGTTATGATTTGTTTTCTTTTAATTAAGTTTTGTTTTTTATGCAACTTCTCTTTTCTTTATAACTCTTTTATTCAAAAACACAAAAGTTCAACCATTAATAAACAAACATCCAATTAAAAGCAACTTTTTTGGTATATTTTAAAAGTACACATTCTTTAGCGAGATCACTAAGTAAAAAACTGATTTTCTTCATCAACATAAAAGATTTGTATTACTTATCTACCTTTCATTTTTTAAATAAAAACCTTCAAAGAAAAGTTAATCTTTTTAAAGTCTTGATCTGTAACTTGATAAAACTTACTTATGACTGTAGGAACTGATGGTGAAGCATATGTCGGCCCAGTACCGGGTGTTGTTGAATGTAGTGGTGGTGGCACCAAAATAACTTCTGGCACTTTAGGCTGGCAGCCAATCACATCAAACCTGAGGCCTACACCAGCAGGTGATGCCTGGACTGGAACAATCTTCACATACTGGGCTATGATGTCACGGTTGAATAAATTCCTCACAGGTGTTGTACTGTCTGTGTTTCCAGTGAACAGGTAAGGTGTTGACTCCCCTGGATACTCAGTGTAAGGGGTAAAGTCCTTCCCATTCAGGCTGTAGTAGACGTTGAACTTCTCTACCCATCTGGGGGAGTCTGGACTGCCTTGAGTCACTACACCAGATATTAGCTTTGGCTCCTCAAAGTTGACTGTGATCCACTGCTGTGTACCAGGGCTTGACATTTAAAATTTTATTTATTAAAAGTAAACATAGCTATTTATTGGTTATGTTTATTATTTGAGTACATATAAAATGTCTAGCAGCTTGCAAGATTACTCAAAAAATGTTTCTTTTTTTAACAAGATGTAGCTGCTTAAAATTTTTTTTAAAATAAACTTATAAAATATTTCAATAAATAAAAACATGAAATTAATGTTTGCTATTGATAATCTAACAAAAAAGCTGATTTTGTTTTAGAAAATAATCAAAGTAAAGATTTTGAATAAATGTTTAAAGCCATTCTGGGTGAGACTATGAGCAATGAAAGTGGTGTCTTCTATACCCAGGAATCCAGGATCCACCAGAAGTGCTGGAAACACTGTTGTAAAGTCTGCCGTCTGCTGCTGTGTGAGTAGCATCAAGATTGGATGAGGAACTCAGCTGCTCATTGGCTACTTGGTAATGGTTACTCAAACCCATAGGAGTCAGACACACTGATGGAATAATTATACATAGAAACTAATCATGAGTTAACAAATATTTTTGTAAAATACTGTATTAAATTTTGTTTTTAAATAAATTACTGGAGTTTTAAAATTCATTAAATATAAGTACTTGTTAGTAATTATCTACAATTTTTTATACTTATTACTTTATTTATTTTTTAAAATTCAAATTATATTTCCTAGTTTCGTACCTTGAGGAGGAAGGATAACTGTGGTTCCAGGGGTTGGAACAAGTGTTGTTTCCCTTGTCTGCCCAGAGGGTAAAGTAGGTGCAGCTGTGCTGGTTTTTGTGGTAGTTTCCATTGGTGGGTACAGTGTTGGGCGTACAGTAACTGTGGGGTTTTCTTTGGATGGGTTGCAGCCAAGAACATCAAACCTAGAGTAAAGTTCAAGGATTTATTCATTGACATTAATGCCAATATTTATCCATCTTGAGTTATAAAAACATTTAAACAGCTAACATTTTATTAAAATATTTCAGTTATGAGAAGTTAGAAATGTAGTACACATAATTTGTCTTCACATTATTGCTGATAATCAATTATATGAAATAGAAATATCCAATGTAATTATAACTAAGAGTAAAAAATAAATCAAAATTTATAAAATGAAAATAGTATAATCAAACAAATCAACATATTTATTTGTTCTAGCTGGCAAATTTTACCTTGTACACCAACATGATATAAACATATATAAACATACCTCAAGGCAAATCCCATGTGGCTACCCACTGGTACAATACGAATGTACTGAGCAAGGACGTTGTTCACAAAGTAGTTGGAGACTGGTGTGTTGGTGTCAGAGTTTGCTGAAAACACTTTGACTACTCCATCTTGTTTTTCAGAGTAGGGGTAGAAGTCGACACCATCAACGCTGAAGTAGACTTTGTACTCAGTGACCCACTTGTTTTCTCTACCCTCACCCTGGGTTGTAACACCTGACAGGTATTTTAATTCTCTGAAGTTCACCTGAATGTAGGGTCCATCATCGTCAATTCTGAATATAAAGGTAAAAAAAGTCATTAAATAATTAAAAAATTTTTGTTAATGTAACAGATTAAACTTTAAAACTAATATGGGCTAAATTTTAAGGTTCTTGTGGACAGATTCTAGGAATAGTAGATTTTTTAAACTGGTGGATAAAATGTTAAGACTGGTGGATCAAATTACAATGACTTTTCAATGAGATTTTAAGACTACTGGTTGAAATGTTAAGACTTTTGGAACAGATTCTAAATATTATGGATCACATTTAAGACTGGTGGGCTATAAACACTGCTGGATGAAATTTCATGATTGGTGAATCAGATTCTAAGATTTGCTGATGGGTTCTAAACTTGCTGACAGAGTTAAGATTTGCTGACAGATTCTAAGATTTGCTGGCAGATTCTAAGATTTGGCTGACAGATTCTAAGATTTGCTGGCAGATTCTAAGATTGGCTGACAGATTCTAAGATTTGCTGACAGATTCTAAGATTTGCAATTGGGTTCTAAAATTGCTGACAGATTCTAAGATTTGCTGGCAGATTCTAAGATTTGGCTGACAGATTCTAAGATTTGCTGGCAGATTCTAAGATTTGCTGACAGATTCTAAGATTGGCTGACAGATTCTAAGATTTGCTGACAGATTGTAAAATTTGCTGACAGATTCTACAATTTGCTGTATGATCTCACCCTGGCATCCAAGAACCCTGGTACTCAGCATCAGAAAGCCGTGCCAAGTGAGGCTCATGACCACTTGCACTGGACGAAGCTGTTATCTGTGTATCATCAACAATCCTTTGGTTCTTTAAGCCCATTTCTTTACTGCACACTGTGAATGACAAAATAATTGTTCTTTTCCTTGGTAACTTATTTATTAAAAATCTAAAAAGTAAGTACAATTTTGTAGCATAGAATTTAATTAACAAATAATTTTATAGATTTTATTCTAAAAATAACTAAGTTTTATAAGACAATTTTCAAAAATGTCCTTGTTTTTTCAGGAAATTCTAGTGCCTTATAAGAACACATAAAAATAAATGATAAACAATAACACACATGGTTCTTTGAAAGGTACAAATACCACTGGAGGAGACAATGTAGGAGTGCCAGCAGTAGTTGTAACTCCTGGTGGCAGTGTTGGTATGTCCATCTGGAACAGCACTGTGGGTCTTGGGGTCGGAACGAGAGAGGAGAAACAGCCGATGTAATTTAATCTCAGGCCTATTCCATTGGGAGCCCAGGTCAGTGGTTCAAGTCGAACATATCTGGCAACAATGAGCTGCAGAAAAAAATTAAGTTTGATTAGATGACAACTAGTAATTTCATGAAAAAAATGACATAAATAAAATCTAGGGTATTTGACTTTTTTCACTGCTAGGAAATTCTTGTGAGTGATCTTCCTTACCAAGAAAGAAATAGAACCAAAAATAAATCTTACTTTTTCATAAACCAACTAAATACAGTTCAGACTGGGTAAAGGGAAAGAATAAAATAATCTTGCATATTTGAACAAAAGTTTTTTTTTTCATATTTATGCCTGTCAAACAGACATTTCTGTTAGTTAAATATAGATCAAAATTATTAACAGCATATGTTTCTTACATATGGTATTAGTTATAAATGAATCACTTACATGAGGGAAATAGTTTCTCATCACTGAATCTTTGTCAGTATTCCCAGAGAAAACAAGCACTCTGCCATCAGCACCACGGACAGGGTAGAAAGTGTAGCCGTCCAAGCTGGTGCTGACAGTGAAGGAGGAGACCCACTTCTCCAGATCTGGGCTGCCCTGGGTCAGTACGCCGGACAGATTCTGGGGTGTCATGAAATCCACTTGGTGCCACTGATATTTATCAGCGATACTGTAAATAATGTTTAGAATCATAGGAAAAATATAAAAAAATAATTTTTATATTAAATAATTTTAAATAAAGTGTTAGATCAAAATTTATTTTTGACTTATTTTTAATCAAGGGTAAGTCCTTGTTGATTATATTCTAAGAAGATAATTTAGTTAAAAAATCAGGCAATTCAATACATCTGCTGAAAATGATGTTTACATTGGATGAGCAATACTTACGCAGGCATCCATGATGAAAGCTGACTATCCAATCTCCCGTGGGATGCTGAAGTCTCTGGGCTCAGATCACTGGATGATGACAGCTGGCTGTTGGATACCATGGATGGGCGATCCACATTCATTGGAATATTACAAACTGTTTCTGTAAACATCAATAAATACCATTAGTTCTGCATGAAAAAGTCTAATTTATAAGTCTAAAAATTATATTAACCAACAATTAAAATATGTATTCATTTTATTTCAGATTTTGTATAAAAAAAAATTAAGACCTTTACCTGGAATTGGAACAAAAGGTGTGGGAGGTGAAAGAGTGCTTCCAAATACACCTGGGCTTGGCTGGAGTGTTGTAACACCAGACACAATCAAAGGTGGAGATTGTGTAGAATACGCTGGAGGAATGGGTGTTGGGGTAGGCGTGTTACACCCAAACAGATTAAATCTTAATGCAATCGCATTATGGGAATCTGTTGGTCGGATTTGAATGTACTGGGCAGATGTAGTTGGGAAAAAGTTGGTCACCGGTGTGTATTGGTCAGTGTTGGCGTTAAATACGATGGGGGTGTCAGACTTGTCTAGTATAGGCTGAAAGTTGGCCCCATCATTACTGTAGTACACAATGTACTTGGTGACCCAAGATGGCTGGTCAGGGCTGCCTTGAGTGGTCACTCCGGAGATCTCATAAGGTGAGAGGAAGTTTACTTGGATGTAAGGAGCTGTGTCTGTCAGGCTGGAGAAACACCAAAGAAATAACTGAAGACAGTTATAAACTCCTTATAATTTTTAAACTCCCAAAGTAATTTTCTTTTATACCCTGAGTACTCTTAGCACTATTCACTATTACAGATTTTCAGGTCATTTCCCATTCTTCTATGTTACCAGTTCATCTTCTCTCTTTTTAATCCCCTTCGTGCCCAAGACATAAATGGGGCAGATGAAGTAGAGTTCATCTGGTTCATAGACCTTGGCATATGAAGGGATAGTGTGGTCAGCACTATGCCCAGCCACCTTTGTTTCCCTATTGTAAGTTAGGTACCCATCAGAGCTGGGTGGACTCAGGGACGTTCCACTGTTAGTAACATTTATAGAATTGAGCATTTTGAAGATGGGCAATTAAAGGATTAGCAGTCTAGCTCTCTATCGCTAGGCCATGCGATAGTTATAATAAAAGCTACAGGCATTAGTAACATTTATAGAATTGAGCATTTTGAAGATGGGCAATTAAAGGATATTTAAAAATCTTTACTTAAGTCCCTCAAGTTTAAAATCAAGGTGAAAACTGTTTTAACTATGATAAGCTATTTTTTTAAAAATGATCCATCTTATCAAGATGAATCCATTACCTGGGTGACCAAGCTCCAGCTAGTAGCCCATCCTTATGTTGGTCCAGTCTGCCTCTAGATGGATTATGGAACACATCTAGTGAACTGGAGGCAGTCAACTGATTGTCGGGAATTACAAGAGGATTTGTAATACCCATGGAAAGGTCGCAGTCTAGAATTGGATATATTAAAGTTTATTAGCAAGATGTTTTTAGTTCATAGGTTTATTAAAAAATGAGTGTATACAAAAGTACATAAATAGTTGCACACTAATAGCTTACTTAGATAGTTTGATTAAATCTTTTTTTTTTAAATTTATATATATATTGGTGTTGTGCTTTAAAAAAATAGTTTTAATGTATTTTTGAAAGAATTTATGTTCAGTTTTTTTTCTATAATGTATGTCTATGAATTTCTGTTGGCAACCATTTCAAAACTGGGACAAATTTTAGTAGGTAAATGTAGTTATGACATACTTATTGTTGGAGGTGTGGTTGGTGCAAGTGTTGAGTAGGGTAAATGTAGTTATGACATACTTATTGTTGGAGGTGTGGTTGGTGCAAGTGGAGGTGTGGTTGGTGCAAGCGTTGAGTAGGGTAAATGTAGTTAAGACATACTTATTGTTGGAGGTGTGGTTGGTGCAAGTGTTGAGTAGGGTAAATGTAGTTATGACATACTTATTGTTGGAGGTGTGGTTGGTGCAAGGGTTGAGTAGGGTAAATGTAGTTATGACATACTTATTGTTGGAGGTGTGGTTGGTGCAAGGGTTGAGTAGGGTAAATGTAGTTATGACATACTTATTGTTGGAGGTGTGGTTGGTGCAAGTGTTGAGTAGGGTAAATGTAGTTGAGACATACTTATTGTTGGAGGTGTGGTTGGTGCAAGTGTTGAGTAGGGTAAATGTAGTTATGACATACTTATTGTTGGAGGTGTGGTTGGTGCAAGGGTTGAGTAGGGTAAATGTAGTTATGACATACTTATTGTTGGAGGTGTGGTTGGTGCAAGGGTTGAGTAGGGTAAATGTAGTTATGACATACTTATTGTTGGAGGTGTGGTTGGTGCAAGTGGAGGTGTGGTTGGTGCAAGGGTTGAGTAGGGTAAATGTAGTTATGACATACTTATTGTTGGAGGTGTGGTTGGTGCAAGCGTTGGTCCAGTGCCTGGACTTGGGGTTGAGCCAGTGACCAATGGAGGAGGTGTTGGGATTGTAGTTTTTTCTGGTGGCAAACTTGGCTGACAACCCAGGACATCAAATCTCAGACCCACTCCCGCGGGGGACGCTTTGACTGGAACAATCTTCAGGTACTGGGCGACAATGTCACGGTTGAATAAATTCCTCACAGGTGTTGTACTGTCTGTGTTACCACTGAACAGGTAAGGTGTCTGGTCACCAGGGAACTCTGTGTAAGGTGTGAAGTCCACACCATTCAGACTGTAGTAGACGTTGAACTTTTCTACCCAACGACTGGAGTCTGGGCTGCCTTGTGTTGTTAGCGCTGATAGAAGTTTAGGCTCTAAGAAGTTAACCATGATCCATTCTTGTGAATTGGTGCTGAAATAGCAAAAATAAACACGGATGCTAAATTTAAATATTTAGCTTATATATTGAATTATATATTTTAAAAATATGTTTAAATATCTTAATAACAGGTCTTTTGTTATTTTTAAAAATAATTTTAATTGTCTTAATAACAAGTGTTTTTTTGTCAAATGTATTGTTAACACTAATAAGCTAGTATAATAAGATATTTATAAATTATGTAAACAAACTATTTTAAGCAATGAATCAGATTTCTGTAAGTTATCAGACACAAACCTGGGTATCCATGAGCCACCTGATGTCGCGGAGACAAGATTGTGCAGCCTGCCATCATAGGCAGCGTGTGAACTGTCCAGGTTAGAAGACGAGGTCAGCTGTTCATTGGTTATTACATAACGGTCACTCAAGCCCATTGGAATCAAACATGCTGCAAGATTTAATTCACAAATTCAAAATGAGCAAATTTTAAAGGTGTTTTTTTTTGTTAATTTTTACAAAACAAAGCCATTGCTGTAATAAAGTTTTCTATACTGCTGAATAAATAAATAATTAGCTTTGGAGTAGTTTTTACAGTTTAAAAAATTTTGATTAATAACTATGTGAATCAGACCTTTAGTGATGGAGTAGTTCTTGCAGTTAAAAAACTATAAATAAGTAATTACATAAACCAGACCTTTAGGTGTTGGAAGAGTTGTCACAGTTGGTGGTGCCAGGGTTGAATGTGTGCTCTGTGTGGATTGACCAGGAGGAAGGGTGGGAACTGCTGTGGTGGTTTTGATTGTGGTATACAGTGGAACACGGGTGGTTACATCAGGATTTTCTTGAGATGGATTGCATCCAAGAACATCAAATCTAAATACATTTAACACAATATTCATGTTATATTATTAAATTAAATTGTAAAGGTTTCTAAAAGTAATAAAACAATATTGGTTGAATAAGGATTAGTTGAGGGAGATTTACACACCTCATAGCAAAACGCATGTGACTGCTAACTGGAACTATCCGGATGTATCTGGCAATCAGATTCTGGACAAACATATTCGTCACAGCAGAGTTGGAGTCCACATTAGCTTTGAAAACCTTGATGACGCCATCTTGTTTTTCCGAGTAGGGGATGAAGTTCTGACCATCAACGCTGGTATAGACCTGGTACTCGGTGACCCACTTCTCCTGCACCCCCTCACCTTGTGTCACTATACCTGAGAGGTATTTCAGTTCCTGGAAGTCTACCTGGATGTAGGGTGCTGTATCATTATTTCTGAAACAGAAAACGTTTGTTTTAAAACTTTGTGTACAAAATATTTTCAGAATTATCTGTTCATTAACTAGTTTACTTTAACACATACACATTTGAATTTTTTTTTTGGCTAATTACTTTGTTAGAATTTGGTTTATTTGTGTTACATTTGAAAAGAATAATGTTCTATTTGTTATGATTAAAGTCAGTACCTTGGCATCCAGGATCCCTGGTAATAGCTGTCAGACAATCTGGCGAGCTCAGGCCCATGGTTAATTTGGCTTGAAGAGGAAGAAATCTGGGAGTCTCTGATGATCCTCTGATTCTGTAGACCCATCTCCTTGGTACACACTACAGCAAAAACAATACTTAAAACATGACACAATGCTAAATATTAATTTGAGATGCTTTTAATTTTATTATTTTATCTAATTAGTTCTAGTTAAGATTAAAAATATTTTAGTGTAGTTAATACTTTGTTGATGATATTATGCTATTTCCTTATGTAAGTAAATAATCCTAGAAACTGAATGCTTAATTCTCCATAACTGGGATCAAGATTTTCATTAACCTTAACAAAAATACTAGTTGAACTAACTTCTATGTTGTACAGCAATTGAAGTAAAGTATGCATTTAAAACAATGTTAAGGATGTGGGCACATTGAATCTAGCATTAAACAATTACTAGATATGAATTCTCTAGCATAAAGCCTTAAGTGTTTACCAAAATGTTTTTTTACTTACTAGGGGAGAGAACTGGTGGGAAAATGAGAGTGACTGGTGTTGGTGTTGGGCTGTAGTTGACTGGTGTGGAGTAAAGTGGTGGGCTCAGAGTTGTTTCTGGGACGAAGAAAGGCACGGTGGGCACTGAGGGCACATTGTTCATAAAGTAGCAGCCGATGTAGTTGAGTCTCAGGCCTGGGCCGTTTGGTGCCCAGCTTAAAGGTACGACACGCACGTATCTGCCAACTACAACCTGCGGTGGAGGGTCACAAAATCAATATAAGTATTTCAATTCAGTGTGTTATCTAATTACTTAAATTCAACATTAAGAACTATAGAATTGAGACATATAACATCAAGACATTATTTTATGACATAATTATATCTAAAAATGTTATATTGAGTACTTTATATTAACAAAAAGTTAATAATTTTACAAAACTTGTATCTTAAAAAAATATTTTTTCTTTAAAATATTATAAAACTAAAATATGAAGCTTACATGCATATCTTATCATGAATAAGTTAAAATATTGAACAAAATAATTATCTTCATTAGTGGAGGCAATCTAGCAGTGAAGAAAATAAATTAATGTTTTATGTAAAAAAAATGTTTATAAAATACAAATAAAATTTCTTGAGTTTGGAAGTCATCAAAACTGATGGATGTTAAGACACCCCATTAGTATGACTCACATGAGGGAAGTAATTCCTGATGACAGAATCCTTGTCTGTGTTGCCATTGTAAACAACAATGTTCCCATCATCCCCACGCACTGGGTAGAAAGTGTAGCCATCCATGCTGGTGCTGACTGTAAAAGTTGACACCCATTTCTCTGCATTGGGACTGCCCTGTGTGAGGACACCTGACAGGTTTTGGGGTGTCAGGAAATCTACCTGGTGCCACTGGTTCCTGTCAGCAACTCTGGAATAAGAGAAGATAAAGTTTGAAACAGACTCTTTGAGTTTAAATTTACTAAACAAGTCATATTAAAAATTTTAAGAATTCAATAGATGGATTAAAGATATATTCAAGCATACATAAAGACAACCTTTCCATCAACTTTTTCAGTTAAAATATAGTTTGGAATTTAGGCCTAGCTAAATTACTAAGCAATGGTGTTAGATAATTTCCCTTTTAAACTTATAATTCGAATGACCTGCACACCAAAAATTCAAATAGGTTTTGAATTTGGAAAATTTGCAAATCAATATCTACAACATTCTATTAATGGATCTATAAAACAAAAGTTATTCTTTTCAAAATCAAACACTAACGCAGGAATCCAAGATGAACTTCCACGAAGTCGTCCATCTGATGCTGACGTCTGGGATGAGGAGCTGCTTGATGCAGTTAACTGGGAGTCAGTTAAAAGTCCAGGCAGGTCAACATTCATTGGAACATTGCACAGTATATCTAGAAAAAAAATATTCATTGGAACATTGCACAGTATATCTGGAGAAATTTAACAGTCATTGGAACATTGCACAGTATATCTGGAGATATTTAACATTCATTGAAAAATTGCACAGTATATCTAGAAAAAATTAATATTCATTGGGACATTGCACAGAATATCTGGAGGAATTTAACATTCATTGGAATATTGCACAGGACATTCAGAGAGAATCAACATTCATTAAAACAAAACATAGTATGTCTAGAGGGAAAGCTGATAAACATTAGCATTTTATTTATTGTTTGACATAAGTTTATATGGTGAATCTCCAGCTTAAGTTTAAAATTATTCTATCATATTCAATGTTTTAAATATATACTACACTCTAAACAAATTATAAGCAAAAATAATCATGAAATTAAAATGTTACTTGTAATTACATTATTATTTTGACAGAAGACTCTAAAGAAGACTGATGGAGGCAAACTGTTACTTTACAAAGTTATCCAAATACCTGGTGAATGGGTAAATGGAGGCGACAGGGTAGGGGGACTTTGAGTAGAAACAGCACTGGGTGTAGATTGTCCTAGAGGTGGCTCTAGTGTAGCCGCACCATTACAGGTCAGCAGGTCAAGTCGCATGGCAACAGCTCCTTGCCAGCTCACAGGGAAAATCCTAACTGCCATTGCAGGAACTTCACGGTCGAAGAATCCCTTTACAACAGTGTTGCTGTCATAGTTGCCAGTAAAGACTTTTGGCTGGGTATCATCTCTATCAGCGTAAGGCACAAAATTTGTTCCATCAGCTGAGGTGGCAATGTTGTACTTTGTAACCCACTGGGCGGCATCTGGTTGTCCTTGCATGGCTATGCCAGTTAGCATCTCTTGAGTTTTTAAGGTGATTGTAATATAAGGTGATTCGTCAGAGTTTCTGAAAAGTAATGCCTTTCTTGTTTTCATTTTGTTTATCATTTATAAAAACTTGACTGTTTTTAATTTATAAATTTCCCCTGTTGGACAACAGAACCAATTTTGACAATGTATAAATTTATTCAAAATCTTTAAGAGTACTTTTAGAAAAATATGGACTACATAAATTTCTTTTAAATGCCTTAAAAAGATTGTGTGGCCAAAAAGTGTCTAGCCACAGTTTAACTTGTCAGATGTCCCCAGAGGTATGTGACACTAGTAAATTGTGGCCAGGACAGTGCTCAGTCACAATTTGATTTGTCAAATGTCACCAGAGGTATGTGACACAGATACATGGGGGTATCTGGGCTGATAACAAACACTGAACACTGGTGGCCATAGTTGGATCTAAGTTACTGCATTGTCAATGAAATTTAACTTTCCAAAAAACAATTATACAATTGCAATAAATTGCATCTACAAAGATATATTTAAAAAAAACTTAATTTAGTTTTATACTTTAATATTAAAATGTAAAATCTTAGTGGGTAAAACTAAGGTATTCTGTTTTTAGTTCTATTTACTTCAATATTAGAGTTACTGTATAAATAAATTCCTTTCTGGTAAATAATTGTTTTTAAATTTATTCAACACATTTTCAACCATTCTTTAAGCAGCAGATCATTTTGATAATCTTGTTCTGTGTAATCAAGAACACATTAGATTTAATAAGGTTGGTTATTTCTTTTTTAACATTATGAACAGATTAGCTGCAACAGCAAAGTGAGATAATCCTAATATATAAAAGCCCATGTGCGCACTTCTATCTCTCTGTCCGCAAAATATTTTTGAAGGATATCACATCAGAATCTTCAGCGATAAATGGAGAACTTAATACGGACTTTTGTTGAAAATAATATGGTAGATGTTTTAAATGTATAAACACAATTTTATTTAAAGAAGAAAAATAAAAATTAAAGGCATATTCTAATGTAGAAAAACAGTTTTAATTAAGCAACTGGAAAAGTGTTTATAGTTGGGATATTCTAATGTAGAAAAACAGTTTTAATTAAGCAACTGGAAAAGTGTTTATAGTTGGGACAAGAATGCCGAAATCGATGACGTCACATGCCATATGTTTGAAGTAAGGAAAGTACACAAAACCAATGGCATCATCTTCCAATTTTAGAATACGAAGAAATGAACCATTTCATTATAATTTGATTTATGAAATTTATACAATTTCCTCTGCCAAAACTAATACAAATTACTATAAATAACAACATAAATACTATTGAAAAGTCGGGTTTTTAACGTAATCATTTAAGTCTTTTAATCAATGTGTGCATTTAATATGGTGTTGTGTTGACAAATTATGTATATAATTTGTTTTTTTTCTAATAGGTATAAGTAGCCTATGTTATTTCAAATGTATCAGTGTTTTAGCTATTTCTTTGCTTTGTCACTAATATCGCTAAACCTGTAGTAAAGCACATTGCGTTTTAGACCAATAACTATTTTATAAAATATTCTTCTAAAAAATGTATACCATTAAAAATATATAGACCTATAATTCATGTGTAACATGTACCAACGGCTAGTAAATATTACAGTCTTTTCAAAATGACATGTAATTTAAAAAATGATCAAAGTTGTTTAATCTCTTGCAACTAAGCTTAAATTAAATTGCACTAAATAATCAAATAGAGAACCTTGGTTAGGTCAGTAAAATTTTGGTCAGATTGTTTGCTAAACTTTTCAAATTTTTAATACTTGCATAATTATTTTTTATTACTGATATTGCGTTAACAAATAATTTCCTTTTTTTATGTTGGGTGACATGGTTGAGCTGTAGCGCACAATTACTGACACTAAAAAGTTTGAGTTCAGTTTATAACCTTGAGTCTGTAGCATGCCATTACATATCCCTAGCTATGAAGGAAGCATGACTTCAGTATGAGCATAGTGCACAATACACTATTCCTTCATATATATAGGTCAAGAAACAGATGAACTCTACATCATCTGCCCCATTGCATTGACAGTTTGGACTGTAGAGGTATTTAATTTTTTCCCCCTCTGGGTGAACAATTTATCTCAAATTTTTAAAAATTGTTATGTGCAAATGATGTCAATAATTGTATATGTTTCAATTTTAAAATTTATATGTAAATTAGGCATCACAAGCTGCTAAGTTCAATGAAAAGTTCACTCCCAATGATTACCTTCTTTTTTTTTTAAATTTCACTGCAAGAAAATCTGCACTTGATTTTCCAATACTTTTGTGTTGTCACTTATACACAACTATACTCTCACAACAAGCAAACATGTGTCAAAAGCCTCTAACCTGGGAACCCATGCACCCCCATTGTCCTGCCCTGAGTGTGTGTTGAACAGTCGAGCCTGGTAAGCCTCAAAGGCAACACTCTGTGACGAGGATGCTGAAAACTGGTCATTTCCAGCCACGTCCTTGGAGAACAATCCCAACAGTTCATCACACACTGCAGGAGAGTAGAAACATGGATTAAGTTTTGTTTGGAATCCCCTACAGCTGTTTCACCTAACATAGACTCTGCCAGATCCTAAAAGCTGTCTACAACACAGCTGTATATTGTGAAACACGTTGGCCTTTTATACAAAAATAAGTTCTGTTATATTTGAGAACCAGAACTATGAATTCTAATTGGTAGATCTTTTCTGAAAAAAATATCCATATTCATTCTATATGACATAAAATTATTCTGAAGAATTTCTTAGAGTCCATGTTAATGTGAAACTTTCATGCTATAGAAATAAATAGTAATCAGTCATGCATCTCTTACATAATTACAACAAGTCATTCTGCAAGTATATTGCTTTTTTATTTATCTGAATATAGATTATAAACATAAAAATATGTGTAAAAAATGTATTGTGATTTTTAAAAAGTATATAATTAGATCAACATTATCATGAAGCAATATTTCATACAGCGATACATAAGCATAGAAGTAAATGGGTTATAAATCTGAAAACAAAGATCAAATAAACTTATAATCTTATTGTTCACATTTATATAGGCCCTACAATTATCACATTAAGTCATTTTAATATTTTTTTTTAGTTTAAAATTAATTATTGTGTGATGGAATACCATGATAAATAATTTAAAAACTTTTTTTTACAAATGATTATTAAAAATCAGAGATATGATTTTTTCAAAAAGAATTAGCTAGTTTAAAAAAAGTATTTTTACTGGTTTAAAAAGTATTTTAAGCAGAAATTTTGCTTTCATGATAAACAAAATACAACAACAAAAAAATATGTTAACAAATTTTTCATCTGTGAAATGGCTGTTCATCGCCGTCCAGGAAAGAAAATACCTTTGTTTGTGACAACATTAAAGTGTGGAGTTGAATCGCCTATGTTTGGTTGGGCAGTGGTTTGAACTATCACTGGAGGGGGAGTGTTGTGATCAATTGGTTCACAGTTCCCAAATGTGATGTGGTCAAGGTAGCCACCACGACAGATGCTGTAACACAACAATTACATGTTCGTTAAGTTATCACCCAATTAACAGCTCAAAGTGATATAGCTATGATATATATAAACAAATATCTATTAATTTACTTATATAAAAGTTTTGACAATTAGACAATAAAATCTGGGATTCTCACCAAATTTCACACTCTGTTCTGCAAATCTTGGTATCTTCAACTCTTTCACCTTCCCTGTATTTTTTGCCATTGATGTCACACGCAGTGGTTTCACACAGGGTCTCAGGTATGCAGGTAACTGGTTCAGCCAGTGAGTCATATACCTGAGAGTATAAGGTGTGGCAGTCATGATTTTAATTCACGTAAGTAGAATATGATTCATGTCTTTACTTTTAAGTTTTAAAAACAATATTTTAAAAAAAACCAGCTGAACCAACAACTGAGCTTACCTGGCCAGGAGGACAAGGATGTAGGTCACATCCTTCAAAACAAATCCCCTTGAAATCATCACACTGTTTTTCAATGACCCCATAGACCAATCTGTTATCACAAGTTTTCTTGGGGCATAAAGAGATGCATGGGTTGAACTCTTCACAGCTTTCACATTGCATTGCTGAAAATTTGTACATTCATTCTTATTAACCATTTTTTAAGTAAGCAATATAACTTATTAGTTTCTCAATTTATTTTACATATATACATACATTTATAAATTCCTAAGATAGCATAATTTACTAACCAAGAGAACATAACTATTAATTAATTTACAAAAGTGTATTCAAGCTTGAAATTTTACAAAAATATAATAGAAATTCAATTAGAAAAAATATTGAATGAGGAATATTGTCAGTTTATTAATATAAGGAGAAATTAAAAAAGGTTATTTTTAAATCTTAAAAAATAACAAAAAGTCTTACGGCATAGGTCATGACTTCTCCACTTGATGCTGATTCCATTAATAGCACATTCATGGGCATAGGCAGCTATGGCAGTACATAAACATTCACAGTCACCACCCAAGTCGCAGCCGCAGGTATCAAACTCACACCTAAAAACATAATTTTCATTTAGTTAAATTTTTATGAGCTAGATTACTTCATACTGGTGCAAAATTAATAAACACAAAAAAGTTTTAATTACCGTCTCACAAATTTGGTCATGTCAACAAAGTTATGACATGGTGCGAAGAGGTCTGATTTTATGACGGCACATTTCTGTTGGGCCCAGGCTTTTCTCTGTGGACTTTTCAGGCAAGTGTCAGTAATGTCTGTGGATGGGGCACAAGACGTCTGCATTTTCCAGCTGTCACCAAAGCTGGTGGCAGACACCAGAGGGGGTCCACCCTGTCTGGGCACAAAGTCATCCGTCTGATCTTTGTTAAAGTTGCCACAAAGACCTTCCACCTGGGGTTAGTAAAACACAATCTTAAAAACTATTCCATGTCAAGAATTTATCATAAATATTTTGAACTTAAAAATTAAATAATCATGCTCAATTTACTTGAAATTAATAAAGTGAAAAAAATAAGATAGTACAATTTGAAAAAGATAAAAAGAACTTCTAAATTAATCTTTAAAAAAAAATAATTAAAATCTAGAATGATAATACATTACATTTAACTTTTGATAAAGATTAATTAAAACATAGAATGATGTAATTATGTAAAAACTGATTAAAAACCTAGAATGTTAATACAAGACATGATTCAATCAAAACTGATTAAAATATAGAATAAAAATAGATTACATGATCCATGTGTTCTGTAGATAAGCGAACATAGACCCTAGTTCCTTTATCCCACTGTAAAGTGACACCAAATGGTGTTGTGATGTACACCATGTCACCAATTTCCTTCACAGTAAAAGGTGAGCCTGGTTCTGGTACCACTGACTGTCCTGTTGAACAAAATATGTGTGTAATTTAATAATTCATCCTTTTACATAAAATACTTCACTTTTCTGGAATGTTGTTATAACTATTAGTCAATTTAATAATGGATGAATTGAAATGGGCCCTATATCTATTTTAATATTTTCAGATAAATTTAATTTATTTTTCTCAATGGTTATTTTTCAATTTTCTTAAAACCATGAAGCATTAACAGGTCCCCTTCACTAGGGAATACAACTTCACAATATAACATTAAGTAGCTGAAACTAGAATCAAATGTCACTATATAACATCAAGTTACTGAAACTAAGAAAAACAAACCCTTGAATACCTCTTATCAGCTGGAGTCTGTAAAAGTTATCTGTCCCTTCAGTTCCCACAACAAACTCCAACTGTTTGAAACAAGTCACACCTTGTGTGCCACACTGTGCATTGCGGGTAGTGATCACATATTTATACGGGCTGTCTTGGGTTGACTGCACCAGTACGTAATCACAAGCACCTTGGAACTCGTAAGGTACACCATCGAAAGTTGTGTAGTGTGAGTCTCCATAGGAGCTACAGATGGAAGGACAGTTTCTCTGTGTGCACTGCCATCTGCGGCCAACACAGGTGCTGGAATAAGATATTCAAATTTTATTTTGGCCAACAAAAGTGATGGAATAAGATGTTAAAATTTTATTTTTGGCCAACAAGAGTGCTATAACAAAATATTTAAATTTTACTTTAGCCAACATAGGTGCTGGAATAAGATATTCAAATTTTATTTTGGCCAACAAAAGTGTTCGATTAAGATATTCAAATTTTATTTTGGCCAACTAAAGTGCTAAAACAAAATATTTAAATTTTACGTTTTGGCCAATAAAGTTGTTTTACTGAGATTTCTAAATTTTACTTTGGCCAACATGTGCAATCCAAATGTTACAAGTTAATAAGGTGCACACTTTCGCTATAACAAGATATTTATATATAACTAATGTATATGGCCAACACAACTAGAATTATGCATAAATTTCTAATCACTTAGCCAATAATTTCTCTAAAACATATTCTATATTTACCATTCATTACAGTCCTGGAAATATGTTTCTCCTTCATAATAAGGCTTTCCTGCATGATGACAGGGGCACAAGGAAGAGTTAACGCACTTGTCACCATCCAACACATAGCCTGAGATACAGTCACAACCTGCTTTACAATTAGCACTACTGCAGGTAGGTGGTGCTGCCATGTTTTCACAGGTCGGAGGGCAATTGGATGCACAGTCTGTGTAGACTGAGTCGTTCTGACAAATATTCTTGGCGTTGACTAGATTTTCAGCAGTGTTTATTGTTATCTTGGAACATGAAAATTTGCCTCCATCACAGACACTGAAAAAGCAAAGATTTTTGTATTACAGTATTGAAAATAAAATCAGATTAAATATGAAGCGCAAAATATCAGCAAGTGTTTAATACAATCTGGTACAATCTGGCTTAAGAAAGAGAATTTAAAAGAAAGAAATCAAAATCACAAAAACATTAGATTTTTTTAGCAATAATTGATTTAGCTCTTAATCATGTATTTTAATACTAATAATGGCAATTAAACTTTTATTTATATTAATAGCCATAGCTATTTTTAATACTACAGAACTTACATTATAAATTATATATTCTACAAGTTTCATAGAATTTTGTGACCGCTAATGACGTGCTATTGGATTTATACGTTCTATAAGATTCATAGAATTCTTATTTGTGACTGATGTTGATGTCCTATTGAATTTATATGTTTTACAAGATTCATAGAATTCTTATTTGTGACTGCTAATGATGTCCTATTGAATTCATATGTTCTACAAGATTTGTAGAATTCTTGTGACTGCTGATGACTTACCAAATTTCATTTCCCTTAAGAGTTGTATAGCCAGCAGGGTAGGTTCTTCCATCAAAAATACAAGGACACTCTGACATGGGCACACATTGTGATTGGTCATTCAGCGTCTGTCCAGGTGGACAGTTGCAGCCTTCCACACATTTGGCATCACACAGGTCATCATTGTTCTCAGCAATATCCCTACATGTGCGCTCACAAGGCTTTGAGCAGACTGTGTACTCTTGACCAGCTGGACACTGCAGGACTGCACAAAATACACACTTTTTAGGAAACATAAAATTTTTTAATACCAAACATAATATGATAAAGTAATTGAATTTATTTTTCATAAGTGCTGCTTAAGTTTACTTACTGCATTCTGGAATTTGCAGACGCCAATTTATTTTCACTCCTTTTGTAGCACAAGTGTCTGCATAGCTTCCAATATTGGGACACATGCAGTCTTTCATGTTTTCAGTGCAGGAACACAAATCATAAACACAGTCTTCATAGTATGCTGTTACATCCTCCACATTGAAGCAGGCTGGAGTGGAGATTCACAAATATTATTTATATGAAAAATTACACAATAGGTCATTAAATTGATATGCAAATCAATCAACATGTTTAAGAATTATTAGGGAGTAAATATTTAAACACCTGTAGCTTATAATGAAGTTATTTTTTTATTGCTGTTAATGCTAACCTAACCCTTGCTATTATTCTAGCCATAACCTCATCTCTTATCCTAACCCTATTTCTGACTCTAGACCTAATCAGGGTCCTATATAATCCCTGACACAAACAGCAATGAATGCTTGATTACTGCACTACCAGCACTTTGATGAGAATCTTATGTGGAAGTCTACTATTATCAATAAACAACTCACGTTTAAAGATGTCACTTTTCAGTTGGCTACACAGCTGGATGGCTTGATCTTTCCTCTGAGGGTTGGCATCACAAGGATCTGTCTGGATGGTGGTGGGCATGTCAGCACAGGAGCTCTCCGTCTTCCAGTTGTTCCCAAACACATTGGGGTTGGTCTCAACATTGCCCTCCAGGGTCTTAAAGTCATTGTTCTGGTTCCCATCAAAGGTTCCGCACAGACCAATGGTTTTGCCCATAAATTCTGCAGGGGCCTTGATGTAAGCGCGAGTACGGCCATCCCACAGAATACTGATGCCATTACTGAGAGTAGCCTGTGTAAAAATAGTTAAGATGAGAACTTAAATTCATATTTATAAAGTGGGGGAACACTCAATTATCAAGATTCAAATTCAGTTCCTGGTTTGGTAAAAGCCTGTAGAATGCCTCTAAGCCCACCCAACTCTGAAAGATACCTGACTTGATTCAGGTAAAATAACAGCTATTGGCGATACTACTGACAACACAATACCTTCGTATACAGAGGTCGAAAAGAGACATAACTATATTTCATATGGACCACAATACTTTATATTGACCCTCAGGTCTGAAAGGGTATTTTACTTTTTTAAAATTAAACAACAGTATGATTTTCAAATTGTTACCACACCAAGTGAAAAATAGTCTAAAATTCATGTAAGCTATGTAAATAAGTGTTAAGATTTCCAAAAGCAAAACATATCTAAGAAAATATGGTTTAAAAAGGAATTAGGAAAAATTAAAGCCAAACTCAATTAAAACATTGTGAAAAATGTTAACACATTTGAAAAACAAAAGAACAACTTGATAAATAAAAAAACAATCTTCAACTTTGAACTTACTTGCATGAATAGAGAGGAAACCATAGTGACTTTAATATCAGGTGTGATGTATGGGAGTGATGTAATTTCAATGCCATTTATAAACAACTGGTGGTTGTGGTCCAGCTTTATATTCAACCCATTCATGTCAATACTCAGGGATTTAGTGCATGAGGCCTCTCCATGGCCGCACTGAATGTTGTCCACAATGATACTGAAGTCCCTGTCTTTCATGAGGTAGTAGGAGCATGTGCCCATAAAGTTGTATCGTTTTCCATCAAAGGTCTCGTAGTGAGGGTCTCCTGTGGCTGAGCATGTCTTGTCACAGGTTTTTCTGGTACAGGACCATGTGCCAGATTGGCAGGTGCTGAAATAAGATATTTCAGGGGAACTCTAAAACTTGGAAACACAACTTAAAACATAATATAATACATTTTTTAATTGTAAGAATAAACAAGTAATTTAGAGGGTTAGATAAAGTGTAATAATAGATAAATGATTAAGTTTAAAAAATATTTATTTGGATATAATCATGACATAATCATGATATTCATTTACTTAATAATAAAATGTATGTACTTAAGTCTTTAAAATTACAAATCAAGGTTCATTCTGTTACTTAAAATATATAGGTCTACATAAGACTGGTGTCGTTCTGACTAGATAACTATACATTCTCTAAACTATTAGTTAAGCAGACATTAGCAATGGCACAGTACTATCTGTTACCATCTAAACTCTATGATACAGTACATGTCCTAGAGCCAACTCACCAGTTGTTGCACTTCTCTGGGATGACATCCCCTTCCACGTACTGTACGCCACTGTGCTCACAAGGACACTGATTGGTTTCGATACACTTCCCGTTGTTCAACACCTGCCCATCTGGACAGAAACAGCCGTCGATGCAGGTTGGGTCAGTGCAAACTGAGTTGACGTTGGTGCAGTCTTTGACACATGTGCTCCCACATTCTTTGTACACCTTCCCATCAGTGCAGGTGATCTCTGTGGATAAAAATAATGTTGTGTTACTAGAGAGAGTTGAATCAAAACAATGTTGTGTTACTAGAGAGAGTTGAATCAAAACAATGTTGTGTTACTAGAGAGAGTTGAATCAAAACAATGTTGTGTTACTAGAGAGGTGAATCAAAACAAGTTTGTGTTACTAGAGAGTTGAATCAAAACAATGTTGTGTTACTAGAGAGAGTTGAATCAAAACAATGTGTTAGTAGAGAGAGTTAAATCAAAACAATGCTGTGTTACTAGAGAGTTGAATCAAAGCAATGTTGTGTAGTTGGTGACCATAGAAAAGCCTAACTTTTAAAAACCTGAGGTTATAAATCTGGAGATATCATGGGATATTTAACCTGCTAGACACCCAGACTTATAGGTATCCCCTGGCTGAAATGCCCCTACCTCCCATCCCCCACCACATATAAACTTGGTGAAATTATCCACCAGATGGAAACAAAAGAGTCAAGCTGCGTCTGATTTTACACTGTTGCTAACTGGCATTACTCAAACGATTAAGATTTTTAGTGTTTTGATGCTTTACATAGTTGAACAACTCATCATTACCACAACGTCCAGGGTTTCTCCATGTTAATTTGATTCCCTTGTCCAGACAAGAGCGAGAATAGGCCTCCATGGTGGCACACATGCAGCTTTCTGTGCTGCCAGCGTTACAGCAGTCTGTTTTACAAGACTCAATGAAAGGGGCTGGATCAACAGTCTAAAGGGAAGTAAGAACATTTTTATTTATAACTAAATTTGTTTTACAAGACTCAATGAAAGGGACTGAATCAACAGTCTAAAGGGAAGTAAGAACATTTTTATTTATAACTAAATTTGGTTTACAAGACTCAATAAAAGGGGCTGGATCAACAGTCTAAAGGGAAGTAAGAACATTTTTATTTATAACTAAATTTGTTTTACAAGACTCAATGAATTTGAAAGGGACTGAATCAACAGTCTAAAGGGAAGTAAGAACATTTTTATTTATAACAAAATTTGGTTTACAAGACTCAATAAAAGGGGCTGGATCAACAGTCTAAAGGGAAGTAAGAACATTTTTATTTATAATAAAATTTGGTTTACAAGACTCAATAAAAGGGGCTGGATCAACAGTCTAAAGGGAAGTAAGAACAACTTTTATTTATAAAAACATTTTACAAGACTCAATGAAAGAGGCTGGATCAACAGTATAAAGGGAAGTAAAAAGTTTTTTATCTATAAAAACTTCTATTTACACACAAACGGGGCTGGGTCAGCGACAGTCTATAGGGAAATAAGAACAATTTTTATTTTTAACAAACTTAGTAATCAAATGCTAGATTAATTTTAAAAGGCAGCATTTTTTAAAGAAAAATTCCCGAGTTTATCTATGGTATTAATAGAATTTTAGTTTGAATCTGTGCTGTGTTCTGTGAGCAGTATTTTAGTCCACAATATTTAAACATGCAACGAACCTGATGGCAAGGGGCAAAGGCTGGGTCAGTCTGTATGGTGTTACACATGCTATCAGCTTTTTGTACAACTGTTGCACTTTGTTTTTCACATCCTGGTGGTTGCTGAACATCAGGGCAGTCTAGAGAGGTAAATTTGATTGGATTTTGAACTTATATAGCTCTAAAATAAACACTTAGGGGACATAATTCAAGCAATTAACATATATAAATTTATTTTTTTAAATAAAAGTAAAAACACTTTATGGCATAAAAATAACATTTCAACCACTATATTAACACATATTTTGGCTTTCGCAATAAGGTTAAACCTGAATTGTAAAATTAAGACTAGCTTCTATTACCATCGCCTATTTCAGTTTTCTTCCAGCTTGATCCAAAGGTTGCTACATTTGTCACTACTTGTCCTGCTTGTGTTTCAAAATCATCTGCAGGATTTCCATTATATCTACCACAGAGACCACTCACTTTTCCTTTCACCTCATCAGATACCTACATTTAGAATAAATTTTAAGTTTTATCATTTTAACTTGTCGAACAATGGCAGTCTGAAAAAAAAATGTATAAAATCACCAATTTTATAACTGCTCTTTAGAACAGCAAATTTGATGTAGGACTACATAATATTTTGTTTTTATAAAGTGTGAAAATTTAAGTTTTTAAATTACACAACTTTACCTTGACAAAGACAGACTGTTTACCATCCCATTTAATGTTGTACCCAAGAGAGCTGGCAAAAGTGATATAACCTCCGACCTTTTCAAACACAGAACCTTCACGGAATCCTGGTATTTCTAATACCTGTAGAATGATATAAACATAATCATCAACCACCTCTTGCTGCATACAAAACTAATACTTTTAACAAAAACTACACCTTTGCACGAGCCCATGTATTTAAAAATAATATTTTAAACTTCATGTTTACTTACTTGATCATTCCACTTAATCTCAGGGCCATTGGGTCCAACATGGAAAAATATTCTGTTTCCACCCTGATAGATCTCAATCTGCTTCTCACATGTGCTTCCACTGCAGGCTGGGTTATTGCGAACCATTATCTCATATTGATTGGGCATATAAACAAGTGTGTATCTACAGCGGCCCTGTAGATGTTTTAAAATTATGTTGGTGTGTTTTATGTTGTGGAGTGTAGCAGTCTTAAATAAAATGTGCTATTCATTTACAACTCTATGAAAGTAAAAAAAAAACTTCAAATTTTACGCGTTAAAGATGTGTATGTTTATAGAATTAATAATTTGTTCACTAATATCTTTTTTAATGAAGAGTAAATTACAGACATGTAATAAATCTTATTTAAGCTGTTTAGACATTATAAAGTTAGCATCCTTAAGGTGAGTTTAAGGAAAAGGGGCCACTTATTATCACAAGCAAATGAAAAGACATTTATAACTGACCTCAAAAGTGTAAACTTTATTGTCGAATGTGCGGTAGTGATTGGTGCCCCAAGCACCACACATAGCCTCACTTACAACTTTTGGAACTGGAAGAGATTTTGTATTTATATTATTTTTATTGTTAAATATGAAGGCTAAAAATCCAAGCACACATCCATTTTTTAAATTAAATTTTTTTTTTTAATTAACACAACACTATGATATTTTAACACAAACACAAAATGAAAGACACTATTGAACATTTATTTACCAGTAGTTGTTCGAGGTGCTGACGTAGTTGTGTGCTCAACCTCTGAATAAAAAATATTTTAAAAATAAGATCAATGTGTCTAAAAATTTCAAGATAACAAATCTGTATTATATAAAAAGAAGAAATATGGTAAAATTATTTATTAAAAAATATTTACCTTTTCATTCTGTACATTTGTTTGAATTTTTTTTTTCTAAATTATTATTATTACAAAAAGTTTTTTTTCATCAAGTATGATTGATTTTAGGTTATACTAAATGTCAACATTTCATTATTTTAATTAACATATAATAATATATATAAAGATATATTCTCCACTCCCCCCCCCCCCCCACTGTATTATATCTTCTATTTTACCTTGCGAGCAGTCTGGCACCAAGTTTACATCAGGGGACCAGGTTCCATCCTTCCCACAGACATACTGAGCTGGAGGTGGTCTCTCAAACACAAATGTTGGAAAGCAGACAGGCACACAGATCTTTCCACCATTTCCATCTGGTTGGCACTCCATGGTACCAAATCTTGGTGGTTTAGGATCTTCACACAACTGCCGACCTGAAACATCACAATTCAAAAGATAAATTATAATATTAAATTATTTTTATTACAGGGATTAAGAAATTATATTCATTCATTTTAAAAAATCCTTTTTTGTGTGCAGTGAATTATATTTAAAATGTACAAATTACAGATTAATATATGCATAGGCCTATTTAAATTATTTTAATAAAAATTTTCACAAAAAAAAATTACTGTGTAAACACTGGTCTCCATAGAAAGGAGGTACACAGAGACATGTATTTGGTCCTGTGCATTCACCACCATTGAGGCATGGAGGATCACAGTTGGCTGAAGAAGAAAAAATGTATTTTAATAAACCTGTTGTACAAAAGAAATTACATTTAACTGTAAGTTTCTACACCAACAAAATTCAATATGCTATTCTCTAATCTACATTTTTTATCCTAATTAACAAATTATTAGTTAACTTGGTGGAAAAATATGTATTAAAAGATAATTACGTATGCAAGGTGGTGTCTTAGGATCATCGTAAAAGCCTGCAGCAGCATCACAAATGAAAAGAATGTCTGTTTCTTTTGTGCCTTCAAACTTGTATCCTTGGTCACATTTAAAAACACAATACCTGCAAAAATTGGAGTAAAAAAATGTGTTTAAATTCAGTTAATAAGCTAGTAAGGTTCATATTTTTTTTAAATTATATATTTTAAATGTTCAATTTTTTTTAACCTCATCATTAAATAAATATTTGGTGTTAAGTAGAAGTTGCAGAATATAATATGAGGGATGGTAGTCTAATAAAAAATATCATTTTGGGCCCTAGAATCTATCTATTATCTATGCCTAATGCATCGATTCCATAATCATTAATCAGTAAAGAAATCCATAAAAATTGAGTCAAAACAAAACGTTAGAAGATCTATAAATAAAAAAATGAATTGGAATGAAAGCAATAGTCAATAGAGCTGCAACTAAGTCATATTCCAACAAATCATCATAATTAAATATAATTTCATAATGTTCCAAATCAATATTATTTGATTTTGTTGAAATAATACTTTTATTACTTTTAATAATAATATATATTATTAAATATTAAATAATATATATATACTTTAATATAGGCCTATCATGGATCTATTTACTAGTATTTTAGATAATTAGATCTATAGAATTAGAATGTAACTTTGGCCTTAGTCTATTATTTATATAATATTGGGTATTATGGTACTAAGCTTTATTCCAGGCTTAGATCTATAAGCCATAAGCTCTTATTCTATCACAATCTAAACTCAACTACCGAAAAATGGAAATAATAATTTTTAATATGCTCATTCATTTTTTCGCGCGAAATTATGTAATCACATGAAGCCCAATCACAACAATCTGTAACTTAAAATAGCCTACATTAAAGTATCGTATTATTCGGGGGAAAAAATATAATATTGTATTATGTAGGAATATAGACAACTAGACTAGAATTATAAATGAATATAGGCCCTAATGATCAAGATGATTCAAATAAATGGTTGCGTCGTTAAAGAAAGGTTATGTTCATTGATTAAAATAATCACCCATATTTGCTAAAATTAGTAAAATACCAATGCCAATTCGAGGTACGTCAGCCAAACAAAATAATAATGCAACCAAAATTAACTAGGGCGATATAGATCTAGAATCTAGATCTATTAGTAGTATGGTGAAATATATTGTAGGAATTTTACGTTCTTCAAATTTATTTTTGAAAAACATTTTTTAATGGGTTACACGCAGATTAGATCTAGACTACACGGACGGACAAGAACGTATCCAAGTTATTTTTGCCTGCTTGTAGACCTTATTATATTCGAGCATTAACAGAAACTAGTTGAAAAAAATGGTTTCTTTATTTATTTCCATCAATTTGTAGGCCTATTAAAAATTTCTTTAAAAGACGTTTAAAATATGAAACGACATCTTAATTCAGTTTTACAAAATATTTTAAAATGCAAAAGTGTGACGTCATACTTTCTGACCACACCCTCTCTCGTAACACATCGTGACTTAAGTCCGAGCTCTCACTCTCTGATGTGATATATTATTATATTCACATTCCGTCCCCTAAATGACCTAATCCGCTAAATCCGCCCAGACAGCTCTCATCCGGCGACGCTCTTCATTGAGAGCCCTCAATGATTTCCCTACTGACCAAACGTTAATTATGTTAAAGGCTACAAGCAGCGGTACTTACACGTCGAGCTGTAGGGCGTCTGCGAAGCTGCACTCCACGTTCCCATGTGTTGGTGCTGGAGGAGTCTGGCATGCTGAAGAAATATTTTTTTTATCATCAATGTAGTGTAGGCTGTGTAGGCTGTATGTTATGCATTATATTTACGTGAAAAACTCCGATTCATTGGTGTAGGGCCTACTCTTGTTTTAGATCAAACATGTAGGCATAAATAAGTATTCAATTAGCATTAACAGCTTAGTAGGCTACACGTTTTCTGTATTGAGACTTTTGTTGGATACTTCAATTTAACAAGTGATCACAAGGTCTGTCAAAAAAAACAGTACCGTGATTCATTGCTATGCTCAACTTATTTTTGTGTTGATATCATTTGTCAACTTAGATAGTTAATTCAGCTGAAACAGGTGAATTGTGCTCAGGGCCGATGCTACCTATGAGGCTAACTAGGCGGTCGCCTAAGGCGCTATCCGTAGAGGGGCGCTAAAATTGGTAATCGCTATTATTAAATAGTACCTAATAATAAATAAATTTGATTATATTATATAAACTAATGGGTAATCTTCAAAGGTGGAGCGATCTATTTCGGTGCCCAGCACGAACTATCAATTTTGCGCCCCCTCTTCAAATTAGGCCTATATTTAGTTATTCGAGTTGGTAAAAATGCCCCCCCAGAGGCGTAACTAGGGAAGGGTGGGTGGGGCGGCCGCCCCGGGCGCCGACCTTAAGGGGGCGCCAAAAGGGGTAGAGAAATTAATTTGAAAGCTCATTTTAAGCTAAAGTATAGAATTATACACTGTCAAAGTTACGAAAATAAGCAATAAACTAATACAAGGCTTTACACACTGATTTAGCAGTTGTTTATATCAATTTTGTGGCACCAAAATAGAAAATGTTACGGGTTAGTAACTGGTAAAAAGTGACACAAACCTTTCCAACTGAGATGGGGGCGCCTTTCATATAAGGGAGGGGGCGCAAAATTAATAGTCCGCCCCGGGCGCCGCAATAGGTCGCTACGCCTCTGCCCCCTCCCCCCCCCCCCCCCCCAACCTCACTCATTTGGAAAGGTCGGGGCGCTTTTTACCATTTAATTTACCTTTTAGAAGTCTATATTCTTTATTTCGACTGTATATAATTCAGTAATGAGCTTTTTACATTATTATCTACCACGTTTGGCGCCCCCGTTGGGTCGGTGCCTGTGGCGGCCGCCCCATCTACCCTAGCCACGCCTCTGTTACTATAATGAGATAATTATTAATGATTATCTAATTTAATGTTGATTTAGTGATAATAGAGCTTGTAAGTCTCGTTTTCTCTAACTTTGAAATTTATAATTTTCGGCGGGCATAAATGAGATATTTTAAAACTGGATTATTTCAGACCAGAAGTGAGTTTCAGCCTATCATGAAATAGGTTAAATGGTTTAATATAAAATTTAGAGTCTATTTATATAATATATATATATATCTATATATATATATATATATCTATATATATATATATATATATATATATCTATCTATATATATATATATATATATATATATATATATATATATATATATATATATATATATATATATATATATATATATATATAGATAGATATATATATATATATAATTTTATGGCCAAAAAAAAATTCTGGCCTACTAGTAGACCTACAAATAGGACTACTACTATGGCATACTCTTACTAAGGGGTCTTCCATAAATGACGTCACGCTTTTTTTGACGATTTTTACCTCCCCCCTCCCTTCCGTCACACGTCGTCACAAAAAGCCAGACCCCCCCCCCCTAAAATGACGTCACACCTCAACCTACAACCCCCCTCAAAATTGCAGTTGAATTTTTTTTTAAACATCGATATTTTTCCAAAATCTTGTCTAAACTATTACAATTTATTAAAACAGTTATCTAAAACGCGAAATAACGTCTAAAATTCGTTTTCTAACATTGCTTTTTTATAATGCAAAAATGTGACGTAGCAACATCTGAATCCCCCCCCCCCCTCCCCCTCATCACACATTGTCACAAAATTACGGACCCCCCTCCCCCCTACGAGTGTGACGTCATTTATGGATGACCCCTAATACAGCTTTTTTTTTTAATTCTGTAACTGAAAATGTATACAAAATAAAACTTTAATAAAAACATTTTTCCATGACCTTTTAATCCGAGTCATCACATCATTACTCATCTGTTTATTCTATTCTCACTCTATTCCACTTTATATTCCATGTAAATATTAATTATCCATCGCACATTTAAAATGCTATTTGATTAACATGTCTTTCAAATTGAAATTATATTTATTAAGATTGTCCTTAATGTGATTGTAACTAACGGCCAATGTGGAGGAAAAGGCCATCAGGCCTACTATTGTAAACATTATAAAATTTAATTATAGTATTAGTAATAGTTACTTCCCATGCTCCATTTTAACAAAATCAAGGGCAGCAACCTAACTGCCCAAATGTAGAATTTAATTGTTACAAAAGTTACTCAATTTAATTCTTTGTCTACTTTTTGTATTTCTTCGATTTTACGATTATAATTATTGAATAGAAAACTATTAGTTGTATCTTTTGAATACTTAATTTGTAAATATGTATGCAGACCTTTAATTTCAGCTAACCCCCGGCAGTTAACAAATAATAACTGATGCAATGAATAATAGTCATTATTCTTATTCATCGTTTTACAAACTTCTTAACATATTAGCATATCTTGAAGCCTATTTTTTTATTTGTAATATTTCAACAGACATGCATTCACACACGTCATTTTGATGTTATTTGTTTTATTGGAAAATAAATGTATTAAATTTTTTTTTAAGTGTTGGCGCTCTGCCGTAGTAATAGTAAACACTAGCAGAGGCGTAGCGACCCTTCCCTTCGATTTGCACCCCCCCCCTCGAACTTTTCATTTGCACCCCCCCCCCTCAAAATTTCAATTTGGCGCCCCCCTAAGGTCGGCGCCCGGGGACATATGTCGTCCCCCCCCCCGCCCCCCCCCCCTCGCTACGCCTCTGAACACTAGCAACTTAACTATAGGTTGTGTATAGACTTTTTAGTTTTAGTGTAATTTGGTACATTGTTACTGAGAGTAGTTTTAGTGTGATTTGGTACGTGGATATTGAGGGGCAAGTCAGTAGTTTTTTTTTTCCCAGAAAGAATGACGCAAGTTTTTTTTTTCTTTATTTAAACAAAATGTGTTGAAGTAAAATTGATTACACATAACTGTCAGTGAATGTGGTCGAACACTATACATGGGTTCACTGCATCATAGGATATAAAAAAAAAGGTGTGAGTAAATAAAAAACTTGGACCTACCGTCCGGTAGCTGATCCGCTCGCTTAGCTCTCCTAAGATTCGGATACCTGTTGAAGTTAGGCAAAAATATAATAAAATGTATTTGAAATTCCAAGTTTTGTAATGTTTTATTTAATATTTAACATACAGGACTATAGGTCTGTTGTCTTCTTTAATTACAGCTTGGCAAGACACAAACGTTCATTAACTGTTAACTTTATAAATACTTCACATCGCAATTAAAATTTCGTAGATTAAATATTTCCCCCCAAAAAACATTACTTTCTACAAATCACTGTTATATATTATACTGTTTCAATGTTTTCTTCGCATTAGATCTGCATGCAAGAACACCTGGTGAGTGCTACTGGTCAGTTGTAGGTTAGATAGAAATAGGTTAGAATAATCTAGAATTAGGGGAGAGTGTGAGTTGAGTTTACCCTAGAGTATTGTTAACCCCGGTGTGTTTATGTATTGTTATCCCAAGGTCGAATGCGGTATAAAAGTTGGGGTGAATGGTTGTAAGGGGTTAGTTGGTAGCGGTTAGGGCGAGGGCTACTCTGTTATGTGAAGAATTGAGTCTAAATAAAAGTATACTATATTTGTCACGAATCGTTGTTGAGTTGAATCGAACCCGGACGTAACAGTGAGTTTATTCAAAGCACTTAAAACGTCCCCCTCCTCCCCATCCTTCCAATACATACACACGTATGGCCCGGTGTTTGCTTCGTTGTTTCGAAAAGCTGAGCCCGATGGTTTTTTTTATTATGAATGTGGGTTTGATCTCAACTTTTTTCTACATACATGTCTAGTTGTTCTTTATTACAGGGGTATACTATGTAATCATATAGTTTAATCTACGTTTGAAATGTTCAACAGACGGTGCTACATTCCTTTTAAAGAGCAGCGAACCATTCGCTAAAACTAGAATTATTTTACGCAATAAACTTCTTACTGATTTTTTGGGTACTATAATAGTGAAAATGTTTTCCGAAATCAAAACAATGATTATTCAACAACCAGTTTGAAGTTGTTTTGGCTAGAGTTTTATATTAATTTAATTCTAGCCAAGTCTGGTTATTCTTGTACTTGTGCAATTTCTTCTTCTTTGTTGTACATTGTCATTTCAGGTGATTTCCTCTGACATAATTATTACGTGTCAACATGTTATGTGCCATGTTGATTGTGACTTCTGCCTGCTTTCCTTGAACGTTGATTTTAGAGTTGTCTCTCCAGCCTTATTTCTCCGGGGTTCGAACTCGGGACTTTTGAAGTTAGCTATTATAACCACGCCTATCTTGTGCAATAAATTATTCACATCTCTAGTGTTTTCCTCTGTACATCTCTTTGTGCCCAGATCGGAGTGTAAATTGTAGTGACAGCCTTTTTGTCTAGAAATTGCCGATTCACTAATGAACACATCTGTTGCCAATATGTGCGTGATGGATTGTGTGAAATATATATGTATATATATATATATATATATATATATATATATATATATATATATATATATATATATATATATATATATATATATATATATATATATATAAAATATTAAAATACGTTGGGGAGTTGTTTTGTTTTTTTGTTAGAGCGAAGTAGTAATTACACATGTTTTATATTTGAAATATCATGCTATTTAGTGTGAACATGATCACGGCCTGTTTTAGCGGTTCATACTTGGTTGTTGACATTGACAAAACATTGCTGTCTTTTTGTAATATAACGTGTACGTAATCAAGCAACACTTTTTATCGAATCATCAATCACATGTTCAATTAAAAGAAACTGCTATATAAAAGAATAAGCAGTGGCTAAACAGCAATGCGTAAACCATTTGGACATTTTATGAGAGATACACACCATTTTCCTAACGCAACATAATTTTTGAACGTATTTTCAATATTGTCTATTTTAGTCCATAAGTAAATGTTGATTGATTATTCGTATTGGTTTCTAAACTACATTGAAGTATAAAATTGTTGAAATTCTTTTTTTAATAAACATGCTCATAATTTATTCTACATGTGAATTAGTCAAGCTTAACTGCATCACTAGACCTACAGGAAATTTTGCCACTTGTATTGGGTTACTAGGTAGGCCTATACAAATGCTCTCAAGTCTAATATGTTTATAAAGATTTCTTTAATTTAAAGTCTAAATAAAGTCTATCCCATTGTCATTTCAGTGACTCTTAATTAATCACTTAAACACAAGATCAAAGTGAACGGTTGGTTGTATATACGGGATACACGTGTATGTTTAAGGGGGTAGGCTCCAGAAAAAAAAACGGGAAAAATACGCAAAACAAACGGCCGCCGTTGCCATGGCAAATCTATTTTCATTAGATCAAACCCACATACATAATTGCAAATATTTTCCTTTAAGTACTTTAACTTAGATATACACAAATAAATAAATAAACCATATTAATTAAGAAGTTGGCTTTTTTTGGAGTCTACCCCCTTAAGCAAATAAATATTTTCCTACCTTGCATCTGTTGACGCATAAAACATCACACAGAGGCAAAAAGCCTTTAATAAGGCTTTTGATGCCATTGTGGCTACAAGTTTAGGCCAGGAGAAATCTCATGCAAAGTGAAAATAGTCTGGAACAGGTGTACGTAGAAAAATAATAAAATGATCGTAAGTCAAATCCTTAACACAGTTAAGTTGATCAGAGGGGCGAGTTTTCAGGCTCGTATGTCCCTTCTGGGTCTTTTACATTTTCCCCAAAGGGGTTTTATACGAGTTCTAAAGTCCGTATTTTCAACCGACCAGAAGTGCTTCGATATTCGAGATATAAAATTTTCCCCAGATAAAGAAGAGAATCGTAGCTGTTGCGGCGAAGTTTTTTTTACTATTTGTTTTGATTATAAAAAAAAGAAAATACGTGACTTAGTATTTACTTTTAAAAAGTTTTTATCAAATAAAAAAAAAGAGAAGTGGAGATATGCTTGATCTATGCTTCAGACAAAGTATAAGATTATTCAATGTTATGTAATCACCTTCAACTTGGAAAGTGTAAGTTCATTTTAGTAGGGCGTTTGGCTGGAGCTTTTTTCTAGACCATGGTTTGGTCACATCTTTCCGTACATACAAACTCACCAACAACTAACACAGCAACGTAAATAAGGGCATTCATGGTAATCCTTATTCAGAGATAGTTAACGAAATTTAATTTTAGGATATCATGAGTTGAAAAATTTAGAACCCCTAGTATAGTGTGTTAAAAAGTTTAAATAAACCAGAAACTTCGCACTTTAGACAATGCTCTCTCCCCAAATACATTTTTAAAACATAAATTTCTTTCCAAAATATTCAATGAACTGTTTCAATGTAGAAATATAAATTATTTTTCTTCGATTTTAAATAAGAAAGTCTATTTAAAATATGAAATAGCTGATTAGCTGATTTTGTTTTAAAAATTGTTCAGAAAACACGCGTTTTCGTACAATTTACCCTTTTCCGCCCTAAGAATGTGACGTCATTTATAAACAACTCATAATCAGTAAAACTTTAAAGGCCCTACTTATCCTTATGCTCATAACAATTAATGAGCCTTCCTGTTTTGTCCAAGGATTTCGTAGCGCCACAAGGTGGGGACGGGTCGTACAATCCGGAACGAGTGACAATATTTAAGGAGTGACATCAATTCAAAAAATCGTAATATTCACCATCAAAACAATGTTCGAGGTCAATCTTGTTCAAAATAATAAAATAGTAGGGGGAAGGGTGTGATACCAAACGGAAAAGCTAAATTATTGGGGAGTGTAGGGGTGACACCCTCAGCTACTGTATCGGGTGACACCCGACCTAGTAACGCCACTGTCTAGAACCTTTCTCATGTACAGATCTATTCTATCACAGCACTATTCACCATATCGTTGTTTTAAAGCAATGCCCTGTGATCCCCGAGATTCGAATAGTTCGGACCAATTTGCAAATTGACTTTTTTCTGGAACTGCTCAGGTTTTACTGAATCGTATCGAGGAATTTTCTTCCGGTATAACAGTTCGGATTACGAATCTGGTTAGGAGTAGTATATTAGGTCACTTTTGGAGCGTATGGGTGAGGGTGATGCGGATGCGGATGCGGATGCGGAACAAAGGCTATATAGGAAAATACTCGGATGCGGATGTACAATGACATATAGCAAAATACTCACCCACCTGGGTGGAGTGGGTGATGCGGATGTACAACGACATATAGTAAAATACTCCCTGGGTGATGCGGAGGTACACCGACATATAGTAAAATACTCACCCACCTGGGTGAGGGTGGGTGAGCAGGATGTACAATGAGATATAGTAAAATACTCACCCACCTGGGTGAAGGTGGGTGAGGGTGGGTGAGCAGGATGTACAATGAGATATAGTAAAATACTCACCCACCCTAGGGTGGGGGATGCGGATGCGGAGTAGGTCAGTAGGTCACCTTTTGGTGACCTTGTGACATAATCATTGACCTTGTGACGTCATCATTGACCTTGTGACGTAATCAGTGACCTAGTTACGTAATTTTAATGCGTTTTTTAATGAGTTTTTTAAATTTTAATTAATTTTTGACCTAGTTACGTAATTTAATTACTTTGTTTACTTTTTAATTATTTTTATTTTGTTTTTTAAATTTTATAGTTGTTTATTTATTTTGTTTATATTGTGTAATATTTATTAACGAGTTACGTAATTTGGTTATTTGTTTGATGTTAATTAATTTGATGTTAATTACTTTGTTTGTGTTTTGTTTGTTTATTTTTAATAAGTTTAATTAATTTGATTTTTTAATTAGTTTATTTTTTTTTTATTTTTTTTTTTTTTTAAATTTTATTTTATAATTAGTAATTATTTTAATTTTTATTAACTAGTTACGTAATTTGCTTTTAATTAGTTTGATTTTACATTTTTTAAATTTGTTTATTTCTTTTCTTTGTTGTTTAATTTGTTGGTTTGTTTATTTACTTGTATGTATGTAAAGTTAACTTATACATAATACATTACGGCTAATGACAATTTTTTTATTTTTACCACTCAATGTATTTTCTTTTTCTATATCTTACATTGTCATCTTAATTTTTGATCACCTTAGGTGGTGGTAAGGTGGTAAGGTGGTGGTAAGGTGGTGGTAAGGTGGTGGTAAATTTGCTTAAGATTATAAACTTCAAGTTTTAAAAATCAACAACGTTATAGTACGTCGTGTCAAATGACACACCGTTAAAATGTCTACATTTAAATTTCACCAAAATAATGATGTATAAACTAAATATGATATGACGTTAGCATACATATCATTCAATCTAATCATTCTAAAGTACAAATCAATAATTTTTATTTATTAAGGGGCTGGGTGAGTTATTTTTATTCGGGCGCCCAGCGAAGTTTGGAGTTGGTTGGAACAGATTTTATACACGAGTCGGTGATGTTTTCACCGAGGCAAGGGTTCGAAGCTAGACCATGCATGTTTTGGAATTGTTAGGGGTCGAGTCTATAGTAGGGTCGGGGAAGTTTTGTTAACACAGACGGATGTTTCGAAGTTGGTACATCCATGTTTTAGAATTGACAGGTAAAGAGTCCATACTAGGGTCGGTGAAGATTTCACCGAGGCAGGTTACAAAGTTGGTACATGCATGTTTAGGAATTGTTGGCAGTCGAGTTCATACTAGGGTCGGGGAGTTTTGCTAACACTGAGGCAGGTTGTAATGTTGATACAGGCATCCTTGGAATTGTTAGGGGCCGTGTTCATACTAGTGTCGGTGAAGGTTGGTTTTGAACTCGGAACATGTATGTTTTGGAATCGGTAGGTCTAGAGTTCGTACTAGTGTCAGTGAAGGTTGGTTTTGAACTCGGAACATGCCTGTTTTGGAATCGTTAGGTCTAGAGTCCATACTAGGGTCGGTGAAGATTTCACCGAGGCAGGTTACAAAGTTGGTACATGCATGTTTAGGAATTGTTGGTAGCCGAGTTCATACTAGTGTCGGTGAAGGTTGGTTTTGAACTCGGAACATACATGTTTTGAAATCGGTAGGTGTAGAGTCCATACTAGGGTCGGGGGAGTTTTCACCGAGGTAGGTTACAAAGTTGGTACATGCATGTTTAGGAATTGATGGGGCAGAGTTTAAACTAGTGTCGGTGAAGGTTGGTTTTGAACTCGGAACATGCATGTTTTGAAATTGTTGGTAACCGAGTTCATACTAGGGACGGGGGTGTTTTCACCGAGGCAAGTTACAAAGTTCGTACATGCATCATTGGAATTGTTAGGGAGAGTTAAACTAAGGTCGGTGAAGTTTTCACCGAGGCAGGTTACAAAGTTGGTACAGGGATGTTTAGGAATTGTTGGCAGTCGAGTTCATACTAGGGTCGGGGAATTTTGTTAGCACTGAGGCAGGTTGGAAAGTTGGTACATGTATGTTTGGGAATTGTTGGTAGCCGAGTTCATACTAGTGTCGGTGAAGGTTGGTTTTGAACTCGGAACATTCATGTTTTGGAATCGGTAGGTGTAGAGTCCATACTAGTGTCGGTGAAGTTTTCACCGAGGGTGGTTTCAAAGTTAGTACAGGTATGTTTTGGAAGTGTTAGGGGCCGAGTCTAGAGTGGGAAGGCTTTTGTTTTCACTAAGGTAGATTTAAAACGTGGACCATCCCTGTTTCGGAGTTGGTCGGGGTAGAGTTTACACTAGAGTGGGACGGTCTTTGTTTTCAACAAGACAGGTTTCGAAATTCGGCCATGGATGTTTTGGAGTTGGATGGGAACGTTGTCACTTGTGACAGTAAACGAAGGGGGATAAATGTTTGTCTGTTACTTTGTCCTTTGTCTGTCCAACGGAATAGTGTGGGTAGTGGTACGGTGTGTTTATCTATCGGTTGTTTAGGGACGGGGGCGAGGGCGGCGGACAAAGTTGTCGATGTAGGTAGGGTGCAAGAGATATTCAACGTGGAGTGGTGTCTACAAGTTATGTATCCCAGTCTGTTGGAGTGGTTTCTAGGGGGTTGTGATATTAGTTGAATAAATATTTGTCTTTAGGATTGTCATAAATCCTTTGTCTCTTTAATGGAATAGAATGGGTAGTGGTACGGTTGGTATTGAGGTTAGGGATGGGCGAAGGGGAAAGGGGTTGCGGACAAAGGGAAGGGGAAGGGCGAATAGTGATAAAAATAACTCACCCAGCCCCTTAATAAATAAAAATTATTGATTTGTACTTTAGAATGATTAGATTGAATGATATGTATGCTAACGTCATATCATATTTAGTTTATACATCATTATTTTGGTGAAATTTAAATGTAGACATTTTAACGGTGTGTCATTTGACACGACGTACTATAACGTTGTTGATTTTTAAAACTTGAAGTTTATAATCTTAAGCAAATTTACCACCACCTTACCACCACCTTACCACCACCTTACCACCACCTTACCACCACCTTACCACCACCTTACCACCACCTTACCACCACCTTACCACCACCTTACCACGAAGATTGGATACTTGTGGCCAGAGGTAACAATAAAGTCACTGAAATACGAACGATGAATCACACCGGATTTAAATTGGCGATTGTTAGCCAATTCATGAACAAAAACACTTTAAATCTTAGAGAGCTTATAGATGGGACCGATCTTAATTTTCCTACAAATTCTGGTGTTAGTATGAGTCGCGTCTGCTTTGAGCGCCTATTAAGTTTACAGGATGAAATTTTAAAAGCCTTTGATGAATTGGAAAAACGTTAATAAACAAATAAAATATAAGAAGAGTTTTGTTCTAATTTAGTGTGTGTGTGTGTGATTGTGTGTGTGTGTGTATATACGTGTAGCATACGCGTACTAGAAAACCAACAAGGTAATGTCCGGTTGCTCAACCTAATTACACCACCAGCTGTCGCACAACAGCTGTTGCATAATGACCTATGTACTTCGCGGAGCTAACAAAGCGATCGGTAAAATCGATTAACGTGGTAACAGATGTTCCCACACTTAACGCTGGCTTCGCGTTAATTACCATACCTCCCGGTGGGATCGCTTCGCGAACCCACATAAATCAATGACGGGTGTCAAAAAATTTAATTAGGTGGGCTATCAAGTTGATGATGGTCCAGTGGGTGTGACCAAAATTAACTCGGACAGTGTACGGTCCCTCACAAAAAGAAAAACTTTGCTGGTGAATCGATACGTGCCGGGTGCCATTAGCGAGTAACAGGTGTTGTTAATGTATGTTATTCACAAAGTACACGCTAACGCACCCCTACCCTCAAACCCCATCATTACTCCCCCTCTCATCCACCAACACCCCTATCCGTTTACTATTAAACATACATACAAGTAAATAAACAAACCAACAAATTAAACAACAAAGAAAAGAAATAAACAAATTTAAAAAATGTAAAATCAAACTAATTAAAAGCAAATTACGTAACTAGTTAATAAAAATTAAAATAATTACTAATTATAAAATAAAATTTAAAAAAAAAAAAAAAAAAAATAAACTAATTAAAAAATCAAATTAATTAAACTTATTAAAAATAAACAAACAAAACACAAACAAAGTAATTAACATCAAATTAATTAACATCAAACAAATAACCAAATTACGTAACTCGTTAATAAATATTACACAATATAAACAAAATAAATAAACAACTATAAAATTTAAAAAACAAAATAAAATAATTAAAAAGTAAACAAAGTAATTAAATTACGTAACTAGGTCAAAAATTAATTAAAATTTAAAAAACTCATTAAAAAACGCATTAAAATTACGTAACTAGGTCACTGATTACGTCACAAGGTCAATGATGACGTCACAAGGTCAATGATTATGTCACAAGGTCACCAAAAGGTGACCTACTGACCTACTCCGCATCCGCATCCCCCACCCTAGGGTGGGTGAGTATTTTACTATATCTCATTGTACATCCTGCTCACCCACCCTCACCCACCTTCACCCAGGTGGGTGAGTATTTTACTATATCTCATTGTACATCCTGCTCACCCACCCTCACCCAGGTGGGTGAGTATTTTACTATATGTCGGTGTACCTCCGCATCACCCAGGGAGTATTTTACTATATGTCGTTGTACATCCGCATCACCCACTCCACCCAGGTGGGTGAGTATTTTGCTATATGTCATTGTACATCCGCATCCGAGTATTTTCCTATATAGCCTTTGTTCCGCATCCGCATCCGCATCCGCATCACCCTCACCCATACGCTCCAAAAGTGACCTAATATACTACTGTTAGGTTTGTGATTTATTTATTTCAAACATCCTAACCATAAAAATGTGAAATACGGTTTGTATTTTGAATTTATTTATCAGTGTTTACTTTAACCGACCTTAACCGATTTTCCCTTTGCAGAATTCACATGAAGAGTGACAAAATGATAAAGCAAAAAAAAAAAAAATGTAAAAAATTCAAGCATGAAAGCAAAGCGTTTATTCGTGTCAAGACTTTGAGATAAAAAACCGTTTGATGCATGCGGTTGGCTTACAATACTTTATCTCATGCAGTGACATTCGCATGAAACATAGAGGTTTTATTCAGTTTGATAAGCATCTTGTCTCCGTCCTGTTTCAAGGCCAGGGTTTTCTAGATAGTGCGTGATCACAAGGTGAAATAATGGTGTTGTTAGGTACAGTAGCTCGATTTTTTAGTGTCAGGCAGGTGGATAAAAATCATTAGCTACTAGTTGCTCTCCGGAAAAGTTAGCTACCGTAAAAATCACGTGATCATATTTGAATCTAATAGTTAAACTTGTTATTCAAAATGAAAAAAATGTAGATAATCTAATGTTCAAGTCCAGGGACATTTGCACTAACAGGTGGAGCATTTTAATAATAAAAAATACACGCTTTTCTAAAGTCTGTCCCTTTTAGCTACACCCATCAATAGAAATTCCCTTGTTGCCTGTATGTGTAAGGTTATAAAATTGTTGCCTCTGTGATTTAATAGAATGTGTATCCATTTCTTTAGAGGGTGTAGAGTAATAGAGCCTAGACAAAGTTTTGATGGGTAAAGGGAGATGATACCATTGGCAAAGCATGAAGCAGTAGCAGCCCATATGTCCATAGACAAAGACTACAAAATCTCCAAGAGGGGATGGATTGGGCTTACGTTGAGGACAGGAGAAAGCATCGCCAAGCAGACAAGAAGTGTAGTTGCAGCCCTTTGCTCCACACAGGTTTATGTGATTTAATTTAAGTCAATGTGAGACAATTGCTCTAAAAATTAACTAGCATGAAATTTGGGAATTATCAAAATTTGGGAATTATCCAGCGAAGTGAGCTTATAAACTCAAATTGCGCATTGACATGCGAATAACTCATTATTGCAGCTAAATAACTCATTTAGATTAGCTCAAGTTCAACAAAAAGTTGACCAAGTAACGACTACATAGCTGATACAACGCTAAAAAAATTCTAGTCACATTTTTATCTCATGTTGGTATACTGTCTATCACAGTCCTAGCCCGGTTGCAACTGTCACAATTGATAATTGAAGTGCCATTAACAAGATTGAGTAACAGGTTTAATGGCTCATGGATGCGATAAAGCCAACCACTTGAGAAACTGAAGAACGATATGGGAACCAGCTTGTCGCGGTCACACCGGTTTCTTCCAGTTAGATAACAATATCATTCTTGAGACTTTCTGCGACTTGACCACATAAATAGTTTCTTAAATTCACGCGCAGTAAAAAAAAAAGAAAGAAAAAAGTAGCTTATAAAACTATTAAATACATAATTCCTTAATGAAAGGCTTCTAACAAAACTAAAATGTATGTTCTATTCCCGTCTGGAATTCTTTTTTTTTTTTAAATACGACGACGCCCTCCGTCACACGTCGTCACAAAAAGCCAGAGCCTCCCTAAATTGACGTCACACCTCAGTCAACAACCCCCCCCCCCTCAAAGTTGCCGTTGAAGTTTTCTTACAACATCGATATTTTTCCAAAATCTTGTCAGAACTCTGTCAACATGGAGTATTTTGATCAAAGTAACGAGTTGCAACTGGATGAAGAAAATAGCCTAATTCTTAGATTGATGATTTGTTAAATAGAAGAAACTGAATGCGAAAATTTCGCCCTTTAAATAGGACTTAAGATAATATAGGCTAACAATTAAAATAGATTTTCTTCTGTAGCCTTGACTGTTATTGATACAGTATACTGATTTCAAGCTATGTTATAGTTCTTGTTCTTAAAATTTATTCTCGCTGTAATGTAGACCAAATAAAGTATTGAATGGAGACCGAATTTGTGTTCAATATTACTGGAATAAAAAGCACTTCCGCAATTTTAACAAAATAAAAGTAAAAGTCCCGAACATTTTGTGGTGTTCCATGGTTAAAAAATAAATGCAACTGCCAGCTTTATTCATGACATAGGCCTATATTCTATTTCGTTAAAATGCTAGACGGTCTTGTTATTGAAAACTTCCCATACTCTGAAACTACTTGAACATAATCATCTTTTCCCTCTTCTGCCTAAGACACAAGGGGCTGACACAGAAAGCTCTTTTCACCTTTGCCGGTTTCTAGCTGGTTTTTTTTCTGCCTTGGGCTTCCCTGTTTCCTTTTTCCTTGAGGCGTCCAGTTAAGTGTCATTCAAGTGATATCATCTGGAGTCTGGATTCATTCTTAAAACGAGAACCCACCTAGCGCCAGCAATTTTCGATTGTTTCGGAAACGGCTTTGATTTCAATTTCTCCTAATTATTTATCATTGGGGATGGTGTTGGGCCAGTGGATGCCTTGTATCTTTCGCAGGCACTTAGTACTTGTACATACATTATCCGTATAACCTGCAGTTGTAGCTACTATAGATTTACACTGGATATTTTAAACATATTTTCTCTCGACGTAACCTAGCACTCAGAGGCGTATCCAGGTTTTCGTTGCAGGGGGAGCGAAAAGAGCAAAAAAAGGCGCCGAATTTTTAACACGTTATATATATATATATATATATATATATATATATATATATATATATATATATATATATATATATATATATATATATAATTACTAGCCGTATGTCATTACTTCGCTATGATGTGAAATAAATTGAAAGTAGCACTCTGAAAAATAAGAAAAAAACACACAATGTAGGCCGACAAAACAAAAATTATATCAATCTAAACAAAAAAAAATACACACACTACAACCAAAAACAATGAACGTAACACAATCTGTTTTGTAATTCTTGTAAAAAAAATTTCTCACATAATAATTCCTGGGAAATTATTTAAGACAAGTGAAATATGGGAAATAATCACTCTCTTAATATAAATATGTATATATCTACACATTTAATTATAAATGTCAAAACAAATAAATAATTACTTTAAAATAAAATGAAATTGTTTAACACTATTCGTGTTTACAAAATGTTTTTGTCTATAATCATAATTTAATATATGTTCCTCATAAATGCTAAAGTATTACAGCATAATAACAGTTTTTAAAATCATAGTTGGTATAAAACCACGCTTTTCAATAGAGTAGAAAAACACTCGGAATTACAGCCTACATTATCTAAACATTGGTCTTTTAGTTCAGATGATGTTTTTTAATTAACTACTGCTTCTTAGTGTTCTTTAAAGATCATTTTTAACATAGTGATAGGTATGGGTTAGATCACTGTATTGATCACACGCCTTTTTTACTTTCTCGTATATACGAAGTATAGAGAAAGTCTTGTAATCGTGCAAAAAAAAAAAAATCGAGATTTTTACAAATCTCGACGTTTTACACCTCACTGATACGGAAAAACATAATTTTGCAATCTTGTCCGTATGTCTGTGTGTCTGTCTGTGTGTCTGTGTGTCTGTGTGTCTGTCTGTCCGTGTGTAAACACGATAACTTGAGTACCGTTACAGCTACGTTGATGAAATTTCATATATAAGTATTTTATCAAAATCGTAGATCCGTATCAACTTTTGAGCGATTTCCGATAACCGGAAGTGGTACTTTTCCTACTTTGAATTTTTCAAAAGCCTATAACTTGAGTACTATTTCAGATAGATAAATGAAATTTCAAATGTAAGTAAAAGATCTAATTCTCTACCTTCTGTTAAATTTTGAGTAATTTCCGTTGACTGGAAGTAGTAATTTACGCTACTTCCGATTTCTCAAAAAACTAATGTAAATTTTAAAAGTACTAATAATATTGCGCACCATTATGCGCTTTTTTATTTGGCGTTCACTTGGTGTGCAATTAATTTGTCTACGAGATTTTATTCTATTTTTAAAACTTTAAGTATTTAAAATGGATTAAAAATCATGTCTATAGCCCGAGTTCCCATCCCCTGTTATTTTATATAAGAATATTCGAGAAAGTTTAGGGGAGATCACTCCCGGTTTATTACTAGTAATTTCAAAAACAATATTCACAGAGTTTTACGTTTAAAAAGCTAATTTTCTGGCGGCATGGTACTTTGGTACATTATTACGCGTTTTTCTACATGTACTTAACAGATCAGTTTGGGGTGAGTTGGGGAGGGGGGGTGGGTTCAACTTCATTCACCACTGTCCGGTCACTTTAGGTCAATTATCCAACCCAGTGTAAAACTAGGTGTGACATTAATGTCGCTCTACACAATTGTGGTGTGGTGAGGTGTGTGTGTGGGGGGGGGGGGGAGATAACCAACTCAGTGAACATAGCGTTTATAGATGACTGTTCTAAACATACATATATATTACACAAATATATATTACAGAAATAGATTTAAATAAGTAGCAGTGGTATTATGTCAATATTTGTTTACAGAGGGGTCCATGGGGGAGGGGGGTTGTAACTGTTTCATATAATTTGTAATCGTAATCACTATCGCCCAAACTGTAAGAATACTACTACTTCATCGTGATGACGTTTTTGACCTTGTCAAAATTTCCCCACCACTACGCAGTTTGCTCATCAGTAAATTTAAATAGAGGTGCCACATCAGTTGTATTTGTTTCTGTATTGTATTTTTTTAAAATTAATCATACGATTCAAACTGTATATATAAAGTAATTATGTGTGAAGTTTTATGTATAACATTTTCTAATTCAATTATTCGTAAGCAAATACATTATACAGTTGCCTTAAACTTAACACCTCTCTTGCCAAGCGGTACTACAATAGAGGTTTTTTAAACATTGCAATGCATCGTAATGGTTATTTTTAGAATGGCAAACTGATGCAGCTGTTAATACGTGTTGTAAACGTAGACACTACTAGACTAGTACAATAATGCTTTATTGCTGCATGAAAAGAAGTCTTGTGATTTACATAGATGTGCCGACCAAAAATATTTTTTAACAAATTGTTTAAAACTTTGAGTTTAAAAAGTTTCCAAAAAGGCGCCACTTTGCTGAAAATGGCCAGAGGGGGAGCGGCCGCTCCCCCTGCTCCCCCCCTGCGTACGCTACTGCCTAGCACCCAAACCAAAAGCTGGAAATTTTTCGTCAGTCTTATTGATGGTATTATCATGAACATGATTTATTTCAGACATTTTTCTCGGGGAGGGGGGGGGGGGCACTTGAAACTCCTTATCACCGGGTATGAGCTCATTTTGATTTACTTGGTCGAATCTGGAGGACATTTAACGATTTGGATGGAGGGTGGTTTTATAAAGTGGTGGGTGATGGGTGGTTTTATAAAGTTGTGGGTGATGGGTGGTTTTATAAAGTTGTGGGTGATGGGTGGTTTTATAAAGCGGTGGGTGATGGGTGGTTTTATAAAGTTGTGGGTGATGGGTGGTTTTATAAAGTGGTGGGTGATGGGTGGTTTTATAAAGTTGTGGGTGATGGGTGGTTTTGTAAAGTGGTGGGTGATGGGTGGTTTTGTAAAGTGGTGGGTGATGGGTGGTTTTATAAAGTTGTGGGTGATGGGTGGTTTTATAAAGTTGTGGGTGATGGGTGGTTTTATAAAGTGGTGGGTGATGGGTGGTTTTATAAAGTGGTGGGTGATGGGTGGTTTTATAAAGTGGTGGGTGATGGGTGGTTTTATAAAGTGGTGGGTGATGGGTGGTTTTATAAAGTTGTGGGTGATGGGTGGTTTTATAAAGTGGTGGGTGATGGGTGGTTTTATAAAGTGGTGGGTGATGGGTGGTTTTGTAAAGTGGTGGGTGATGGGTGGTTTTATAAAGTGGTGGGTGATGGGTGGTTTTGTAAAGTGGTGGGTGATGGGTGGTTTTATAAAGTGGTGGGTGATGGGTGGTTTTATAAAGTGGTGGGTGATGGGTGGTTTTGTAAGGTGGTAGGTTGTTAGTGGAAAGTAGCTTTAGAAGCTGGTAGGTCGTGTGTGGAGGGTGGCTTTATAAAATGGTGTGTGCGGGTGGCTTTACAAGATGGTGGGTTAGGGAGGGGTGGCTTTATATCGTGGTTGGTTATTGTCGGAGAGTGGCTTTATAAAATGATGTGTGGAGGGTGGCTTTACAAGATGGTGGGTTAGGGAGGGGTGGCTTTATATCGTGGTTGGTTATTGTCGGAGAGTGGCTTTATAAATTAAAATGATGTGTGGAGGGTGGCTTTACAAGATGGCGGGTTAGGGAGGTGTAGCTTTATATAGTGGTTGGTTATTGTCGGAGAGTGCCTTTATAAATTAAAATGATGTGTGGAGGGTAGCTTTATAAGATGGTGGCTTTATAAGATGGTGGGTTAGGGAGGTGTGGCTTTATATAGTGGTTGGTTATTGTCGGAGAGTGGCTTTATAAAATGATGTGTGGAGGGTGGCTTTATAAGATGTTGGGTTAGGGAGGTGTGGCTTTATATAGTGGTTGGTTATTGTCGGAGAGTGCCTTTATAAATTAAAATGATGTGTGGAGGGTAGCTTTATAAGATGGTGGCTTTATAAGATGGTGGGTTAGGGAGGTGTGGCTTTATATAGTGGTTGGTTATTGTCGGAGAGTGGCTTTATAAAATGATGTGTGGAGGGTGGCTTTATAAGATGTTGGGTTAGGGAGGTGTGGCTTTATATAGTGGTTGGTTATTGTCGGAGAGTGGCTTTATAAATTAAAATGATGTGTGGAGGGTGGCTTTATAAGATGTTGAGTTAGGGAGGTGTGGCTTTATATAGTGGTTGGTTATTGTCGGAGAGTGGCTTTATAAATTAAAATGATGTGTGGAGGGTGGTTTTATAAGATGTTGGGTTAGGGAGGTGTAGCTTTATATAGTGGTTGGTTATTGTCGGAGAGTGGCTTTATAAAATGATGTGTGGAGGGTGAATTGAGGGACAGCCGCCTCACCCGCCCTCCTTGCTAGACCTCTCTTGAAACCGTTACAGGCGATTTTTTCTTCAGGTGGGGTTGGCTGGTAGAGTAGTTTTTTTTTCGACTTTGCGGTAGGGGGTATAGAGTGAATTTAGAAACAAATGTCTAACCCTTAAGTAATTTGAATTTTGTGACGTCATTTCTGTCAGTCGTGTTGTTTTCTGTTACGACAAATGATGAGTGGGGATGGTGGGTGATAAAAAACAACAATTAGCCTAAATTACGTGACTACTAATGCAACTCAACCTTAAACTATTTGGCCGACCGTCAATATTTGATCATAGATGGATCATCTAGCAAAAATGATTGACCCGCCCTTGCCCCTTTTTAGTAAGTTGATTCATTCTATAATTCGTTATTAATTATTAAAATTAAGGATATCGAAATGGTACAAAGTCAAGATGACAAATCGTGGTTTTAAAGAAAATTATGTAAACACGGTTATCTTCTCTTGTTTTCCTAGGGACCGCTACTCTGTTTCAGTCTTTTACACTACACACAGTGAGTTAGTGAACAAATTTCTTTACAAAAGATCAGAATTAGAAGTAAAATTAGATTTTAAAACCCTTTTATTTGATAATGGCTTTGATTATTTGATATGTTTTGGTAAGTTTAATTACTTGATATATTTATAATTCATCTTTAACCTTTATGTAGTTTAATGATTAATGTAGAGTCTTGGTCTTGAGTCAAAAATTATTTTCTTCGACACCAGTCACCAAGTCAAACAACACAAAACAAACATGTTTAATTTTATTTTTTATGTCATTTTTATGATCATTTTACTATTTTTACAAACTAAGCATAAAACACTAAAAAAAACTAAAACAAACAAAACTCCATTAACTCACATTCACAACCACTGTGACAACACTACAGTAAAAATGTAAAAACAAGTTTTAACAAGCATCAAATTTAAGATTAGGTATGAAAGTATTGAAAGTATGGGTAAAACTCCATCTTAGCGTACTTTATTTGCCACTTCACATTCACCACCAGTTGAGCGTATTTTATTATTAATACAACCAAAACACACAAACACGTTAGAAAAACACTAGGATTAGATCTAGATATAGAGTCTAGAGTCTCAAGATCTACTTTTTTTGATGAATGTGGTTTGTAATTAGAAAAGGTATAAAAAAAAACATAAAAAGCATTAGGACAGTTCCAATTGAATAGCGTGAAAAAAATCCCTACATGGTCGACTGTGAGTTCACGTTGACTTTAATTATCAGCATACGTCTTGAACATACATAGATCTACATAGTCATAGCATATTCAATATTCCAAATTTGGATTTTTCTAAAATTTTGACAAAAGTAAGTTATCAAAAATGAAAACAAAAATTCATAAAGAAATAAGCCCAATGTTTTCCTAACGTTTTTGTGTGATTCGGTTGTGTTTATAATAAAATATGCCCAACTGTTTTTGTGTGTTTCGGTTGTGTTTATAATAAAATACGCCCAACTGGAGTTGAACATGAAGCTGGAAATAAAATACACTAAAATGGAGTTTTACCAAAAGAATGATTTGTGTAGCAGAGTTTCTTCCAGGCATCTCTTCGGGGGGTGGGGGGTGGTGGCATAGCCCCCCTCCCCGAACGTAATAGAATTTATATAGAAAACATACTTTTACCAGTGTTGTTCTCTCCTCCCCCCCCCCCCCCGGAGAAAAAAAGTCTGGAAGAATCACTGGTATATAGATCTAGTACTATGTCGTATGTTGACACTGACAGTTGAGTGTTATGATGTAGACTACACATGTACATTATGCTGTCATGTACATACATAGATTTAGACTAGACTAGATTTAGTAATCCAGATCTATGACTATGGGAGACTTTTGGACTTGTACCTAGATCTAGGTCCTTTGACTCACAGTTTCACACATGCTGAGCATTTGAAGTTTGAAGCTTGCGTGCCTGTGCATTGGATATTGAAATTGGGAAAACTGGAATGTCCCAATAAGAATAAGATATAAGAAAAAGTTCAATCTAGAAAGAAGTTACTTAATACTTAGGCCTATAAATACATTCAATATGCTATACATTTTGTACATTCATTTGGTTCATAAGTATTTTTTTAAACATGTGATTTGATTTTAACAAGCTTTTATTCATTTAACAACACTACTCAAATTTTCTTCAAGTTATTTTTCCATTTGCACGTCTACTTTTTTAAAAAATTGTACATAGGCCTAGAATCTATAGGCCTATAAAATAAACTACATTAGGCCTGATTTTATTATTTTAGATTTTTCTGGTATTAATAAAATATGAAATTAAAATTGCTGTTACTATTCTTCCTTTAAGTCAAGTAATTAGCATAAGACACTCTCAAACACTAGTTTCCATATGGGAGGAGGGAGAGGGCGACGGTAAAGTGGAATTTGTTTTGTTTGACTTGGGGAAAATTTATTTTGTCAGTATAAAAATGACATGACACAATGTTAAATTAAATCAAATAATAAGTAAAAGCTCATATAACAATATTTACAATACCAGTTGTCCTTATTTAGCTAAAGAGTAAGATACATTTCAGTCTAAGTGAAAACAAGATTTAGCAAGCCCGGTAGTGTTTTGGTTCATCAAAGAGATAACTATAAAATAAACAAAGCATAAACATAAAACAGGTGTAGACATGTGTGATAACACCTGTTTGTTAGCAAAAGTAGTATGTGTTATGTAAGGTGTAAGAATATTTGTGTTGCTATATAATTTGCATGCTTTAAAAATTAATGTTTTTGAACTTTTTTAAATGGAGTGTTTGGAAAGTTTATAGTTTTAATGTTTCATTGCTGTATTTGATGAGGGATAATAGATGATTTGTATTTATCTACACCTTAATGTGTATATATATAGATTCTATCTCTGGTTAAGGGATAGAACCTTGACAATATTTGACACAAGTCCAGTTCACAGGCCCTACGTGTAGAAATAGTTATTTAACATTGTCTGTTTTGTGTTTTTTAATTACTGATGATAAATTATTTTCTATGAACAGGGTACAGTGTTTGAATTCGGTATAAAAATGGATTATTCAGAAAAGCTTGAAGATGAAATTTTTGATGCTATTTGTGGTGACTTGGGCCTAGGAGAGAGCACAAGAAGTAGCTGTTATTTAAATTTTGAGAATGTTAAGCATGGCCACAACAGTAATGTATATTCACACCCTGACAGTAAGGGCCAATATGGTTCTTTAGAACAGCAATCAAATTCTAAAACATTTAACATGCAGCACAGCCACACACTACAGGATACTGGTCAGAGAAATGGGACAAACACGCAGCTTAATGTAAGTTCTGAAGATTTTCCAAGCTATGCTGATGTGCCTTATGGGACTTCACTTAGGCAACAAAAACTACTTTATGAAGTTCAAATAGAGAAACTCCGTAAACAGTTTGCTGCAAGCCAAAATGAAGATTCTATTAAAAATTCAAAATCAAATAAAGGTGAGGGCAATATTGTTGTTGTTACAGACAGATCACTTGTTACCTAAGTTAATTTAGTTCATTGAAAGAGGTTTTACAATGCTTATGCATTTATGATTTTATCACAAGTTACTTTGTTTGCTGGAATATTTTTTGTTTTGTTTCAGATTCCAAGAATAAAAATTCATTTAAAATGAGTGGCAAGGAAATAGAGATGAAACTGAATGTTGCTCTACAAGTAAGCATTACTCTGATCTCATCTTTAGTATCTTCTTTAACTTCTTAATTTACAGTTTACTCCTATCTCTTTCAAGTATTAAATGATCGCATGATTTTTTTTAAAAATTGAGTTCCATAAATAGATTAAAAATGTTCATTGCCAAAATTACTCCAAGAACTGTTGCTGACAACAGATTTGATTAAAAACATGTTTCTGTAATTGTTTATGATATATCAGTCATTGTGTTGGATGCACTGTAATGCTCATTACATCCCATTCATTATCTGGTAATCATCCTGAAAGTGTTCCATGTGTCATTTGTTGGTAGATCTTTTTAGGTTTACATTATATCTATTTTATTCTTTTTTTTTCTTTTCGATATAATATTTTTAGTAAGTGTCTAATGATTAAATTAAATATATATATAGGCCTATATGTGTGTATATATATATATATATATATATATATATATATATATATATATATGTATATATATATATATATATATATATATATATATATATATATATATATATATATATATATATATATATGTATATGTATATATATATATATGTATGTATGTGTGTATATATGTATGTGTGTATATATATATATATATATATATCTTAATATATAAAAGCCTATGTGCGCACTTCTCTTTCTCTGTTCGCAACATTTTTTAGATGATGTAATCAGTATGTTCAGCGATATATGGAGAACTTAAATATATAGACTTTTGTTGAAAATAGTATGTTGGATGTTTTAAATGTATAAACTAAATTTTATTTAAAGAAGGAAAATAAAAAGAAAAGCATATTCAAATGTACAAACACATGTTTAATCATGCAACCGGAAAAGTGTTTATAGTTGTGCCGAGAATGCATAAAACAATGATGTCACATGTTTAAACTACGGAAAATGCACAAAACTAATGGCATCATCTTCCAATTTTAGAATATGAAGAAATGAAGTATTTCATTCAAATTTGGTTTAGATCTATAGATCTACTTATCAAGACAGACGCTTTGAAATGTATACAATTTTCTCGGCCAAAAGTAATACAAATTTCTTTTAAAAAGCTACATTACCATTGAACAGCAGGGTCTTTAACTGAATCATTTAAGTCTCTTAATCAGTGTGTGCATGGTGTTGTGTTGACTAATATGTATATAATTTGGTTTTTCTAATAGGTATTGGTAGCCTATGTTATTTTAAACGTGTCAGATTTTTAGCTATTTAGTTATTTCTTTGCTCTGTCACTAATATGTGTAGTAATGCACATTGCACTTTGACCAATAACTAATTTTATAAAATATTTGTCTCAAACAAGTATAACATTAAAATATGTAGGCCTATAATACACATGTAACTGGTACTGACAGCTGGTATATATATATATATATATAAGGTTTGGCTAGGCTGCAAATAGTAGTAACTATATTATCTATATTATATAGTTAATTGTTTTAACTGCTATAACCAAGATGTAAGTAATTCTAGACAGATGTTGTCAACATAAAATTGGGCTTAAGCTAAGTTCAATAAATAAATTCATCGACTCTGATCTATGTCTTAAAAGTAATCTATCCAAGAACAGATGTGATACTAGTTGTATAATACTTCTCATTCTCAGTGAGGTCACATTATTAGATGCATTTATTTATTGTGATTATAGAGCACTAATTTTAGATAGGAGAAATTAATTAAATAAGATACATTTTCCTAATAATGTTTCAATGGTTGAACTAATCATACATATGGTCACCTTCTTCTTAGATCATTTTTATTTCAAAATCCCATTTTTTATTCAGGCACCTTTTTAGATCATCATACTTATTTTAGTATTATATTTCCCTTTCAGGCACCCTTTTTAAGACAATCATTATTTCATCATCCTATCTCCCATTTTGGTACCTGCAGTTTAGATTATCTAAATCATCATTCATTTATTTATTAAACTAATACCTAATTTTTATTATCATTTTAAAGCTTTCTTTTGTATCATATTTCATTAACTAATCATGTTCTTGAGTATTCAACAATTTTTCAAATTTTAAAAATTGTATTTAGAATTTAGGAAGCATACCCTACTTCAATTATCTCTAGCTACAAGCTAACCCTGAGTGAAATAGACCCCAACAAGTATAGATTAATTTAGGGGTAAACTAAAAACACACACACTCACACACACAGCCAACACATACATTATTTCAATTTTATACATTTTATAAATGAATATTAGGTTATTATAGTTTTGAATTCATTTGTTTGAATTTCTTTGACCTTAAAAAAACAACAAGATAAGCACACAGTGGGCAAGCAGCTTAGGTATACTCATAGTAAATTTTTCTAGTAAATATCCATCTATCTCTTCCTGCATTATTGATTGACCTACATAGGGTTTGTGTGTAGGATTTGCTAACACCAGTGTGGTATAGAGCTGAATTACTATATAATAACCAAGCTTTCACTGCTTATCAAAACAAGCTTTAAAGCTCACACTCAGTATTATGTTACTAATGTAATGAGCTGAGTTTTTGTAAGTTGAATGTTTCATCTTTTAAAACCTTCTGGTAGATGAAATTTTACATATTTAGTTCTTATGATTTCAAAGTTTCTTCTGTGTGTAGATTGCTAGCCATTACCTAAAAATGCTTTTTTTAATTCAAAAACTTATTTTTTATTATTATGTACAATTCTACTTTACATTTGGAAAAAAATAAACTTTTTTATTTATAGTTAGTTGATTATTCTGTTCATATCGTAAGTAAATAAATAATAGCTGATTGTTGAATACAATGCATAGTATTTATCCATACTTTACTATAAGTAAATCAACTGTGTTAAATATAGTATGCCTATAGATATTGCCTGGGAGAATAGACATATGGTGAAAACAAATCTTTTTGTCACTTGAAATGAGATAAAAAGACTTCAGACACAATTGTTCAGTTGTAGGTGAAATAATATTTTGAACAGTTGCATAAAACATTCTAATTGTTTACAGCTTTGAAAGTATTCATCTGTATTTTAAAAACTTTTGGATAAAGCTTTCTAATTTAATTTACTGGAATATGTAAGGTCTTGTAAAATGAGTGCATGGCTATTAAACACATTGTTACTATGCAAAACAGACACAGACATCAAGAGCTGCTGGTGTGCTCCTGAACTGAAAATTAATGTAGTTTTGCACAGATGTTGTTAAATAGGCTTTGAGTGTTCAGTACAGTGTATGGTGGTAGTGTGGATAGATGTCTGGATCAAGTGTAGAAAGTTTTAAGTCAGTTATTTTGTTAAGTTAGCCATTTCTGCTGGTAGTGTAGATATATCCCTGGATCAAGTATAGAAAGTTTTAAGTCAGTTATTGTGTTCAGTTAGTAATTTCTGCTGGTATTGTGGATATATCCCATCAAGTATAGAAAGTTTTAAGTCAGTTATTGTGTTCAGTTAGTAATTTCTGCTGGTATTGTGGATATATCCCATCAAGTATAGAAAGTTTTAAGTCAGTTATTGTGTTCAGTTATTAATTTCTGCTGGTAGTGTAGATATATCCCTGGATCAAGTGTAGAAAGTTTTAAGTCAGTTATTGTATTCAGTTTAGCAGTGTCTACTGGTAGTTTAGATAAGTCTCTGGTTCAGATATATATTGAGTCCTAAATTACCTGTTGCCTTGTATCATGCTGCCATACTTTTGTAGTAGAACTTATTTTTTCTTCTAAGAAATAGTGGGTTTTTTCAGTGTGAATTTTATGTTTATGAAGATTTTTATTTTTTTTACTTAGTTATACCATCTTTTTGTTGTAGGAAATGGATGAATTAAAAATAGAATTGGATGCCTGTCGTAAAAGACTTGATGCAAAATACAAAGCTGTGGCTATACTCAAGCAGCAGGTACAGCTAGATTTTTTTTTAAAAAACATTGATTTTACAAGAATAAACTTTTTAAAGTCTTGTATATTAACAATACACCAGTATTTTATTTACATGAAACAAAATAATCATTTACAAATGCTTTTTTTATACTCCATTTTAAAATATGAACACATTATGATACTTAACATTATTTAACACTATTAATTTTTATTTAAAACTATTCATTATAAAGGCAGAACTAGCAGATACAGAATTAAAAAATACGGAAAGGAAAGCTACTGAAACAAGCAGGAAACTAGAACAGGTCTGTACATCGCAACCATTTTAACTTCAACCAAGCCTCAAATATTTAATTAATTTTTTTTAATAGAAATAAGGTTTGTTTGAGTGTATTTTTCTTTAAAAATGTCATTTAATGTCTAAAAAAATCTAAACAGAATAAAATTTAAAAAGCTCCCCAAGTTTAAATATTGATTTCCTTTTTTTTTTGTTTTAGCATGATTTAGACCAGCATGTTTCAACTGTTAGTAATAATTTTATACTAATTTCCCATTTTCTTTGGCATCATACATCTTTTACTGTTCAACTACTATTTGATGTTTACTTTATTCTTACTGCTTCAGTAGTGCGATGAAAATATCTTTAAACATCCGTTTGATTTTAAAACAAACTTTTACAATTATTACATTTTATGTTTACTAATTGTTAGGAATAGGTCCTAACAATTAACTTTATTTTGGAAAAGAATTCCATCTAGCTTTTTTATTTCTTCATTTTATTTTTAAAAAATGTATTCAGTAAACAGTGAATATTTTACAATTTAATGAGGTAGTTTATAATCTAAAATCAATTAATTTTCATTAATTTATAAAGATTGTCTTGAACATAAAATTACAATTGAATTACAATTATATCTAAGCAACTGTATTAATAGATGTAATTATTTTTAACCCTTCCTAAACTTAAAATTGTTTGAGAAAAGTGGCAAATATGTATATAATATTCTTACGTTAGACTAGAAATATATTAAAATTAAAAAGGTCGAATATAACACAAACACTCCTTTCATTTGAGTGATTAACATAACCAATGACTTTTGGATATAGCAGATATGTATTTTCTTTTGTTTAGTTGTTATTACTTTTTGCATGATGAAATTTCACTGCATGTTGTAGGAATTGAGTAAGCTGCAGTTTGAATTGGAATGGCGTGAATCTTCATTCATAGATAGCCAACAAACCTGGGCTGAAAGATTTGATAGGTAAGATCTTTGGCTACATTCATTTTGTATTCATTTTTTTTTAATAGTTGGGAAATTTTCAAAATGATGAAATTTTTAATGTTGAAATTATATTTTTTTAAAACAGAAAATAAATTGAATGTTTAGTTAGTTCCTTTTGTTTTATAGAGAATAATTGGATTGATATATTGCTCAACCATAATTTAGAAAAGAGAAAATATTTTTTTGTAATTTTAGTTACATAAATAAAACACTAAATAAATTAATCAATTGGATGTTAACATAAGGAAATTTAAAAATTAAGTTTTCAATTACAATTTCTAGTTAATATTGTTTTCATTCTTAGTTGATTAGTAAAACCATTTCTGTTGGATTTGTTACATGTAGCTTAAAAACAGAGTAAAACACATTTTTGTTATATTAAAAAAAAGTTATAATTTTTTTTCTCTTTTCTTAGAAACACCAATTAAAAACATAGTAATGAAGGTGTGACAAAATATCTTTTAATCAAAATCATTCATATTTCATTGGCTAATTTGCTATTTTACAGTTTTAAAAAAAAACATAATTATTGTTTAAAATCTTTTTTTTTTTTTTTTTTGCAGTGGCCTATATTTTTTGTAAAAGAAGTTATCCAAAATATTTTGTTTGTTTTTATACATCATGCTATGTTTAAACGTAAACAATTTTTTTCATTTTGTAATAAGGATTGCTATTAAGTACAGTCAAAGTGTAATAGCATATGCTTCTGTTTATCTGTGTTTACTAGTCATTACCTATCTCCAAGTGAACAGGTGTCAACCTGTTGTTGGTGTTAACTCATTGGCATCAGCTGGTAGAAACAATTACAAAATAGGGCATTGTTAGAATAGACAAAATATTCTCAATCAACTAGTCACGTTTTAAAAAACTTGTTTATCCATGAACATTTTATCCCTTTTATTAAAGAGGGAAATTCTGTTTAAATTTTTTTTTTCTTAATGCATTATTTTAAAAAATTATATTAAAATAGTTTTTCTTTTTAAAATAGGGTTATGTCCCATTTGTAATGTATTCATGAATGATAACTCATAGATATGTGCATCTTGAAAATCAGTAACATTGCATAGTATAAACAATATAATTATTTGCTTCTTGTTTGTTTGTTTTTGTGTGTGTATATAACAGACAAATCTGTAATTAACCCTGAGATATATTATTGAACTCCTAACCAAAATGAAAATGTCCCTATAAAGCTGTCCATTAGCCCAAAGAACCAGTACACAACATCTGACCAGCATGACCAATACCATTTGCAGATGACTTGTGTTATTTTGATCTGTTGCTATTGTTAACCAGATTTAGATTTCATTTGTTTTTATATAATGCATTTTGTTTTAGCACTACAGTTCACCTGTTAATTGATTATGTAGACACTATAAAGTTGTCACATCGAGGAATATGCTTTAAGCTTAGCAGAGTCTAAAATATGTTTATTTTGGTATACATTAGCTTTTGACCTTAAGCATCTGGTCATTTGTCGAAATCATTTTAAAAAAATGATTGAATGAAATTAATCTATTTTAAGAATTTTAATTTCTTCTAAAGCTTTAAATTATTAATAATGGACAAAATTAGCGCGAGGCTTTTAAAGAATCAAACAATAAAGAAATAACATACTTTTAGACTCTGCATATTTAGTGGGTTTTTCTCTCAACATTTTGATATTTGTTTTCTCTATAAAATTTGGTAAAACCATTAGCATGGTGATGGGATGAAAGCTTTGGTTGAGGCATTAGATGGTAGAACTGTGTCTCGGTTCTCAAGGGAGATGCTGGAACTTGAACTTGACAGGTAACGCAAGCTTCTTTCTTTCTATTGGTCAAACAATGCGCTGCAAGTTACTTTCTTTCTATTGGTGAAATAATGTGCTGCTAAAGTGTATATATTGTATGCATTTATTTATATTTTATAAAGACAAATATATTTTTTTTTGTAATGAGGGAAAGAAAAAACAGGAAATATTTATTAAACACATTCGCATTTTCTTTGCAAATTTAAAAAAAAATAAAGCATGATTTTTATTACATATTTTGTTATCTATTGATACTATTATTTATCTCTCAGATTTTATATTCACTTATCATATGTATTTTCATTGTACTTAATCATATTATTTATTTAGTAGTTTGCATTTGAATTATTTTCTGCATTAATGTTTGTTACTAGGGTTTGCCAAGAAAATGGGATTCTTATGTCAAAACTTGAAGCTAGGAATGAAGAGCTGAGAAAAGCAAATGCTCATAAAACTGGTTAGTTTAATAGTATTTATTAAATTATAATAAACTGATCAGGTTAATTTAATGGAATTTGGGTTTTTGTTTCTTTTTCTTTTAAAAAACCGTTATAAACTGTACAAATTAATGATCAATTATTTGTGTTAATGAAGTTTTAGTCAAGCAAGATATTAAAACTGTGTTTTTTAGTCTAGGTTAAGTTACATGTAAATATTTTGAAGGCTTCAATATGTTTATTGTTTTAGATCAAGTAGTGAGATTAATTTAAAATTTCAGTTTTATGAACCTTTGGTCCATATATTTATCAGTTTAAAATTTGTAATAATTTTTTTTTTTAACTCCAAAGTCCATCATGTTCTCATGATAATGTCAAAATCATTGAGATTAGTGAAGAGCTCATTTACTTGCTAAGTGCTTTTCTGTGGGATGCAGTATCCTCATCCAAACCATTTTTTGTGCTAAAAATTTAGTGTATCAAAATTAGGTAATCTTTTAGAATGAAGGCATTTTTTATTTGTAGATAGCATTTGCTAAACTTTATCATTACATTTTGTTATCTACTTGAAATGAAACTTCATTTATAAACTGCTTTGTAATAAGGAAGCTTCTTGAATCTGATAGTTACATCTCATTATGGTTTTGCTATTTTATTTGATATAATCTGACAGAGGCATAGCGAGGGGAGGGTGGGGAGGGACACCAAACAGGGTAGAAATTTTTTTATTAAAAGCTCATTCTAAGCTGGATTACTGAATCATCCACAGTTAAGGTTAAGGTCTGGCTTTCCAGACTTATTTCAATGTTTTCTAAATCAACTGTGTGACAACATAATATCAAGTGAACGTGATTAGAAAAAAGGGCCCTTACCATTAAAAAAATTGGGGGGGGGGGGGGCTTTTTCGCTCATGTGAATATCTATATATAAATGGTGGGGGCGGTGCACAAAAATAGTTCGCCCGGAGCCAGGGTGGGTCGCTACGCCTCTGTATTCTGATTATAAAATGTTATTCCTTATTTTAAAATAAACTTAACTAAGGTGATTACATTGTTTGAGTTAGAGTGCCAAGATTCATGTTTTGTTTTTAATTTATCTCGTAATAAAAAAAAAAATGTCTTTGATCTAGCTTGAAGTAAAAAATTCTTTTCGATCTATAAGCCCTAACCTTGTGTAAATAGTTGGGTTTTTTTTTCTTATAGCCCTTGCACGAGAAAGAGATGAGCTTCTTGCACTTCTTGATGTAACAGAGAGACAAAAATATGAGCAAGGAAAGAGCAAAGTTTCTGAGGATGACTACGGATCATTCTCATCCACTGAGGTAACTGCCCAATTCATCAGCTGTGTGGTTACAAAAATACAATGAACTATTTGTTTTAAAACAGACATGGTTTATTTTTAATTTTATTTAAAAAATATGTTGTTTGACAGCTGGCTGTTCTGGGGGCATGTAAGTGTCGTGTGTCCACTCCAGAGCCATGTGGTTGTGCACATGCTGCAGCTAATTTAAGGAAGGAAGTGGCAAAGCTTAGGGAGGAGGTAACTCTCAGTTCAAATTTATTAGTAATGTATTTATTACTATTACCTTGCATTGAACTAGCTCTGTGCATTGATCTATCTTTAATTAGTCAAAAAAAAAGGAGTAATAAATTAACAATTTAAATAAACTTAAAAATGAAAGAATTCTTTCAAGATTGGCCTTGTAGAATTTAGATCTGTGTTATAAAAAATGTGCATGTTGTCAGCTTGAGTGCAGCCACCAAAGGAGAGAAGAGACCAGTCTCACAGTGGATGCTTACAGAACAGCCTTTGAGGAGCAGCTTGCCAGGAACAAGAGCATGACAATGAGGCTGTCCCAGCTGGCAACTCTGTCATCACGCTCTGCCAAAGCCAAGGCTGCTATAAAATGGCTTATCCAAGTCCTAAATGATGGTACAATTTTTTTTCTTATTTTTAACACTATCTTTTTGTTAAATAAAAATATTTTGAGTCTACATTTTAAACAATGATATATGTGATAAGTCACTAAGATAAAACACTTTCTGCAGATGATTATTCCCCACCCAAACCTATTGAGACAGCTGTTGAAGCAGACAAAGGCCACATGTTGTCATCAATGAGTCTCCAAGAGCTGGTCACTTTACTTTCTGAAATGGTGTGTACTCATTCTAATGTGTATTTATTACCACTTATATTAGACAAAACTTGAGTGCAAAAAAATTCTTTTTGATTCTTGAAATCATTATATCCCTCTGCATATTGTACACAGATAATAATGTAGTATATCAGATAACCCAAAAATAGGAAAAAAAATTTTGCTTAATTAAACCATAAAATATTTTTTTGAAAACGTTTCCTAAGATCAATACCCCACAAATAATGTAACACTCCAAGTAACTAACACACCCACTCCCTATTTGATACCAGTTGGTACTTGAAAAAAATTTAGATTTAAAAAATTAATTATGGGAATATCATCAATTTAGAAAACATTCCATGGTGTATAGAGAAAGTATCCTGTCACATTGCTCCATACCACTCTAGCCTTATTATATACCTCACCTCCTTTTCTCCTCCCCAACCTTTTGGTGTTGTATTATAAATGTATGCTTTACACCGTTATTGCATTTTTATGATAAAACTTCTATCCCTATTTCTTAGGTGAGTGAGAAAAATGAGGCCTTAGCACATCAAAAATTGGCAGCTCAAGTACTTGCTAATAAACTTTTAAAGTATGAGAAAAAGGAGGGCAAAAAGTCTGACTCAGACAGCTCCACGGATGCCAGAGTTAAAAAGTCAGAAGGCAAACACAAGAAACAAACCCCAAACTACAAGTTAGATATCTACATTAAAGACAACTCAGTCAGTGATGCATATAATGATGTTTTTAAACTTGAAAGAAACTCCAATGTAGAAAGTAGTTCCTTTGAGGAGGACTACTTTTACGATCCCATAGAAAATAATATTGAAGAAGCAAATAGTTTAGGTCACACCAGTAATCATAAAAGTAATGAGTTAAAATGTACAGACTCACTGCAGTCTGTTAATATAGTTACAGCTGTAAATCTGAATAGAAATCATGAAACAGCTAACCACAGTGATCACGTTTCTCCTGGCTGCTGTGAGGATGCTTCACACACCTCCTCTAACCATGTTCCTGTTGCAGACCAGCTTAGTGGACAAGCTAGTAAATCAAATATTGAAGAGACAAATGGGGTAACAAGTCAAGAAAATATTTTCTCTCAAGCTTTAGATGAGTCTGATAGATCTGCAGCCTCCAATACTGAAGGAGCGACACAACAGTTGTCCAATAGTTAAATCCTGATAGACAAAATAGCCCAGTAGTTGAATCCTGATAGACAAGGCAATAGTCTTATAGTTGAACCTGATATTGAGATAAGGCTTTACTCCTATTATGATCCATTATAGTAAAACTGGCCAGTAGTCCAATAAGTGAAGCCTAGTAATAGTAAAACAGTTTTACTTTGATTTTTTTTTAATAAAGTTACTATTGATTCGTATAATGAACTGTGATAACATTATCTGTAAATAAATAGTTTCCAATGAAGTTATGAGTCTTTGAATAGTTAGATATACCAAAATGTGATTTTTTTGTTTTAAAAGTGTTAAACAAACTTTTAGACAGTTTTCTTTAATTACACAAGCATAATAAATATGTACATAATATAAGTAACTGTTGGCTAATAATATCTTTGACATTTTATAAAACAAATTGTGTATACAATTACATTAAATTGTTAACAATGTATTTTTATTACCTAAGGTAAATAATACAGCAAGTATTTTTTTTAATTGCAGTAGGGCCTACTGTCTTTTTTTAACTTTTTTTATGTTAACACATAGTGGAAATAGTTAAAAAAACGGTAGTAAAATATGCCAGTTAATATTGTTATAATAACATGTTTTTATTGAGGGCTCACTTTACTAGTAATATTTATTCAATGCATTATATTACTGTAAATAGATTCAGTATATAAAAGTTAACTCACATATCTCCACACTTTAACTTGTACTGGAAAATGATGGGAAGATCAAGATCTTTGCTTGGAACATTAGTCAATTAGCTTAAATTGTTAAGAAAAAAAACAAATTATGATTGAACAATGTTAACTTTTCATTATTAAGAAGTCTTTAAAAATTGAATTGGTTGGTTTGAAAATCTTCCAAAAGGTCTTGTGTTTCTATACTATTAAAATAATGGGTAACAATCATTTAAAATATTTATCTTGATTATGATGGTATTAAGCATATATTTATTCATTTTTAGTCCTATTTTATATCTAACATTTCATAATTGAATTATTTTATTGACTATAATGGATTTTTAACAATTGTAATTAATGCCTGGTGTGATTGTGGGAACCCTGTTTATCAATGTAAACAAAAGATCACTAAATTTGTGCCTTGTTCAGGAAAGATTTTTCCCTGCTAACCTTTGACTGGATCTCAACTGGTTGCCCATTTGTCCATATCACTTGTTGAATTTATTACTGTATCAGGTCAACACATCTCCCTTATAGGACAGTTTAGTCATGTGGTTCAGCACACATCTACACCCTGTACATCCATAAACTGAAGTTTATTTAAATCAAGTATGTTGGACATACCTGAATCCACATCTCTGATGGGTGTCTGGGCTAGGCTATGTTAGACTTACTTGAATCTTAAATGGGTGTCTGAAAGGGAAAGTAAAGTTTTCTAAATAAAGTGGTGACCACAGGGTCCATTCATCTGCAGATGCCACAAAAACATCTCTACACCATGTGGACTTTGAAAAGGAAGTCCAATATCTGCAGAGGCCGCAAAATCATATAATCTCTACACCGTGTTGACTGGCAGCTCTGAAAAGGAATTTTTTTTTACACTCAAATGTATAATTTGTACCATTAAAATACATAAATAGAATAGAATAATTCCAATTTTAATTAATTTTAAATAAACAAAATAAATGTCATTCACACCAGAAATATAAGTAAGCTATATTGAATGTCACTAACGCTGAAATAAAAGTGAGCTGAAATAAATGTCAGGTATGCTGAAGTCTAAGTCGGTAGAAATAATTGTAACTCACGCTGAAGTATAAGTTAGGTGAACTAACTTTCAAATACTTTGAAATATAAGTTAGCTCAAATAAACTTTTATTGCTATCTTAATCAAGTTGATGTTAACTTGAAGTCAAACTTTACCCACCTAATCTCATGGTCACAAAATGTTTACTTTTTTAATGTTGTTAATATGGAAAACAGCTGTTGAAGCAAAACTGTAATCTGCATGCTTTGTATGACTAGAAATTATTGCATGGTGTTATTTGTTGCTATGGAAATTCAGTATTCAGTAGAAATTAAACAGTAAATTGTCATTAGAATCACTTGTGAATTGTTATGTTGTTTCCTTCAAACTTTCCAATAGCAGATTTTAAGAATTTTATTAAATACTTGATAATTATCACAAGTGTAGTTAAGATGGCAGTAGAAATTTTCTTTCTGTGTCTTTTACTGGCATCTTTATGAATCATAACTTTCATCTGATGTGGCTGAAATACACTGGCCTTTGTACATGTTTGTCTATTCTTTTTTAATCTAGAACTGTTTTTTTGTTTGTTGACATGTTTTAATAAACTTGTGATAGGAACTTAAAAGTATTTCTATGGTTGATCAAGAGCATCTTGATATCATTTGTCATGTGATTTAATACAAATTTGAACCAAAATAAACAGTGCAATTAGACAAGTTTTCCTTTTTTTTTCTTCTTTGTGAACACATTTGTGCGAAGGGAGATAATTGATTTTTTTAAAAAATACCTTCTTTAAATAGAGTTACCCTTGTAAAAATAAAGACCGTGGGAAGTGACATTCTTCTGCTACATATCTATCACTATGTCTGTTTCTTCCAGACTTTTTTTCTCTAGGGGGGGGGGGACTAAAATTTCCGGGAGGAGGACACTGTTAAAAGTATATAGGGCTGCCCCCCGCCCCAGAGGCGTAGCGACCCTTCCCGGGGTCAAACTTTTCGATTTGCACCCCCCCCCCTCAAGATTTCGATTTGCACCACCCCCCCCCCCTCAAACTTTCGATTTGCACCTCCCTCAACCTTTTAATTTATTTTTCCAACCCATATGTCCCCCCAACCTCGCTACGCTACTGCCCCCCCCCCCCCCCCGGAAGAAACTGCACTACGTTGAGTGAGAAAATGAGCAGGTGTCGCCCCCTAACAGTTGTATTAAGCTAGAGCTAAAGAAGAACTAAGCCTAGTTAGTAGTTATAGTAGGCATCTCAGCTAAAAGAGCTGGGCACAATTTCAGAACAAAGATGAGAAGGTGAAAAAAATAAGTTCAGCACAATTTGAAACATTTGAAATACCTCGGGAATACCATGAAGAAAATCACAGCGTAGTTATGAGATAGTAGCAAACAACAGGTCAACATATCAAGAGGTAAATTTGGGAACAAGTAGATGATGAAGTCAACGACAAGAAAAACGGCAAAGAAAATTACGCATAAACCAACAAAATGGTGAGAAAAAAATGTTAAAAATTATTAGAGGGTCTATACAAACGGACTGGCAGCTCAATAGAGCAGGCAATATAAGAAACATATGTAGCACATCAACAAATAGCCTAACTAGGCAGTTTTATAAGTCAGAAAAATTCCTTGAGGACATAGAGAGAAATAACGGACAGCAACAGTTTAGTCTTAGACCAATGATGAGTAGGTGAACAAGGAAAAAATTAGTCTAAGCAATCCCGAATCACAAATCATCGCCCCATTAATGAATACATGAGTGCATTAGTAGAGATACTCGGTGCTTTCTTTGAGAGATCTGTGAGTGGAAAATCAACTTAGATCAACCTTTTTAAAGTTTCTCCAGCGTTACGGGTTTCGGCATCCTTTAATTTTAGTCAATATCATTACAAACGTTTGTAACACAAGTTAGTCTTGCTGTGTTGAGTCAGTGTTGACACATAGAGCTTTGTGTTTTTTATGCAGGTTTTGGACGCAATAGAAGGCGCACCTGTAGTTGTATAAAACAAAACCAATGACTCACAAATGAGTCTTGTCCAACTAGACTTTTGCTAACTTTACACTCTCCTCTCACAGTTAACAGATGCAGCTAAACATAAGTATGGTGTTAGGGGGCCTAGTTTGTAACCAGTGATAGGCTACCATAAAGATTTGCGTATTTTGGCAACATCATGATTAAGCCTGCTCGGGGAGAAGAACACGTGATGATGAACGTGGATACCTACGTGGCAGATGCAGTGTTTCTTCCAGACATTTTTCTCCGGGGGCACTTGAAATTTTCGGGGGAGGGCGGTAGACTTTCTTCGGGGGGGGGGGGGAGGAGGGAGGGTGGACACTGTTAAATGTATATATTTTCTATATAAATTCCATTTCGTTCGATAGACTTTTTTCGGGGGGGGGGGGGGGGGGGGGGGCTCTGCCCCACCGAAGAGATGCCTGGGCAGATGTGATGACAGACAGTTCATACTTTCTCTGCCGCCCCAATGAGAGCTGTTGCTAGCAGGGGCGGATTAAGCTTGGGCGGGGCCCCGGGCTGAAACTTTTTGGGGGCCCCCTGATATATATATATATATATATATATATATATATATATATATATATATATATATATATATATATATATATAGTTTATATATATATATATATATATATATATATATATATATATATATATATATATATATATATATATATATATATATATAGTTTAGTTATTACCCCCCCCCCCCCCACCTTAGAGATGCCTGAAAAAATCCTTGTTGTGAGACTGTTGGATTTATCGAAGTTTGAGGGGTGGGAGCGATTAAGTCTGTGGTGATCAACATCGGGGGGGGGGTGTAAACTGCCTGCAAATACACCACCCCATGATGCATGACCCATGCACCCTCCCCCCCCCCCCCCATTCCTAACGCACACCAAAATATCGACCGGCCAGCCAGACGAGACACCATCTAGCACAGTGGTTTTTAACCCTTTTGGAGGTACTGAACTGATCAGTTTCATGTGCGCATTCACCGAACTTCTTAACAGTTCGATTTCGTCCGCACTGACTGAGGTAAGTGCATCTTTACCTCCGCCGAACCCTTTGACTGACACGCCGAACCCCTGAAGTTCTATCGAACCCAGGTTAAGAACCACATACCTAGAACATCTTTCTAAAGCAGTTTTATTTGAAATTTCAGCATGGTGCCCTTGAATGCTACTCATACAGGTCTCAGCAAACTTCAATAATATGTAAATCTATGTTGTCATATACAGCTCTTTTATTTTATTTTTGCTGACTATAACTTCTGCTTTTGCTGTTTTACTTCGAGGAAGATTTCATTAGTACAACGAGGCATCAAAGCTTAAAAAATGGATATATTTAGGTTCCACACGAACATTATTCAATTATCACTGAACACAACTACATCGCTTCTCTAGCTACACACATTCTCCGCCATAGGTTCCAACTAGAGGACAAACACTAGCAGGAACCTTGTCAATTAAAAATCACAAGCACTCACCACTAACACGTCTTCTCCCACGCCACTCGCTTCATGTGTGTCTACCTCGATCCTTACTGACCACTTCACGCCCACACACATCTCGTCTCCTAAAACACGCGCATATAAATCAATCACTCCCGCGTTCTTGTGGTTCGAGGTTGGCTTTCTACAATAGTCTATAGGTCGGTTACACCCACCCCGACACCAGACATCCCTAGTCTACAATTAGTTATTGCCCCTGCGTCCAAGTGTCAAGTCTACTCCCTTCTCAGTAGAGCCTATGGTAATGTGCTGTTTAAGTCACTTACCTACGTGCGATTTGGTTATTTAGGTCATTAGAAAATTTTAAAATTGTTAATATAAAACCACATATTATTAATTATAATTGCTGTAGTTAACGTGTTAAGGGGGAGGGGGGTATCCCCCAATACCCCATGCCTACGCCCAGGGGCGTAGGGGGGGGGCGGACCGCACCGGGTGACACCATTTAGGGGGGTGACACCAAGGCAAAAAATAGCAAAATATATAGAGAAAAACTTGAGGGGGGGGGGGGGGTGCAAATCGAAAGTTTGAGGGGAGGTGCAAATCGAAAACTTGAGGGGGGTGCATATCGAAAGTTTGAGGGGGGGGTGTAAATCGAAAACTTGAAAGTTTGTCCCCGGGAAGGGTCGCTACGCCTCTGGGGGTGACACCATTAAGTGCCGCACCGGGTGACACCCGACCTCGCTACGCCACTGCCTACGCCTGTTATTTAGACCCGTATATACTATATAGACTTATGGCGACAGCGATCTCACTGGCTTTTGAATTTCGTCTATATCCAGGGTGTAAGTCAACACAAACATTTCAACCTGAGTTAATATTAATGGCAATAAAAATATTAAAAGAGGGGTCAAGAAATGTGAGGTTCGTTTTATTTTGTGTATTTCAATGATAACAATGATCAGTGGCGTAGCGAGGTCGGGTGTCACCCGGTGCGGCACTTAATGGTGTCACCCCCCCCCCCAGAGGCATAGAGACCCTTCCCAGGGACAAACTTTCAAATTTTCGATTTGCACACCCCCCCTCGAGTTTTTCTCTATATATTTTGCTATTTTTTGCCTTGGTGTCACCCCCCATAAATGGTGTCACCCGGTGCGGTCCGCACCCACCGCCCCCCCCCCCCTCGCTACGCCCCTGACAATGATGGAAAATAATTGTTAACTGACGATACCATTATGTTTATTTAAGTTGGGGGGGGGGATAAACTTCGTGTTATTGTTTGGTGTTTTTCGCTCCTTTGTGACTACTATGCGTGACGATATGAAAATGGGGAGGGGGGGGGGTGTAAATTCAGGTAAAAGAACTTGACGGCTTTTTCGTGGACTACTCCCTTAGCAAAACAGCAAAAACATAGTTTTAGGGCATTAAGCTCACCGTTTATTGTAATTTATATTATTAATTATGATAATAATTATAATTTTTAGGCAAGCTTATATATATATAATAATCATAAGTAGGATATACTGTCTAAGTCTAAGTACTAGATCTAAGACTAAGTCGTTTTTATGCGCTAGGCTAGGCATTTAAAACATCAAGAAATTTTATACGGTTAGGCCAACGGGCCGCCAACATTTGGTCCACTATCCACTAGGCTAAGTCAAGCTTACTCATTCAAACAGTAGGCCACTAACCTACAGCTGAATTGATTCTGCAGTTTGTAAAAGTGCGAATGATCAATGAAACATAAACACACAATCACATTCATTTCCTGGTCTGTGTTGTGAGTGTTGTGTCTGCAAACATCACCTGTTGATATTGGAACAATTTGTGTTTATTACCTCAAATTTATTCAAGTTTTTAATGTTATCCCTCCGTTATCCCAATTAAAAGTTAGTAGACTATTTCTTGTCTTAGTTTCATTACACTAGTATCGGTATAGCTAGGCCTATAGTATATTATAAATAAATAATTAAAATTAGACTCGAGCCTGAAAAAAATGTGTAGGCCAGTCCACTGAGTCCAGTCAGTGACAGTAGTCAGTAGTTTTTAAATTCAGATTCAGTGACAGTAGAGTAGCTTAGTTAGTAGAGTAGACAAGTCTATGACTATGAGTAATTTAACTAATTAATAGATCTAGTAATTATTGATCTTTTAAAGTCAAAATTAAAAGTAGAATCTATATTTCTATAGGCCTATCTAATATCTATTAAAATTAACTATCTAATTTATCTAGATCTAGATTTCTAGATAGTAAAAGTAAAAGTAGATAGAGAATTATAGGCTCTCCTAAAAAAAAAAAAGTCTATTCTTAGTAGCTAGTAATGTGAAAAGAAGGTGCCTCATTACATTTACATTTGAGTAATTATTTAACATTTTAAGGAAGATTTATGTTTTGAAAGTTACAAAAATGTTTCAAAGTTTCATTCATCTACCTGATTTTAAACAATTGTATTAAAACTTTTCAGTAATAAATATTATTAACAAAGACTAGCAATGTTTTCATCAGATGCAACAAAGCTCGGTTACTTCAGCAGCCATTTTGTTTAAGTTTTTTTTGGTAAACTTATAGCGGGAGATTCAGGGGAAGCCACTCTATTTTACAAATGGCCGCAATTTATATAGCAAATATTGCTCGCAAACACTGCTGTTCAAAAGTTAATTTCTGGCCTATATTGATATATTTAGCCATTGATTTTGGTTTATTATTCAATTATCTATAATATTTGACACACATATAATATATATCGCAATATACTTCTATTTAAGCCTTAACAAGGAGGCAACTTTGTTGCACATTTCATTACTAGCCTCGGCCGATTTACGTACCTAAAACGATAGATTACCATATAGGGCTATAGTCCTGCCTAGGAAATCTAGAAGATCTATTTTTTTTAATAATAAAGATCTAATTAATGTTACTCTTTAAGACTTTCCAAGTGTCAAATGTTAAAAGTACTGTTAACTGACTGTGCAACAACTATAGACTATTATTATTAATTATAAGTTTAGTAGAAGTGTTGATGCAGTTTTCAATGTTTGTTTGCAGTTTGTGAATCTACTACTAGTCTACTATATTGAAGCTTTCATTGATGTCTAAAATTACTGTTACATTTATAGATCAACGTTCTATTTTCTATAGTTAGTATTAATTGGGCCAAATGGATCTTAAATATTGACATTGTTGACATACCTTCACTAGGTACACAGCAAGTATAGGTCCAACATAGTACTTACAGATCTAATACTTATAAATAATAGCAAATACATTGGTCCACATTCTTTAATACACAGCACAGTGTTAATACTAGTTCTGGTTAGTATTCGTGGCTTAGTTCTAACAGACTTAACTGACAGTTGATAAAAATTTAAGAATATAATTGAACATCTTAAGCCACAAGTTATATTTTTTTGGTAATCTTAGATTGCAAGTAAGGCTACTTTAAATTTATAATGAGTATTGTCTCAAAATGTTAAGAATCAACATTCGGCTTGTTAGGTCTAGATTGTTTATGGAAATTAATTAAGAAAGTGTTGTTTTTTTTCATAATATTTGGTTCGGCATTCAGGTAAATTTGTATTTATATTAATATTGATATCCCTATCAGGTACTTGTATGCATATTTAAAAAAAAGATTTCTGTAGGCCTATAAGGCCTAATTTAAAAACTTGTATATTATTTTGGGCTTGCACTAAAATAAAAAGTAGGCCTATCGTAAATAAATAATTCTTTAATAAAGTGTTAATATTATCTGACAGACAATAGATCCAGCTACCAAAATTATTTTTATGGGGACAGTTTTCCTCTATTTTCAAAGCGACAAATATAAACACATTATACATCAATTTAGTTGTTAAAAAAATTTAAGAATTAAAAAAGACACCAGACAGTTGCATGCATTAACCAGAAAATAGAAGATCAATTATTCTCACTTAACTATAAAAAGAATCCACTTCTTAATGAAGTAATGTTAAAGAATGTGTGAAAATTACTATTTATACTAATAAAATACTTTTATTAGTTACTACAATCAAAATATGTTTATCTTTTGAAAGGTTATTACCATGGGATTCGACTCTATTAGTTGTCATCCATTTTTTTCACATATGTATGTGTTTGCTGTAACATATAAAGACTTTGCCAGTCCAGTAAAGTTGATTTTTTTTTGGACCCTACACTCCTCTCTTTGAGTGGACATAATAAACTATTGACACCTTATTCAATATTCACACAAAAGTTTTTTGATTTTGATACACAATATATATATATATATATATACATATATATATATATATATATATATATATATATATATATATATATATATATATACCATTTAAATTTTACAGCTATTTATTGCTATATAACCTCTAATATTTTTTTGCATTTCAATTAATATAATTAATTATAATATAATTAAATCTATAAGAAAAATATATATCATGAATAGTTAAAGATGGAATTTAAATATAACTAACAGCATTTAATTGATATAGCTTATTTAAAACTCCATTTTTTAACAAGCGTTTTAACAATGCTTAGTTTTACAATTTGCTTTTTAAAAAAGTCTGTCACCAGAATATGCCATTTGTTAGCCATTATAAAGCTTATAATATATTGTTTTAAGGCTGTGGTAATTAATTGTGATAAAAATGGTCAATTGTTACCTCCTTAGTTCTTATAATTTAATAAAAATATGAAAGTGTTATGGACAAACTGAAGAGGAAGAGAAACAGTAAACCTGAAGAGCATTCTCTAAGTAGCTGGTCCAGAACAGGAAGCTTCATGAATAAACCTGAAATGGGGTGGATTCACCCTGACGATCAACTTTTACCAGATGCTGGAATATGCTATGGTGTGCGGGTAAGTTCTTGATACATATGTTTCATATATTTTTATAACATCTTCCTTCCAAGTTACTATAGATTCACTTTAATCTTTAATGGGACTGCTTAGCTGGGCTATAGAGTGCTTGAGTGCTAACCAAAACATCTCAAGTTGTGATCTCATAATGGAGTCCGTATAACTTCCCAGTCCACCTAGTTCTGATGGGTACCTAATTCATGTTTAGAGATAGTATAGGAGGCTGGGCATATTTTTTGACCACACTATCATTTAATATTCTGTGGTTACACAAACAGGTGAGCATTATTTCATCTGCCCTATTGACTGTCAGGTCCAAAAGGGTAACTTCAGTTTCTGCTAAATTTGTTACGAAAACTGCAGCTTCAAAAATTATTTGTAATTATGTAATTTTCACTATGACATCATTCTACTTGAAATGATAAACAAAAGAGCCTTGAAAGTGTTAAGTCTACACCAGAGAAATTCATTTCATCCTCTTTTGGTTTAGATAACATTTATAACAAAGTTTAGAGCTAGTTTTTAATTATGATTTGAAGGATCTGCAGGAAATTATGTCTACTGTTACATGTATGTCCCATTACTCATTACAGTAGTAGCATTTTCTATAATGCTTACATGTACTTACAAATATACAATTAAAAAATAAAAAGTACATTTTCATATCATAACAGTAATATTTATCTTACAAAAATTTCAATGACATTTGCTTCCAATCATTAGATCATTAGAATTTTCCATTTCTTTTTGGTATTGAAAATTTGTTTGGTGATTCAGTCTTTGAATTTTTTGAGCCATTTTTGCTTGTAAACTTTAATAACTGAAACATGAGAGGGCAGAAACATCCAGTGGTTGTGTTTTGTGTCAAGGATTTACTAGTTTGAATACAGCATGAGTCCTGGTAAAAAAAAAAATTTAAATGATCTTAATATATTTAGTGAGTGAAGATAATACATGTGGCAGAATAATTGATCTATGAAATTTTTATCCAGTTTTGATTGTTCTAAGATGGAAATTTTTACATAAATCATAAATATTTTCAACTTAAGTTAAAACCAAATAACAAATCCCATTTTAGCTAAAATTACAAAGGTTACTCTCGACTGTTACACTAAAATATACAAAGTTGTGCCAGTTCACCAGCATGTGGTATTAATGTATATCATATATGTATATCATTTTCTGTTTTTAAACTGAAAATTAAATTATTATGAAATACTAATAGATTCCATTTTAAAATTTGTAACTGAAAAGGGGAGTCCTTATGTTATTGTTGAATATATTTTAAGATATACACTTTTCTTTCAATAGTTGACTCTCTTGTATGCTTTTTAGATTTTCATAATTAGAATATTTTATTTTTACTATCTTCTTAGGTTTTTTAAAGTCATATTTATTTTTCATAAAATAATGTTACATTTGTAGTATATTGGATGTTTGGAAATAAAAGAATCTATGAAGTCATTAGACTTTGAAACAAGAACCACCATAGCAAGGTCAGTCTATTCTATTAACCTTATTTACATTTAATTGAACATCTGATTACTTAGATGCAAACTTGCTTCAGCACTTTTTTGTAATGCCTTCAAAAGGAGTGCACAGCTTGTAAATATTTTGCTTTAGCAGCAGCACACAGCCTCACCTTTTTTTTTACAGCCTTAGCAAATATTTTTTAGATGCAGTGTACACATTTTTAGCATCAACATGCATACCTGTATGTTTATTTTAGAATTTAGAACATTCCAGAGGTTGTTTTTTTTTTATTTTCCTAAAATCAGAGAGTCAATAAACAGAGTTGCTGAAGCTGCAGGCTTAAAAACAGCTTCCAAGAGAAAAAAGGTATATGTTTATACAAAGTTTTGATAATGTTTTTCTAAACTGTTAACTCTTTGAGCCCGCCAGGCCGGTATACCGGCTTCAACATTAGGCATATATGTCCGAAAAGCCGGTTTTCCGGCCCGATGATCTAGCGTCATATTCCTAGCGGCCGGTATACCGTTTAATTAAATATAGTTAGCGAAAGACTGACTAAAACTGCACATATGTCTTTTGAGTGCTGGATTATGATTCTAAAAATTGATTTTTAGGAAAAGTGAAAGTGTTTATATTTCGTAGCAATGCCGCCGAAACGAAAAGCTGAGCTACAGCCGTCGACTTCACATAAAGTTGGTGCAAAAGATGAAGCAAAAGACCGAAATATCAACAAAAGAAGTAGAATGACTGCATCTCAGGCAATACAACTACTTATTGATTCTGTTGAAGAAGATAATATATCTGGTCTATATTGTGATGATAGTGACGTTGAAACACAGTGACATTGAAATTGACAGTGACAATGAAACTGTTCAAGTACGTTCTGATGCACGTGGTGTCAAGGACAAAGACTAGTCGAAACGAAAAAAAAAGTTTACTGGTGCAAAACATGCGAATTTTTTCTTTGCATCGGGTCCGGCAGTGATGACTGTTTTGAAAGTTATCACACAAAAGTGGACTTCTGGTGATGAACTAGTATGGCCAGGTATCAATAATAACAAAACAATCAATAAATGTAAATTGGTTTCTTCTATGTTCTATCAAAACAATAATTATGTGTTCGTTTTATATACATTGTTCTGTTCAAACATTTTAAAAAAAAAGAATTTTAGAATCTTGCTGCATTGTTGTTTGATCCTGAGTCTGGATACCAAATTTGGCTTGATTATCTCAAACGGTTCAAAAGTTATAGGCAAAGTTAGAAGCAGATAAGTGAAAATCGGTTTGGGCCTGGGAGCTCAGGAAATGGGAGAAAGTAGGTCAGGGAGGCCAGGGCTCAAAGGGTTAATAATATTGATATAGCTTGCACAACACACAGTACTTACATTAAAAACACAGTGATTTATTTTGTGGTCGTCCATTTATGATGTCCAAACAGAGGAGTGAAAGGAAGGGGGGGGGGGAATTGAGTTCACATGGACATTAATACATAAAATTGATTATTTATATAAATTTTATACCATACAATTTGTGTGTGGACATAATATACAGATGACCCCATTTCAAATTTGTGTGTGAACATCATATACGAATGACCTCATTTCAAATTTGTATTGGACATAATGTATGGATGACCTTTTTTCAAATTTGTGTTGGAAATCATATATGGATAACCCCATTTCAAATTTGTGTTGGAAATCATATATGGATGACCCCTTTTCAAATTTGTGTTGGCAATCATATATGGATGACCCTATTTCAAATTTGTGTTGGAAAGCATATATGGATGACCCCATTTCAAATTTGTGTTGAACATAATGTATGGATGACCCCTTCCCATAAGTATAAATTCATGAATGCTAAAGTAGTTTAAAAATAGTTGGAATTGTTGCATGTTTTTTTATGTTCAGAAACACAAGTTAGCAATTTTAAATTTGAAAAATTATGCACACATCATCACAATTGCTAAATGTATGCCAAATTTATTCAGCGATTGTACAGCTTTTCTTACCAGGTTTTACACAACTTTGCTTTCTTATGCACTGTTTATGTTAAGCTAAAAATTGATTGCAAGTAAAAACATATAAATAATCTAAAATGTTTTCTTAATTTTAGATTGATCGAAAACTGGCAAAAATGTTGGGTGATAACCCACACATGCAATATGCAGGAGCCAATGTTAATTTGACAATAACAACAGATAGCATTATTTTAATGATTATGGAATCAGGGGAGGTAAACTAAGTCTTTCTTAACAACCTTTTTTTTTGATACATTTTGACTTAATAATATAAAAGACTATATGCTCAAAGGTAAAGTCATTCTACAGTGGTTTTGTAATTTTAATCAAGAAGCTAGAAGTGACTCTAAATAATTCTTATTGGTGGTTGTAATGTACAGTTCTTGCAATATCAACATGCTTTTGAAAACTATTTTTCTAAGCATAGCAATGCTTGCATTAATAAAATTATTTGAAATAAACCAAGTGCTAGCTTGGTGACATTATTATTTTTTTTTGCAATGAGTTATTGACACTTTGATTTATGATAATATATGTCTTAATATTTACAATATAAAAGAAATACTTTGATACCAAATATTGTTTTTTCTCAATAATTCAGATCATAGGTGATCACCCATTACATGTTGTCTCGTTTGCTTCAGGTGGTGATGTGGTGAGTTTTTTTTTATATGAATAATTTTAGTAGTGTTGCACTAAATTGGACACTCAAAGGACTTGCGATTGAATCCTCTCATTAGCCATTCCACCTAGCTTTAAAAGTATTTAATGCAATTGGATAAAGTTATGACAGCTACTCGTGTGGCCTTGCAAACCTGCGTACTTCAAATAAAAGAAAAACTATATATCTGTTTTTAAAATAAATTTAGATTTTGTAGTTATTTAAAATTTTGATTAAGGAAGATAGCGGTTAAGAAACATGACATTAATTCCATATTTATTTAAAATTAATTATGAAATAAAACAACTTATGTTAGAATTATGATTATGGAGGGGAGGAGGGAAGAGTTGGACTTATTTGGGGAGGGGCAGCATTCCATTGAAAGCTTACATGATTTATGAATGAACCCTTATAAGTAATTAAAGATATAAATAAATAACATCAATGTACTGATAGTGTTGTTGTCTCCCCTCTCTCACAGGACACCCTTGACTTTGTGTCATATGTTGCCAAGGATCCAAACTACGGCCGTGCCTGTCATGTTTTAGAATGTGGAGGTGGGCTGGCAGAAGATGTTGTCACAACTATAGGCCAGGCTTTTGAGCTGCGTTTTAAACAGTATTTGAAGAAACAACCTAAAGCCCTTCAGTTGCCTGATTGGTAATTTGGATTCTTTCTCTAGTACTAATAGTACTATTTAAAACTTAATTGTTGTAACTGTAACAATTTTCTATTTTAAACTATATGCTTATTTTAAACAGGAGGGACAATCCTGGGTTTGAAGATGAAAAGTGGGGTGACAAAGAAGATTATTATAATGACAATCCTGATGCCAGACCACCAGAAGCATCAGGTGGGACACCAGTTGTTCCCCCTCGTCCAGAGTATAATACACCCAACAATGTAAGTTAGAATACAAATTAGCTAGTCATATTTGTTTTATTCCTCTTATTGATTATTGTAAACTACCTTTATCTTGATAAAAGCCATTATTTTTTTACTAAACTGTTCACACATTTTTGGACCTTTGTTGATTTTAACAAATTTTTAACTGCATGGTTAATTAAAAAATTTTTTTAACCTTTTAAATGAAATTAAAAATTCAGAAACCTAAAAGTGATGGGAAAGATGCATCACTCCAATCAGGTAAATTAGGTAGGAAACTTTTTTTTAATAAGTTATGTGAATAAACATTAAAAGATTTAGGGTTATTAGATGTTTGTTTTTTTGTCGTTAGTTAGTCATGGAGCCATTGCATATATCTACCCTCACTTAATGAAATAACCTACATTTAATAATACAACTGTTTACAAGCATATTTTTAATAGTATCAACAAGTTAAATCTAGCTTTGTTGTGCCCCCACTTAAAATTTAAGACACTGTAGGTGATATGCTAAGTTTTAATTTGTATAATGAATTAGTTTTGGTTTCAAACATAACTTTACATTTTCGATGATTTATCTTTTGATAATGGTGATCTTAAGAGCCAATGATAGCTTGGTTTTGTTAAAATATTTATGTTACCCTTTAAAAAGTGGTGCTCCATTGGGCAGATAAAGCAGAGTTCACCTGTTTCTGTGACTTTGGCAAATGAAGGAATAGTGTGGATAGTACTATGACCAGCCGCCTTTACTTTCCCTAACATGAGTCAGGTACCCAATAGATTTGAGCTCCCGATCTGAACTCGAGACTTTCAGGATAGCAAGCTCTCAACAATACAAGCATAATGGGTAGCATTTTTGATTGGGCAAACCTGAGCTACATCCAGTTGTAACTTATTTTTATGAAGTTGTTTCTTAGACCATATTTATGTTTGAGTTTTATTAAATTTAGAGTACAAAATAAATTTTACTAATCAGCTGTTGAATTACTTTAATCCATTAACTTAAAATTTTATTGATATTCTTCACACATTATAAAATATTTTAAGCGGGATATAATAAGTCTTATCCATGTATCAGACGGTGAATTAAAAAGCAGTGATGTCAACCATGAAGCAAGCATCAAATCATCTGACAATGAAAGTAGCAAGAGAACTATTGATGCCTTTGATATGGGTACGCTTTAAAACAAATATACCTGGGGAAAATATCCTGTAGTTTTTCTGTAGAAAGGGTTTCACAGTGAGCTCCACTACTAAGCCCTTTTTAGTTAACATTGTGAGGGTTCCACTACTTGACTAAGTTCTATTTCATTTCATACCACGACAGACTTGACAAAATAATCACTTGAGAGTTTCATTCTTTTATTTTACTCTCATAAGAGATACTGGACGTGAATACATATAAGACGACACAAACACATCTTCTGCCCTAATCTTCTTCCCCAGCAACAACTATACTACACTAAAATATAATTTCCTTGCTTACCTCGTCACCATCTTTTAACAATACAAAACCTTTGACAACACACATACTCTTGTACCTTTACTACACACTTCATAAACAAGCAGTAACATGTGATGTACATTTCTATATTCTTCAATTAGGTTTTTGAATGTATAACATTACATATAACTTTATTTTTTGCTTTTCACACTTAAGAACCATTCAGTGTGGAGTTGCCACCTTTATCAGATTCTGCTAAAAAAACAACAGAGGCTGAGAAAGATCTGCGTGAAAATAAATCTGCTGCATCTTCTGAAGCACTAGAGCCAACATTTGAAGAATGGTACCATGGTGACATACCTCGCAAGCAAGTTAGTAACAATTTTGACGTGTTCAACTTATTCAAGTGTAAAATATACAGAAATTTTATAAAGATGTCAACGTATTCTTTTTTTTATTAAACTTTATCCAAATGTCTTTTTACTTTCAGCAAATTAAAACAAATTTTTAGCGCAATTTCCATTCTGGAGAATTGCGTTTATTAACTCGTCATTTCTGGGAATGGATGGATGAATGAATGTATGGATGAATGTGTGTCCGGGCTTTAAGTCGTATCTCCTCCTCAACGAAGCAATATCGATGACTAGTTCCAAAAGCAATTATGTTAAGCAAGTTACGAGAATGAGCATAGGCCATAAAAATTCCGGGTTTCTTTCATGTATTTCCCGGAAAAGCCAAAAAAAACCTCGAAAAAATCGATTCCTGTCATAATTTAGAACAATATTGCCGAAGAAAGTTTTCAAAAATATTCTCTCGTTCGGTCACAAATTTTAAAATTACATAAACACCTACAAACCGATCGTTCTTCTAGCTTGAACGCACCCCAACATTATACGTCAGAGCTATTTTTAGATAACATAAGGAAATTGCGCACAAATGTCACTAGACTTTTTTAATTAACTTGTTTGCTTTTATAAATTTAGGCAGAAGTGCTTTTAGAATTTGATGGGGACTTTTTAGTGAGGAAAAGCACAAACAGTCCTGGCCAATTTGTACTCAGTGGAAAACAAAATGGCAGCCCAAGACATCTTCTTCTAGTGGATCCTGAAGGAATTGTATGTAATATTCATTTCTTTCCTTTAAATCAGTTAAAGTATACATGTATTTCAAAGAAAAAATTATGATTTTTGTTTTATGTTATGTTTGTTACTCAAAATTGAGCGGTACAGTATTTTTTTTTTCAACAGGTCAGAACAAGAGATTTTATTTTTGACAGTGTGAGTCACCTTATCAATTATCACAGACAAAATCAACTCCCTATTGTTACTCAGGGTAGCGAACTAAAACTAACTAGACCAGTGAAGGCCTGTATTTCTATTTAAATGCTTTTAAAATGTGACTTATAATAAATCATTTATCATTCACAACCAATTTGTTACTTTACTGTAAATAAACAATGTTAAGTAGGTATATAATTTTGGCTGTGGAAGCCATTTTTACAAGGCTGTAGATGTTAATCACTGTTGTTTTAATGCATAGTCAATGTGATTGAACTTACATAATGCGTTTGTAAACAGATATACAGAACCAAGTTGTATCTATTCTTGTATTTCCCTATGTTGTTAGCTTATTTGAGCTTTTGATCATTGATGTACAGTGAAATTATTTGTATGCATTACCTTAATTTTGTGCAATACTGCAACAAAATTTTTTTGTTTGTTTTTATCATTAAAGAGCCAGCACATTTTAAAATTATTATTAATAATTATTGTGTTGTCTTCAGGTATTGAAAGAGATATATTCTTTTAATATTTCTTATAAATGCTCTTTTACAATATTTGTATTATGTTAATTCCAGTTAAATAAACATTTTAATGACACTTTAAGATTTAAAAATTATTTTCAATTTTACTATACTTTATAAATCTAAATCAAAATTAAGATTCTGCTCAAGTCTTGCTATTTGATCCATTCAGTTTGTGTACATAGATAATACATAACCTTAAGTTTTCTTGAAGTCCAAAGTTTTAAAAATTCTATTACTGAATTTAAAATAATGGAAGCATCATTTTTAGATATCTACCTAAATCATTCAAATACATAATTACACTTAATTATGTTTAGAATATTTGTGTGGTTCTTAACCTGCTCATAATCCCTTTGCTTATTAGCAAAGGGAACAACTATTTCCATTAACATTAAACCTAAAGTATTTACAAAGTATTTCTTTAAAAAGCCATTTTAAAATATTTATCCCTTAAAATTTAAGTTAAAAAAATAGATATGTGTCTTTTGTCCATCACAAAATTATGGCAGTATCAATAATTCTCTTCTTAGTTTATGATGTTGGCATAATTTTATCAGATCATTGAATATTTAAAAAGGCTTAGATGTCTAGTTCCAATGTTTTTTATCTCCTCAGTTTATGTAAAATTCTAATTTACCAAATGAGTATAATAAATATTACTAATTATCTTATTTTCTTTACAATTGACCAAAATTTTTTTTCTCTTTATTGTTGTAGCCTTTTGTCTGTTAGCTTTTATTAAAATCTATTACTTTAAATCTTACTTAAAGATGATAAACATAAATATTTTATAATGTATGTGCATTTTAGTTGGGCTTTTTTTAAAAACTGTTTTCAGAACTTGCAACAAAAACATTTGTTTCTGTTTTAATACATTTTCAATTTTATAATAGTAAGATCTTTTGTACACTTATTGATTACTATTAAGTAATTTTGTGCATACACAAAAGGAAAACAAATCATTTTACACTTTTACATTGCCAATTATTTGAAGTTGATTTTAATATAGTTTTTATGTTATTACATATACATTTATATTGGTACTATTAGTCTTTTTTTTACTTTTAAGTCTTCCATGATTTCTTGGTTTAGATTGTTTTATTATTTAGGTTAAACCTCTTTAAAACTCATTAAATGTAGGCCTACATTTTTTATACTATTACTAATAACTTAGTTGTGATTGTATTACTAAAACAGTAATAATAATTTCAGTATCAATTTATATTTAAAAAGGTTTCTCTTCCTTATAAGTTCTCTTTATAAAACTCAAGAAATAGTTTGCCTAATTTCAAAACTTTCAATGAGTAGCCTATTACTTAATAGCTTTATACATGTAAGATCTAGTCATTCAATGTTGACACCGGTTTAGTACATAATTTGAACAATTAACTATGTGTAGTTTTATCTTCAAATTTAGTTACCAGTCAAGTAGAAGCCATTATTACAATATACATGGGAGATATTTTGTAACTTAAGTTAATTAAACAACTAGAAAAAAAATAGGCCTACTTGATGTTTACTTGCATAGTAAAATCTGCTACATATAAATTATAATGGCAAATATTTGCTAAGTTCATGCAGTATTTAGTCTCAATACCTTATCAATTCCCAAATATGGTCTTAAACACAGTTTTTACTACAGTATATATATCTAATAATTTTTTTTTCCAAAGTCTAACAATAAACTTATGTTTCACAAATATTACTGTTTCAGTCTATTCATTTTGTACTACACTGACAATGTGGAAATAGTTGAAAATTCATGTTCACGATAATTAGAGTATTATTATACCATATTTTTTTAAAACCAGCGGTAAGGATAATTTCAAATATATATTTATATATATCATTTGTTATATCATCAGACATTAGTAGTAGGCACAACAGTTACCTTCAGAGGGTGTAAGAGGATGTGCCAGTTGGATACTTTTATGTCATTCATATTACAATGTGATTAAGCTCTGATTATAATATTAACAATCACATAATTTTTAGACTTTGTTAAGTTGCTATATAACATTTTACTACTTTAATTAAATTTAAATTATAAAAACAAATTTGTAGATCATGAAGTTGAAATGTATCTGTTTTACAGCTTAAACAAATTTATTACCTAATAAGAAAAAACACAAAAAAAGCAACAGTTATGTAATTTTATTTAAGCAAACAACCATCAAACATTGGTTGAATTAAGCCTCAGAATAGTCCAGGCTTTGGCAATCTGTTCCTTGTTAAGGGGTGAGCATTGTATTTGAAGTGATGGTCAGGTAAAATTTTACCACCTACTGTATTTGGTAGAATTCTTTCATATGCTGCTAACTGATGTCTTCCTTTCAATGTTTTTCTCCACAACATTGCCAAACCTCCAGTCGTTGACAGTCTTCGCTCTATGTTATTCTTGTTGTAGCGTTTCCAAGCACTTCCTTTATAATATTCTCTCTTACCCGTGTTTTTACTTCTAATACACTGTATAACATTGGAAGCAGGAGCAACTAGTGGTTTGGATGAGGATGGCTTTGAACCGGACACAGGAGAAAAAGTCTGATACAAAGGCTGTGTGCTTGGATTATAAAAAAGGGAAAGACAGCGAAAATTTGTCCCTTTCAACTGATTAGAAAAACAGTGGGGTTTTTGAAGATTATTTAACGCTGGCATAAGTACTGCACTCCACACATTTCTGAGAAACAAAAACAAAAGATGAGTCATGTCATATGCAATGAGAAGGCCTAAGTGCCATTTATTATGCAGTATTATCTATGGAGAATCATAATAAAAAAGTTAGGGGCAATTTTCCAACAACCAACCAACTCTAACAATAAATATGGAGTAATGTTATTATCAACATTACAGTCAACTACTTGATTTAGTTTACTGATAAAAACCAATATAATTATAATATTTTTTGAGAGCCCAATGTAGAGAAAATTCTTGTTTACTGATTATTGGGCTTAGAACGTACTAAAACTTTCTGAAACAGAATAATACAAGCTGGTTTTCTTTATTTCAAAGGAGCTATTTCTTTCTACTATATTTATTGTGCTGTATCAAAATTAGGTTCATTTATCAATATTACAGTTAAAAAAAAAAATGAATTAACTGACAAAATTCAGTTTGAAGAATATTGCTTTTTAAATGTAGAGCCAATTTTACACTTTCTTAACCTGAGTGTGATGAAATTTATGGATGCCCCCTCCCCCAAAGACAAAAATCTTTCAAGGGACCCAGAATCAAAAGTAAAATAAGGCACTAAAAAGACAACTCTTATTAACAAACTCTGACTGTATTGTCTACTTTACAATTTAAAAAACCCAGTTACTACAGCACACGAGTAGTAGCACATTTTAATCTGTGTATAATCCACCTATTTTGAGATAGTTTTTGGTGTAGAATATTGTGCCTTGCTATATATATATAAATATATATATATATATATGTAATCTATCCAGAATGTTACACGGTACAGGGGCACAAAAATGCATTTAGAAATAGAATGGACGTATATATTATTTGCTAGAGACGGTTAAAATCAGATCCAAACATTGTAGTGGAAAACATCTGGTGATAAACAAAGAAGAAAATAAAATTGAAACAAATAGGCCTTCATGAAAACTTATCTAACCTTCCTATGTCATACTCATAGATTATATATGTAGCCATTTTAATGAGTCACTAAAACGATAGATTATCCATTTAAAATAACTGTCTGGTCAAGGGGTAAAATCCAGAAGGATTTGGCCTTTATAACTAACTTAATGGCCTAATAATATTTAATATAATATAGGCCGATTGTAGCCGGAAAAAGATACACATTCGCAATGGAGAGAAACTACAGCCTTCCTTTGCAGTGACGTTGTGCACATGCACATATCTATTGCGTTTTATATCTTTTGCTGACCAGATTAGGGGCTTAGCTATGCTGGGGCAAAAAATCTTTTTCCAAGTAGTCACTTTGTAAAATATAAGTGAAGCTTTTTATGGAGCTGAAGAACAGTGGTCATAATTAAGCCTACAACATATGATAAATAATATGATTGATATCACACTGGACTCATGGTCGACATCTTCAACTTGCTTGGAAAAGAAATATAAATAAAGTCGTGTGTAGTAGGCTAATTCGTATTTTGGGAGAATTTTTATATTGGTGTCCGATAATGGAGTCTTTTTTAAAAAAGGGGTGTTAGGTTACTGCTAGTTAACTAAATACACACCACATAGCTGGCTAATGTCAATACTAACCCTGTCCCTACCATAACCATACGCCTAAACCCTAATTTCAAATTTCTAACCATAAAATTAGTATTAGTAGGTACTCCAAACTGCCGAAAATCGAGGTTTCTGCTCATTTTCTTTACTTTTTCACTACTTTCCATCACAAAGTTCTCCCATAAAAATTAAGCGTATACTAATAAAAATGGTATGGTTAGAAAGCTTAACTTAAGCTCTACAATAATGTGTTGTTTGTTTTTATATTGGTAAAGGAAGAATACATGTTTTTGTAGCTTGAAAAACATCACCGCAACGATTTTTATCGGCAAAATGACAGACCCGTTTTTACCCCTATCGCATTCTGACGCTTTGCGCTTCGGCGCCACGTGACGTATGAATTCTAAACATAGCTTATCGTACCCAGGATTGAATGACCTTTAGTCTCGTATAAAATGTTAACAAATTATTTTAGTAAAAACGGTTTAATTCTCAAATTTTCTACGAAAAATTGAATTTTCACCAAAATCCACTAAAAATACAAATTTTCTACTAGCATGGTTAGAAAGATCGTCCATTTTTCTATTTAAATGCGAAACTATCTTTACAATATCAAAGATGGCGCGAATGGCAAAGCGCGATAACGAAACCATGTGTAACTCCCGTTCGCCGACGCGATCACGAAATTTTTTACAAAGAAAATAAAAGCCCGGCCCGGATCAGACCCCTGACGTGTTTGAATAGAAATCTATTTTTTCTTACGCATTATATCACAATAAAAACAGTTCAATATTAAAAAGAATACAATAAAATATGAAAATATTTAAGTATTTATAATTTAAAACTAAACTTTATCTGTAAAATTTGAATATATTTAGTAAAAGGTCACGCTGACCTAGCTTTTCGACCGGCAACATTTCGAGAGAAAACTACAGAAAATTGCGATAAAAACGCTAATAAGAACTGATTATCCGATTTAAAATGTCCAAACTATCTGCTAAATATATAATTCGATTAGTCTTTACAGTTATGGGTATACTTTATCACACTGTGTTTCTTTTTTCTTCATTTACGGGTCGTAATTTGCTAAAAATAAGTCTAAAATAGGTTGTCTATTTTTAATCTCGGCCCGATTTTAATCCTGAAATCGTGCATTTTTATTAACGTTTTTCAGCGATCTAACACTAAATTATTTCACTGAGAATGTTTCTTTTTAAATGTAGATTAACTGTAGTTACAAATAAATAACTTTTTCTATAAATCTGTTAAGTTTTAGTAATTCTTTGTCAATTGAAAAAAACTGACTTAAAGCCGTGTTGAGGTATAAAATGTTCACCCCCACCTTATTTTCTCAAATCTGGACATTTAACTGCATGATTTATAGCACTCAATTTAATTTACATAATTAGGTAACATTTTCCCCTTTAAATCGATATAAAGGTGATTATTGTGCATGCAATAGAAGAGTTTTAGTGGTTTTGTGAAAGTTGGTGATTTTTTAGTTTTTTTTCGCCCTGTCAAATTTTTGGTAAATATGGTGTAGTACGATTTTTAAGACAAAAAACGTTTATCTTTAACTTGTTATACTAGTTTGAAAAAAATTGAGACTACAATCTATCTACTCTTTTATTGGAATTAAGTTAGAGAATGGGTATAGCTGCTATAGTTTTTGAGATAATCGGTGCTAAAGTCGGGTCCTCATGAGGCCGTAAAAGGTAAAAAAAAACGCGTGTTTCTTAAGCGCATAACTTTTTTTCTAATTGTCCTACAGACATAAAGTTGGTATCCATGTTCTTAGAATTATTAGTACTATGCAGAAAAACCAAAGCCATTATTGTGTGACTGATTTGAAAAATCCGTTTGGAGTACCTAGTATTAGTCGAGATTATAACTAACAACCCAACAGTAACCCCCCTTTTTTAAAGAAGATTCCATTATCGGACACCGGTATCTATACTAATTACTAAATCTATTACATTTAGGCCTACATACTACATAATATTAGCCTACATACACTAATTTTATTTAATGGACACCAGTGAGTTGACGAAAATCCTTCCGTAATGTTGTTGACATGGAATAAAAATGTGCTTTTTTAGATTTAGGACAGTAAAAATAATAAAAGATAAAAATTTTATAAAAAATTAAGCCTAAAATTAATTCAGAAATTTAATATTTTTAGAATCAATGCTATACAAGTTGCAGATCCAGAGAACTTGAAAATAATTTGTTGAGTTTAAGGTTACATTTCCATTTATTTTCATGAAGCCTAAGTTATAACCCAATGTTTCACTTTCGTAAGACAAACATTGATTGGCTGAACAGGAACTCCATGATCGATTTCTGACAGCCCCACTTTATAGTATAGTTTTTTTATGTTTACAAAACTTTGCAGATCAAGTTTTTAAATAACAATGCAAATTTAAACCCCATGACCCAGTTTTTCTTTTTTTAACTTACAATGTGTACAATAAAATTTATGGCGGCCTATCGCATAGCAGGATGCCATTGTTAATGTCGCCATTACACGTGAAAACCAAATTGTTTCTGCTTTTTTTTTTATTTAGTTGCCGAAAATATTAAAAACATCAAATAGGGCCTAGATCTACATCCAATCTTTAGTAAAGTCCAAAAAAAAACCAGACAGGAAAGAATTTTATAATATTAATTGATAATTGTAACTACGCCGTGCATGATTTTTTAATTAATTTATGGACCTCTCGAATACCTTGAGACTTTTCTCGCTGGCGTCCATTAGTAATAATTAATAATTATTAGTTATTATATGGCAGGAAACAGATTGGTACCGCAAAATGCATATTCGGTCTTCGCCGTTCATAAACTTTCTAACCAGACATCGTTCGGGGATTTTGTTTATACTGATAAATAGAGCAAGGTTTTTACAAGCTTCGTTAGCAACATTTTTGTGGAATTCGTTTTTTATGACATTTTGTGCCGCGGCGAAGGATGCGAAGTATGCAAATCTAGACGGAATGGATCTACTTGGAAAGTACGTGTACTGCACTAATGAGGTAAGAAATAATATTTTGTAAAAATAACTATTATTTTTTTATGGATTTTTCATTAGAAATGATTGCTGTAAATTATGAAAGTAAAAAAAAGTATATTTGAATGCGTTTTTTACTTTAATTTGAACAAAATGACTGCCGAAAATTACGACACATCGGCGTCGCTGAAAGTGGGAATTTCAGTTAATTTTTTACGGATATAAAATTGTATTTTTTTACTCCGAAGCATGTATTTAAATAACAGTTAAGTTAAATCTATTTAATTCTGTAAAATATAATTATTATTTTGCCGTAGATACTTTTTTTTATATTTTTAATGATTTTCTGTCGCGGAAAATCGGTATTCGCACCTTGCACGCACACGTAGTAAAACTAGACTTATCTTTAAAACACGAGAATCTTGAGTACACTGCGAATAACAAAGTTTTTAAATTTTAGTTTACTTTTGACTTTAAGCCATTTGTTTTAAATCGAAATTAATTGATAATGTAATTATTTCAAAGTAAAAATTTTCCGTCGCAAATTGGGTTCTAACCTTCGCACGACATTCGCGCGAGTCTGTTTCTTCGCAATAGTCTGTATAGTGTCGAGGGCTAATTCTAAAAAGAATCGAGTCCTTACTAATCTAATGTTTATTAAAATTAGGTACAATTGTTGGAACGCATGAGAAATAACAAATTAATATTTCTTTAAATCTATAGCCAAAATAAAGTAGAACTTTATTACTCTGTAAATTATGAATCGAGTGACGGCTGTCGTGAAAACGGGAGCCATTTTACTCTTTTTTTTAGGGTGACCTACTTTTATTATATAATTTTAAAATTCATCGATTTGATAAGCAGCTGAGTAGCTGACTACGCATGCGATATGGCTGGCACGTTTTGGGATAGGGATCGAGTACACCATAGAATTTTTTTTCTTAGAACTAAGCGTATTTTTTTTTTAAATCAAAAGATACTTACATATCAGTTGTTGATTTCAATTTCATCATAGATCTAATCACTAACTTCAGTTTTTAAAAGTGATTTTGTTTCTAGAACTAGCGTATTTTCAAAATTACGTAGATTTAAATCTAGATCTATTCACTTACTATTTGACAACCGTGTCAGTAAAATGAGGTCACCGCTTCCAGATTCTTAGGTTTTAATTATGTTTGTCATTTTGATCTATTATAAGTAGCATTAAAACAACTGCATCTATTATCAACAGTGTTTTTATATGCCAGTTCTAATTATACATTCTGTTCATTACCAATTCTAATGAAATCGTATCAGGCCCTAACACCCTGTTCACCTACACTGACACTACACTTGAATGACGCCACAGACAGTCGTAACTTTAAATTAATGTTCAAAGTACTAAACAATTATAATTAGCCATGTAAATGCTGCAACTATATTAAAAATTGGCATATAGACATATTTTATTAATTATGTTTTTTATATAGACCTTCTATATTTAACTCTGTTATTTTTTTCTTCCCCAGAGTGTTTCTAAAAGCCAGAATTTTAAAGGGGAGGGCGGTCTTTTTTTTTCTCAAGAATAATTATAGAAATAAGCTATAAACTAGTATATTTTGTAAAGTTTGACATAATTACAAATAAATGTATGCCTAAGTGACATTTCTGTGTAATTATATCGTTAATTTTGTGAATTTCGTGGATTTTTGGACCTCACTACATTTAGATGTAAAAAAAAATCTTAGTTGAGTGAGTGTGGTTAATCTACATTTTGAACGTGATGTAAATGTCTAGTGCTATTAATTTTTATATTTTTGAATTCCTCGATTGTTAAGCAACAAAATTGATATATAATATGTCAATATTTGTTACTTTGAAAATTGGCGAAAATCGACCCTAAAAGTAGATGCTTGAGGGTTGAATCTGTTTCCTGCCATATAGTAAATAGGGCCTATTAGGTCTAGATCTAGAAATCTAGTAGGGCAGCCTAATTTAAAATTTTCTTACCGCAGCTGATTCATCATTAAAAAATGTGTTTAAAAAGAAAATTGTATGGAGATCTAGAGAGATTTTTCTATTTAACAGATCTAGAGTCGGATAATTTTTCGGTAAGAGTTTCTAGATCTAGATATGCATCTATTATTCTATTTGTTTTGTTTTTTTAACTGTTGTTGACATTGAAGCTATAGTGATAGTCCGCTATACCGCTGGACCTGGTAAAGTTCATACGGAACCAGATCTATACACGTTGATCTACCTACCAAAAGCTGTAAAAACAATTTGTAGACTTTCAAAGATATAATAAATAGGCTATCGGCCATACATAACAGAATTACTAGATTTTATTAAAAATACTAATCTAGACGGTACCATATGATTTTTAAAAATATATTTTGTAACGAGAAACTTTATACAATATTTCAATAATTAATTCAATTGCAGAATTGTTGTTTTTTTTCTAATTACTAGTTCTACATAGTAAAATGCGGTAGGTAACGGTTATTATGCGAATCAACACACATTTGCCAAATTGACAAACGAGCAATTCAATAAAGAATTATTAATTTTGTTGTTATAGTAATTCATAAAAATGTAAGGATATAATTAATATAATATTTAGAAAATGTAAAATCTTTATTAGATCTAGTATATGTAATTCAAAATATGCAATAGCCAGCTATGTAGTGAAAATGGCACTTTGTCAAACTTGCAGCAAACATATTTGGTATAACTTTAATCTAACTTTTAACATTTTGATCTGGTATTGTTTACATCCGTCCGGGAAATTTAAAGATGGATCCAAAACAAAATGTAGAAACCATTAAAGATAAAGAGGAGCCTTCAGTTAAATTGCCGGGAACTAGTTCAAGTATTCTCTTTGATAAGTTAAACCGCACAGTCGAAAAGTCTGTTAAACGTGTCACCTCAAAAATGAGGTATGATTTTTACCCTATTATTGACATTATTGAGAAGGCATTTTGATGAAAATTTCAAAATGATTTTGACTTGTTTATAAAAATAAAATAAAAAAATTATCAGTAGGCCTAGTTCTAATTAGTATTTAGGCCGTTTGGTTCACAACTTCCGGGTTTGTTTGTTTATATTATCTCATGGCCCAAGCTCTCGAAGCGATATGCTAAGATGGCTGCGCGGTTTCGTATTCATCAAGTGGTGGAGGGATTTTTAATTCACCTTCCGTTAAAAGTAGTATTACTCGCTATCCCGGAGGCGTGGCCGGTTGCTAACAACAATATGGCATACAGACCAGATGCATGACTTCCGACGATTTTTCGTCTTAGTTCCAGTGACCTTCTTAGAATTACTGATTAAAATGGCAGGATTTTCGCATTATAAAAACAAACCATAGGTGGCAGGGCTAGATATGCCAGAAAAGCATTTTAAAATTTGGTTTGGAGAACGGAGGCTAAATTCAAAAGTTGGTTTCATTAAAATTAATAGAACTTGTAAAATATCAACGGTGTAGGTACAGAAATGAGCGAGAACGTAAAACATTATTAGTTTTATCAGTCTATGAAAAAAGAAATCAAATACCATGAGCTGTTTTTTATAAGACCGGCGTCCGTATCACAACCAATTTATTTTTATTTTTTAAAAACCACGTGACCGCTATTTGGCTCATGACTAGTGAGGAATTCTGGTGCTTAGCCAATTAAAAAGTCGAACCGATTCATGGTTTGCTGTAGCTTCAGACGTAAATTAAGTAATTTAGTTTAAAACGAACTAAAAGCATAAAAATTAGTGCCTAGTGGATTAAATGTTGATGTTTATTATTCAGTGGTCATGTTTAAATTGAAAATTACGTAAGTTTTAGATTTAGTGAGAAAATCTAGTTAAAAGTCTTTTTGAAATCTTTGCAAATGTTGACGATTAGGTCTAGACTAGCCCGCCCCTCCATGTAACTACAGTCTAAACTTGTGTGAACTCACATCGACCCCAAGTATGTGTGTGATACTGCTTGGTGGGGGGTGGAGGGAATAAAAGTCATGTCATAGCTACTATCAAAATACTAATCTATCATACTTCATAGTTCATACTATGATGTATTAGACAGGCCTACTGATCTATAGACTACTGTGATCTTACAGTGACCACTCCACCATATCTTTCTTTTTTTTGGGGGGGCGGGGGGGGGGGGAACGACCAGCAATTTTTAATTGCAGACTAAGCTTTCTCAACTATAAGTATAAGCATAAATAATGACGTGAATATGGCCTGCAATATGGTTTTTTTTTTTGGGCTCCAATGTTTTCTTTTCAAGTAGACTTATTTTGAAAACATTTTCTATATCTTGGACAAGCTCTAGGTTGAATAAGTCTAAGCTACTCAACAAGAGCAGACCTCAATGAGTAAATTACTTTATTATTATTCTGACTAGTATGCCTAATTATGAACTACTATTTTAGTGATAGTTTAATTGAAAATAATAATGCAATAAGATGATGAACAGATTACATAAGTTTGAATTAGCTTTTTCAAAATATCAGCTCAATAAATGTAATGTAATGTTTCCCTTTCAAACCTGACGGTCTATGGGGCAAGTGAAGTAGAGTTCACTTGTTTCTGTGACCTCGGCATATGAAGAGATAGTGTGGTCAGCACTATGCCCAGCCGCCTTTACTTTCCCATAACTTAAGTTAGCTCAATAAAGTAAACTTTTAATTGTTTCCAATCATTATTCAAATATCCACGTTGATTCAACAACGACAAAGCATTTGAAATGAACTAGCTCACCCGCGACGAAGCATATGCCGCTATCTAGTTGTTTTATTTTCTACTTATCAACAATTCATAATTTTATGAATTCGACACTACCCCACACCCCTGCCTCCACACCCCACCGCCCAGTGAAAGCAGCCGTTTACAGACGACAATGAAAATATCAAGCAGAACTTATTATCTCCACTTAGTTTCAAATCGTTTAAAAACTAAATTATCTGCCCCTAATAGCCGTCACCTATTCAAACCGGCTCTGCTATTGTAAATATTCTGGGTGAACCACAGCTCAACTGACAGGTGGGGATGAGGGTGGTGGCTAAGCTGCGTGGTGTTTTCTATGGTCTCCATTAAGAGAATTATATATATATATATAGATTAATTTATTATAAAAACGGTAATGCAATGAAGTTGATTAAAAAATTACTCAAATTGGTAATTTATGAGACAAGTAACATTTTATGGTACTTTAAAAACTTTATAAAAATGTATATTTTCTTTATACTGAGTAAATTCAAATTAGTTAAAAGTGTTGAGTTTCAGTTTTGCACCCAGTATTTTTCAGAGTTAAAAAAAGTGTGTGTTGCTGATTATATCTAAATTCCATTCCAAGTAGTTTGTTGTTATTGGGGTTTTTTTTGTGTCTATTAGTAATAGTAATAACAAATTGCAAAATTTGGTTTCAGATTATTTAAAACTTTCTAACCAGTCTTTCGTATTCCATTATTTTACTTTTACTATTGTACTTATGTGTATTTCAAACTTTTTTCTTGTTTTCTATAACAGTATCTATCTTGGCCAAATACAACTGATTGAATTATTATTATTCTGTTAATATTTCAGGGTTGTGCCTTATTTCAAAGAGCACTTTAGAAATGTTTATAAAAATGATAGTGAAAACTTCCTAAAACTTTCCAAGTCCATGTTAACAGAACTTGAATCAATGATAAAGGTAGGTTCACTACTAAATGTTTATATCATACACATTTTTAAAAACATTTAAGTTAATACAGAGAGTGGTACATGGAATTTTATAAATAAACATTTTGTGTGTTTAACTGAAAAGTAAAGTAGAGCTAGTGATAGCTTCCATTATATGTTATTATGGTATTGACACCTGCTTTATTGATATAAGAAATTATTCTTCAATTTGGCCTTTTGATACTCTTTTACTTTGTTTCATTATTATTATTGAAAATAATGCAGTTGTCATTTTTTTTTGTACCAGTATAATAAAAAAAAACATTAGATAAGAGGCTGCTGTATTAACTTTTTACAGTTTAGAGTAATTAGAGTCTAAACAAAATCAGTAAACAATGTATTGCACTATTTTATTTTTAAGTCATTTTTTTTTATCCTTTCAATATAAGGAAGAAATTGAAATGCAGTTGGAAACAAACAATACTGAACAACTGTTAAGTGATTTGGATAAAATAAAACAAACATACAGTAAATCCCTGGAACAAAAATGGTACAGTATATTTGTCTGTTAAGTTGTATTAAATGGGAATGGGTTTTACTGTTTGATTACTTCCTTTATTCCTCCCATACTCTTTTCTCAGGCGACCATCTGGTAATCCTTCAGAAGATATAAAAGCACACACGCAAGAGTCCGCCCAATTGGAACTACAGCAGCTGGAAAAGGTTCTCTACACACTTGAGTCTCACAATAAAATGCTTAATGAGTGTGTCCGGCAAAGTGATGAAAAACTTCTACTTGATATCAAGACAATTGAGAACAGTTGTTCATCATGGAGTGAGGTAAATCTCCTTACTATTCTATTGTTGATATTATTAATTTTTAATCTAAAATGTGTTCTTTTACTTTATATAAAACGTTTAATGATATTTGTATATTTAAATTAATTTTTGGCAGGCTGCATCTGTTGTTCCAGAAGAAACTAGAGAAATGCTTTTAAAAGTAAATAAACAGATCTTTTAAAAGGTGTTTATTGTATGTTTTATTACGTGTATATACACCCATATTTATATTTAATAATTATGTTTGATATTATAGCATTGTTATTTTTTTGTTGTGTTTAATTCTACACATTATTATTTTAAATCATATACATATTTTTTTAAATATTAGGATTTTCTATTGAAAGCAGCCAGGTATCTGATATGTGTGAATATAAAGTACAAATTTAAGTCTACATCTAAAAAGAAGTGAGTTTTAATTTAATGATTTCAACATCAAATTAAAAAAAAATTGATGTGTTGATTTTTTAAGAAGCACAACTTGCATACAATTTGATATAGCATAGACATTCATCTTTCTAAAACAAAAACACAATAAAGCAATTAAATCACCATTGATACATCTATAAAATATTCTAGTTGTATACTGTTCAGTATCCTAAGTATAATATGCTGTAGTACCTAATATGGAAGGTGATATAATTTAAAGTGGTACATTGGACAAGAAGGGTTAGTCATCACTTCTTTCTTCCCACTACCCCTTTAAGTCTGTAAACCTCTTCAGCACCAGGAAGATTCACTTTGTTCAAATAAGATTTTGCATGTAATTAATTTCATAAAAATGTATACATTTTTAAAAAAATTCCTTATAAAAATACAAATTCAGATAAATGCAATAAATGATTCTAAAAAATATGTTGTTTTATTTACAAATATTTACAGAATATTGTAATAAATTGTTACAAGTAACAAATTATAGACCAGTTACTTCCTGGTTGTGCACAATTTCAAAGATTAATTCACAGCATTTAACTTACACCATAACAGATTTTGTTAAAGATGTTTTTCGCTACATCAAGAATGTTATCAACTCATTTACATTGTTATAACTAATTAACACAAATAACAGTTAACAAGATTTAATATTTAGACTTTAAAGTTGGGATTTTCATCTACACGCTGAAACTAGTTTTACTCTTAAACTTTTGTGGCTTTGATTTGTATGCATTTGGATCTGCTCCCCCACCCCCAACCTCCTCACTAATCATACCAAAAAGGTATAACTATTTTGAATTACTTTTACGCCTTTCTTGAGCTTCTTTTAATTGTTTAAATAAATCTATTTGTTTCTGCTTCAACCGAGCAGCTCTGTTATGTTTCTGATCATCATCTGATGTGTCCACAGCATCTGACGAAACACTTCCACTGGTATTTTCACCCTCTTTGGTTTCAATTCCAACACAGTCAACATCTTCATCACTTTCTAATTCTACAGTTCTTCTTGCTTCAGATCTCTTCTTTGTTGGAGACAGATCACATTCACTATCTTCACCACTGCTGGTATCTTTAGTAAACAGCTCGTCTAGATTTTCTGTCTTTTCTTCACCAACTGAACTACTTAATGGGGGTGATTCGGGAGGTTTTTCTTTATCTGTTGGGGGTGTGCTTTGTTTACATGCTGAGGGGCTTAATGTTTCATCATCACTTGAGGTTTCTGGAGCTTTTACTCTTTTGTGGTAGTTTTTCACTCTGGATACTTTCTGATTAGATTAGAATAAACACATTAATGTGTACAGCAAAAGACAGTAATCATCTGTCTTGTGAATGGTTATTTCAATACATGATATTTGAAAATAAAAATATTAGAGCACAAAGAGGTGGGGGTTTTTTTTTCCCCATCTAATTACTGATATAATTATACAGCCTATGAAAATTTAACAAATTTAAGAATACTCTCAAGCTATCCTAAATCTTTATTAAATTAAAATAGGCCAATGCTATAGCAAATTAAAACATAAAACTTTAAACCTCTAGAGCTAACCTGAGTTTGACATTCTTGATCATCTGATGCTGAACTTTCTTCTATGAAAGAAGATTCACTAGTGTCTTCATAATCATCATAATTATAAGCATTGTATCTGTAAAATTAATTTTAAATGTTATTAGAATTTTTTTTCTTTAAAAAGTGTAGTAGAAATGTAAGCCTTTGAAATCACGGTTTGAACTTACACTTTAGTAAAATTGTTAATGGCTTTTCTAGGTTTAAGAACCTTAAGAGACGGGGGACTTTTTACAGATGGGATGGTGTCCCATACTGCGTCGCGTGATGGTAGAGTAAACTTTTTTTTGTGCTGTTTATCTAAAATGCGAGATGAATGTCTTGTAACCTGGAGGCAGTAACAAAAAAATTATTGTCATAAAGTTGTTTTTTTTTTAATTTTATGTTTACTATATATTTGAGAAAGAATGTTGCTGACACTTTGAAACTAATCATTAAAAGCTATTCTGAAAATTAATACAATAAAAGTTTGATAAACCATATATTTTATTGTTGACAATCTTAAATTCCAGAAAAGGTTACCAAAGATACCAAAACAACAGATGTTAAGTGATTTTGTGTAAATTAATATGTCAATTAATCGTTAATCTGTATGTTATATTCGGCAAATGTAATAAGAAATAGTTAAATTGACTGAAATTAACTCCCAGCTTTGGATAGGCCAATACATAAATCTTTTTTTTTTTAATATGCTTGTCTTGATAAATATATATTATGAAACTAGCAAGATTATTTTTAAAATTTAGAATTAAAGAATAAAAAACATACCACAACAGGATTAGCATCCTCATCAGATTCAGAAGAATCAACGGGATTTTTTCTTTTTACAATTTTTCCTCTCTTTTTTGTATTAATGGCTGATGCCATTTATTTTTCTTTACTCAATCATGAAATCAAATATGTTAATCGGAGCAAGAAGGTTGGCTCATTTAAAAATGAATAGACATAGAAAAATTAGCAATTAGAGTAATTTACATTCAACCCACCATTGTCACACACTACTCCCCCAACTTCTATACATCGCATTTGTCTGAACCCCTCCTCTACTCTAGGACTGGGATCATTTATGGATGTTCCCATAAGGCAGGGCTTTTTTTTAACCAAACAACTTAATAGCATTTTTTATTTTAGTAACTGATTTAAATTTGGTGTCTATGTACTAGGTATTGCACCAGTGCTGAGTGATAATGCCACAATAATAGATTTAAAAAAATAAATATGATCAAGCTTAATTTTTAAAATGATTGTTCTCTTCTCTCTCCATTGTCACAAGAAGCTAGCTCCCCATCCCTAAACTTGACATCACACCTTCCCCCCCCCCCCCCCCCCCCCCCACCACCACCCTTTCTTTCCCCCCTCCCCGCTGGTCTAGTTTAGTCATTGAATGTAGTGGTCCATAGTGCTCAAGAGGGAGCCCGGGTCACCCATCTGCCAGAGAGCTCTGGATTCTCATGATGCAGTTTGACCATTGAATCAAGTAGTACCCCTGTTCCCCTGTGCAGGAAGCTCAATCAACAGATCGCAGGTGCTAAGATAGCCAAAAGCTGGGCATGAAATCACATCCTACTGCAGGAGTGCCTCCGGAAAAAAATCTTTCCACAGAAACCTTCCCATGATAGCGTGAAAGAACTGTGCAAGACAGTTCTGCTTAATCATAATGGTTTTGAGAGGGTTACAAAGTCAAATAACAAATCAACAGCTGATATACACATTATTATTAAAGCCCACAAGTGGCAATGGATCTAGCACACCTTGAGAAGATATTGGTAACACTGCGAGGCAAGACTGAAACCCCCCAAGGGGAAAAGTGCGCCAACCTAACGGACCTAACCTAAACAATAGTGGAGAAGGACTGTGGATCAAGAGGCCAAATCTTCAGGGATTGCATCATAATATTAATAGGCACACCAAATCTAAAGACCACTAACTAAATAAAGAGTAGGCACTATAATAGACTAAAAGAGATACTGCTCAAAACTTGAGTGCCAAAGACAGTTGTGAAGATAAATTGAAATTAGTTGTTAGTCAGTAGACCTATTGAAAATTCTAGATCAAGAATAGAGATTTGGTAAAATCTTAGTTTAGCGTCGTAAATTCCAACGTAGCTAGTAATGTGCGATGAAGGTAACTAATGAATATTTCTTTCATTTGGCCATATTTATGTCATATTTTACATAATATAACAGATAATTGAATAACAAATCACAATCCATTACCAAACCAGTCATAAATATCCTGGAATAAACTTTAAACTACCCCGTTTGAGACAACAATGAGGAAATACAAGCTGCGGCCATGTTTTGAAAACAATAAATTGTCTATTCGTATGTCTTTTGTGTTGATTTTGTGGTTTAATATGATTGTTTTGTATTGTTTTAATATATGCCTGGGGGTCGTCCATAAATGACGTCACATTCGTAGGGGGGGTCCGTAATTTTGTGACGTTGTGTGATGAGGGGAGAGGGGGGGGGGGTCAGATGGTGCGACGTCACACTTTTGCATTTTAAAAAAGCAATGTTAGAAAACGAATTTTATACGTTATTTTGCGTTTTAGAAAACTGTTTTAATACATTGTAATAACAATTGATTAAAATACTCTATTTTGACAGAGTTCAGACAAGATTTTGGAAAAATATAGCTGTTTAAAAACAATTCAACTGCAATTTTGAGGGGGGGGGATTTGTAGGCTGAGGTGTGACGTCATTTTAGGGGGGGGTCTGGCTTTTTGTGACGACGTGTGACGGAGGGGAGGGGGGAGGTTAAAAAAGCGTGACGTCATTTATGAATGACCCTCTGTATAGTAATTTTTCTTTTTTTTTTTTAAATATAGTTGACATACATGACTAATAGACTTTTTCAGACTTAATAGTGTGCATCCAAGACCACAACAATTGTTGGGAGGTCGAACTTTTGAACACTTTATTTGCAGTAAGCAAATCAATATTAGATCGCTCATAAATGACGTCGCTCTTAAGATAGTAATGACAGCGTGCATTATTAAAGAGCAAACATATGAACATATTGTTTCATATAGAAATTGTGATTTGTGGTGGGGAGAGGTTGAGTAGAACTCAGCGATGTGATTTTGGAGACGGGTCAGGTTTTTTTTTTCGTGAAAACAGGGGATGGTTGTGGGAGAAAGACCAGCTGTAGAAGTATGAAGCGTCATTCATTGGTGATCCATTTTCTCAGTGGGGACGATAGAACTATTAAGAAGGGTCAAAAAATGTAAAAAGCTTGCCGAGTCGCATTTCTTGAACCCCTCCTTTTTCATTCCCCCACTTAGCACATCGTCACCGAGTTAACGCTCGCACGTGACGTCATGTACCGTACCGCCGACCGTTAGGCTAATTTTATAGAAAAAAACAAGCACTGCCTTTTTGACACTTATGCGAGATTTAATTTGATTACATATGTTGGTGTTCAATTAAACAGCCCCTAACATATCTATCACTCGTCCATTTAAACATACGTGGTTATTTCTGCAAGCTTGCTGTCTTGAGACTTTCGGCCCTTTAAAAATGTATTAAGCTCTCACCGTATAGAACTAGACTAAACATATTAAGCTCCAAAAGAAGCTTGGTGAAACCAGGATGGCCGTCCGATTTTGTAGCTGCTCTGCGCTTTATAAAAAGCACAATAAACGATAAGATGACACTTATATTAAAGTAAATTATAGTTCTGAATCATGATACATTAAAAGGGATATTCTGAAATTAAGAGCCAGACAGTCAACATGATATTTCAATTTGAGCCCAAGAAAATAAATTTCCTTAAACAATGGAACGTTACTAAATTTTCGCGCAGTTTCGCGAAATTGAATTAAAGTATTTACGACATCTTACAAAGCGCGATAGCCTACTGGTGCTCTAACGCGGCCCATGCTAATGGCCATATTCCTAACGCCCCGCATTAGACGCGGCTTATTCGTCGGCAGGCATTTGGTGGCAAGCCTTTTTGACGGGGATAATGTGTTGAGGCCGTTTTGCCAAATGTCTTAAACTAGCAGGCTTGCAACATTTGTGATGATTCGTTTTGAGCAAGGTATACGTATACTAATGCTTATTTATCGTTATTTTGATCGAACAAAGCATTATAGAGGTTCTCCATCAACCACCTAGGTATTTTTCCCCGTTCACCTACTTTCATGAGACCGACACGTCATAAATTGCGGAGCCGCCAGAGTTGACGTCACAAATTTTCACTCACTCCCGTAGCAAATCATATGTGACATCATTTATGGACAACCCCATATTACTCACTTGGGTACTTGATATTGACATTTTGACAACAAAGGATAACCTAAATGTGTCTGGCAGGTGAAGACTTGCGATCGACCAAAATGACAACACACACTTTAAGGGGTGGACTGGTTCATTGTTTTAGATGATGTTTTACGAGGGAAGCTGGTGGATAATACATTTTGTCTCTCTGTATATATAAATGATGACAAACATTTAATGCTGTCAAAATTATGGTTAGAGATCTTAGATAAGGCAGAGTGAAGCGTAATTTTTTTACATTATGACTTGTTGTGACATTGACAACAAAAATATGACGGTGGTTGGGGTTTAATTAAGGTAAAGAGAAGTAAAAAAATGTCATAAGTTACGATTGAAAAGAAAAACCTGAAATGAAAATAGTGAACATTCAAACAATAAGAAAAAACTCAAACTATATAGTAATAGTAAGATCTAATAAACATTAGTTTAAAAAAAAACGTGATTTAATACATGGATACAGGTTGCATCTCACAATGCTTCTAGAATTAATAAAGTTGTTTGTTAGGAAATTCAGTTTTTAAAGAGCAGAATTTAAAAAAAAAATGCTTTGTAATACGGACTATACAACAAGACAATCATATTTAAGTACATTTTCATACGAATAGAAATGAAAGGGAAGCTACTCTAAATTACTTTTTCTTAAGATGGCTGCTGTTTTTAATAGCAAATTTACTATCTCGAACAGGGTTGATAAAAATTAATTTCAGGATATTTAAATTGATTTAACCATTAATAGTGATTTATTATTTAATTATTTATAATATTTTATCAAAATATACGAAAATATACTCATATTTAACGACATATTCATTAATTCACTCTCTCCTACATTACTAGTTTTGGCCGAATTTACGACGCTAAACTAAGATTTTACCGAGATTTAGTTAAATAGTAAATACATTTAGTTGCTGTGGTGAAGTGAGTGTCAGTGTGTGTTCGGGCCCTGGCTTTTTTTTTAATTTTGCTCCTCTCAGGCACAGGCAGACATAGATTTATGCATAAACTATTACAACTATTAATTATTAGGGGCCTATACTTTATTAGTAAACAAAACAGTTGTTTACGTTTTCTAGAGATTTACCAGATCTAGCTATTAAAAATGTATCAAACTCAAAATTGATCATACAAATATTAGGCCAAAAAAAGAAAACAGGGCTTAGGCTTGCGTTTTTCTGAACAATGAATTCTAATACTTTTTATTTGGTGTAGAAGATTCTAGATCTACTATAGATTTAGTTGATTATACAACATAATGAGTATGTTTATTTTACGAATGGTAGAGAATCAGATCGGGAATCTACATAAAATTAACATTTCGGCCTAATTTTTCCAAAATGGTCAGCTGGTTTTTGTCTAAAACATGAATCAAAATTTTAATGAAACACGAAGACGAAGTTCATGCCTGAAGTTTTGTAAACAATCTTCTAGATCTAGATCTAATTCTAATAACTAGACTAGTGAAGATATTATGATCATGATGCTAGATCTATCCTAGAACAGATCCAACTAAACTAGCCTATCTAAACAGATAGTAATTACTATTAGCTATGTTAGTAAACTACGATTAAACTAACTTATACTTATAGTTTTAGATCTAGTTCAACAGTTGTCAGTTGTTTTATTTTCTACTTTTCAGTCATATTCTCCGTTCCACCCCCCCCCCCCCTCCCCAGCCACTGTGAAAGCAAATGCAGCTGGGCATAGTGCTGACAATATTCATAGGCTAACCTAAGGTCACTGAAACAGGTGAACTCTACTTCCCCTGCCCTATGGACAGTAAGGTTCTAATCTATTCTAATAGGTACTTTTATGACTTTACTTTTTATTTTTTACATCTTGTTACCTTGTACATATTTTGTGTGCAATATAAATAAAAATGGGCATGTTGATATATTTATTGTATCACAGGCTTGTGTATGTTTGTAAATTGTATTAGGAATAGATACGCACTGTGGGCTCAACTTGAAAAATATTAAATTAATAATTGCTAACGATTTTAAAGACTGAACTATTTGGATGAAAATTCTTAACTTTTTCTTATAGAATGTATAGATTGAGGTATTTAACAAGCAGATTTCTGTCAAAGAAACCATTAAGAACTATAAGCCAGTCATTACAACAGTATGTGTTACCCTCAACCACTCAACATAATCACTTCAGAAAATATTACAACGGTAACACAGAAGGAGATGGTCAAGAAAGGAAAATTCCATCTTCATTGGGTGTGTCAAATACAATATATGCCCTTTCTTCTGGAAAAGGCAAATGTGGAATAGCAGTTATAAGGATTTCTGGACCAAAAGCAAGTTTAGCTATAGACCAGATTTGTCATTTAGCAGTAAAACCACGAATAGCAAATTTACGCAAATTGCATGACCCACATACACAGGAAATTTTAGACGAGGCTCTTGTTTTGTGGTTTCCAGGTAATTAAAAATTTGAAATAAACCGATAGTTTAGATATTCTTCAATATATTACTAATTAGAAATATCTCTATGTTACTAATAAAAAAAGTATTTTTCTCGCGGGATACAGTGTTTAGTTTTACAACAAAATGGGTTTTATGTAATTACCGTTAGCACTTAACTTAAAAATTACTTTTCTTATTACTAATACCTCCATTTAGTTGAACAAGTCTTGAAAAATATGAATAAATTAATTAAAAGGAACAAATATTTTAAGATTTGTAGTAAATTTTAACTCATTTCAAATTTTATTATAAGCCTTCCCTTTTTCAATATGTTAAATCATCAAAAGATTCTATGATAACCAAAAACTATAAAATACTAACGCAGGTCCACATAGTTTTACTGGAGAAGATAGTGTAGAATTTCATGTTCATGGTGGTCCAGCGGTTATAACGTCTGTGTTAGCTGCATTAAGTTCACTATCAGGATTTAGACCAGCTCTTCCCGGGGAATTCGCTAAACAGTAAGTTCCAATGTAGTCATAATTTAAATATACTAAACACAGTTGAACCTGAATTTTAAAATCATAATCTTACATTAGTTACAGCCGTATGAGTAACTTGAGTTGTTGTTTCTTTAAATTCAATTTTAAAGTTAAAATTTTAAAAAAAAATACAATGTTAATGTTTTATATCTATACAACAATTATTTATTTCAACAACCTTCTTAAATATTAATTCTTGTTTTGTGAAAAAAATATTTTATTTCAGAGCTTTTTTAAATGGCAAGCTAGACTTAACTGAAGTTGAAGGACTTGGTGATTTGATTCATGCAGAGACAGAACTGCAAAGAAAACAGGCTCTTCGACAAATGGGTGGTGAATTGGGGCATATGTATGCTCAGTGGAGAACAAGGCTCATTAAGGTATTCTTAGTTATGAAATATAAATAGGCCCTACATATATATATATATATAAATATATGGTAACAGGGCAAATTATCTCAGAACAAATGATAACAGACAAAATATCTCACTGACAAATAATGTCAACCATATATAAACCTAAACTATAAATGATGGAACCATATATATATATATATATATATATATATATATATATATATATATATATATATATATATATATATATCACATCACATCCTATTCATATCCTATTATCTTTGTTTTCTTCTGACAGCTTAGACAATTAAGCCTTTGGTATATAAGAATTAATAACACCAATTATTTTATCACTTGGGATTTGTAATAATTTTTGCAGTGTATGGCCAATACAGAAGCCTTTATTGACTTCCATGAGGAAGAGAATATAGAGGATGATATTTTAGAATCAGGTATTTAGCTTAAATTTTGCTTACATATAAGATAGTCAATATTTAAATTACTTATTACTGGTTTGAACATCTGCTTCTTGATAAATTTAGATGTAACATAGTTTGACATAAATTTATCATTTTGTTGTGTTAACTTTCCTACACTTGCATCAACTAATTAAAGTTGAACTCAGAGCCTAATTAATTTTATTATCTTCTTACAAAAATTTCTGCTGTAAGCCTAAATGATTTATATTTAATAATTTAAATGCAGTCTTCTTTCCATAATATAACTAGTTGTGTGCTTTAGTTGTTGTTTAACTAATTGAAAGCTGCATAGTGTTAGTTATGTTCTTACAATCTTAAAAGGAAAATAGATCTATATGATTACATTACTTATTCCATAAAGAGTCAAATCTTCACAAACTTTTGTTCAGATAATTTGTTTACATTAGACCAGCCATCACACTAGAAAAACATGTTGAGCTTTTTTATGCTAGAATAATGATATAAAAAACTGCATGTTATTATTTTTTTTTAGTAACAACTGAAGTATTTAGAATCAGAGATGAAATACTGAATCACCTAAATGACAGCAGACGGGGTGAAAGATTAAGAGATGGATTACATGTTGTAATTTTGGGAGAGCCAAATGTTGGGAAAAGCAGTTTGCTTAATGCTCTATGTGAGTATACATAGTGATACTGAGATCACATAGGGAATGGAGTATGTCGTCATTAAATTTTTCATCCATACCATCATATACATCAAGATGATAAGTTCAAAATTATACTGTTAAATTTCTAGTGTAATGCACCATTCACTCACCTCGTAGTAAACTTTTACATTTATTTTATAATGCTTTTGAAAAGAAATATTGATATCAAATTAAATTTCCCTATTAAAATTCCTGTTAACCATATATAGTAATCAGTTATTTATATACAAGTTTCTAAAGTAGACCATCATTTTGAAGTTACTTATAACCCAAAACTGCTACTTTGCCCAAAGGTCAGAGGCCTGCTGCCATAGTTTCGCCTATTGCAGGAACAACTCGTGATATTGTGGAAACTGCATTAAACATTGCTGGTTATCCAGTTATGATAAGTGACACAGCTGGACTGAGAGAGACTGAGGATTTGGTAGAGAAAGAGGGAGTGCTGAGAGCTATTAACAGGCTAGTAACGTTTTTATTTAATGTTTTGGTTAAAGGACTTCACATACGGCTCAGCCTAAATTTAAAATCGGTTATTTTAACAAATCTTACCATTTTAAAAGATCTGTGTTCAGAATAATTTTATATATAGTGTGAAAAAGTTGTTTAATTGTAAGTTTTTAAAAAATGTATTTAAATAAAAAATTTGATCATATTTTTGTCCTCAGGGCCAGCTCAGCTGATTTAAAAATTCTTGTCCTAGAACAACCAAGCCATGGAAGATTATTGAAAAACATTTTGTCATTAAATGACTTTGTCTCATTGTATATGCAAAATCTTGGACTTCAAGATGATCATATAACAGATAACTCAAGCTGTTTAAACCTATCTAATATTCTTATAGTATTAAACAAAAGTGACATGGCATCGCAAGAGTCTTTAACTTTGGATCATTTGCACGAATTTGAAGATCATGTATGTTCTATTTCATGCCAAACTGGTCTTGGATTTGACATTTTTATGAAGAAACTAGTTAATAAACTTAAGAATCTGTAAGTATTGAATGTTTTTTAAAAATATTACTAATATTCAACTTGTTGGTAGTTATTAAACTTTTCTTTACAGTGTTCTGAAGTATTTGTTCTATCATTACTAGCTGTGGAAATCCCGTGGTCGGCAGCCCAAGTTTGACTCAAGCACGCCATCGGCACCACCTTGACAAGTGTCAGCAGCATTTAAGTGAGTTTACTCCTTGGTTACAAACGGATGTTGTTTTAGCAGCAGAACATTTGCGCTTAGCAGCCAGAGAATTGGGCCAAATAACTGGCCTAGTGTCTACAGATAATATTTTAGATGTAATATTTAGAGACTTTTGTATAGGAAAATAAAAAAAAACTATTCAACCACTGAGCTTTTTTTTTCTTTTTTTTTTGTTAACATCTAGATTTTGTTCAAATTTATTTAAGCACTAATTTCTTTAATCAAATTAAGTACAAAAACCCATCTAAAATTTAAAAAACTGTTTATTTCTCCCCACATTGTGTACAAAAGAATTAGTTGATAAAGTATATAGATAAATGTTGTTCATATAAATGTGTAAATTGTTCAAAACAGTACATTTTAAAAATATTCACTTTAGTAACTTAAAATAGAAACAATGCATTGAAAAATACTAAATTAATACAACCTGTAATTTCCCTAAATACCAAGGATCATTTATATTTATATAATAAAATTGTATGTTTTCAAAAATACAGTAGCACAGATGGTGATCAAAAAGCAGTAAGTAAAATTGGGATGAAGATCAGAGGAGTCTTTAAATTATAAAAAAAATGGCACTCAAATTTTAAAAAATATACTTTTCTTTTTTTTTTTTTAAACTCTTTAGCAAACAAATGCACTGCTGGTTTCAAAAAAAAAAAATTCTTGGTAAAAGTCTTAAATTATAAGGAGTAGATATGAAATACTAAGCATATTACTAGGGTTTTCTTAAAGTTGGGAATCAATGAAGCAAACCTTAAAAACAGTTTGAATAAATATTGGAATGTTGACAGCCCTCATATGAGTATAAAAATAAAAAAATGTAAGCAAAACTTGCATAAAATCAAGACTGTAAGGTCTTGAAAATAAATCATAAATATAACATATATGCATAATTATTTAACCAATAAACCACAGTTGAGTAAAAATTAACATGTAATTAAATTTCTCCATTGTAGAACTGTTCATCTTTTCTAAAATACTTTTATCACAGCATCTGGGTGTTAACATAAATATCAAAAAAAGGTTTAAAGATAAAATAAACAAGCATTGCTTTTTAACTTGAAGAGTAACAATTTGTTTATGGTCACATTGGAGATTCAGTTTACAACTGTAAATTTATCTTTTAAAATATAGCAGCAGTATGTGTATGGAAGAAAAGGCACATAAAATATAAGGTGGAACACTTCAACTAGAACTATACTACAAGTACACATTTTAATGGAAATGATACAAGCATTAATAATATACTAACACTAGATTATTTAGTTAATTCTGAAGCAGATAAATACATAAATTGGCACTAGTACTACTCAGGCCTTTCTTGCAACTTTTCTTAAATTGTTTCCAAAAACATCGACTTTCAAAAAAAATTAATTAAAAATGCAATGACCCTATTATTGGCAAAGTTGCTGATTAGAATTATACATTTATAAGTATCTTTTATACTAACATAGAAAACCATTTATAATTGTATTTTAATTTTCTTTAATACCAAGAAATTCATCAGAAAATATACCCACTAAATAAAATATACAAAGACTCACAAAATAAAATTAATTTAGAAATATACTCCATAATACAAAATGCATTACAAACCCAACAATTTGATTAATACCAAATAGATAAGGAAAATCTAGAAAAAAAAACTTGTTAAAAGACCCATTTCATCAGGAAATCTAAGTATGCAAAAGAAAACTACTCAAGACTCTAAACCTGTTATTTCAATAATTATATTTCTTAATTCTGATCTGTAAGTAATACCACTTTTGTTTCAAACGCATAAAAACAGCTTCCATTTAGAAAATGACTAAACAGAAAAGAAGACTTTTACAAAACTGGAAAACTTTTTAAAAATATTGAAATAAGATAAAAAAATTTAAAATACTGCAAGTAACTAACCAGTACAAGTAATATTTGAAGAAATAATTTACTCAATATAATTTAAAAAATAATTAAACAAAAAAAAAAACAACCTAAGAGCAACACAAGCTTAAACTTTAAGCAACATTTTTTAAAAAACATTTTTAATACTTCACCCAAGACAAAGGCCTGACTACATAATGATTATGCATTGTCTTTTTATTATTAGCATCCAAATAATTGTAATAATAAATTTACAACATTCATTCAAGGATACATTCCAACAATCAATCAATGGTAGTTACCAAATAATAATGGTGATAACTTAAATTAAGACAAATCCTTTCACTTGTTGCATTCAAAAATTTCAAGATTCTGAAAATGAATAATTCTAGTTAAGAAAATTATGTAACCTTCACTATTATTAAAAACCTAATTTATCATAAAGATTCTTAACCCACATCTAACTTTGTTAAAAATATATCACTTTTTTATACTAAAACATTGAGCAGAATAACAGGTCTAGTCAATGCTAAGCAATAAAACTGTGGTAATACTTTTTAGCTACTTAACCCACAGCAAATTACTACTTACAGTTGAAATCAACAGTTTTAATTATCATGAGAAAGATAGGGTAACAACCCAAAGTATGATAATTGGATATTTTAACATTACAAAAAGGACTCACCGTTGATTAAATCTTTTTTCATGCCGCTGTAAAAAAAAATTACATTTGAGACACTGATAAAATAGGGTACAATATTTATGCATGTGTGTATATATGTGTGTATATATATATATATATATATATATATATATATATATATATATATATATATATATATATAATCTCACATACATACACAAATGTTTATACATATTTATACACCTAAATATAATTATATACATATTCAAATCTTTTTTTGTGTAATACCGGAGTGAGAAACTAAAAAAAAAAGTTTTTTTTCTACAGCAACAAAATATCAGTTAGTCAAAAGATTGCAGTTTTTTAAAACAATGATGGGTAAAGCAAAGCACCAGCTAAATTATAAATGTAACTAGTAAAAGCAAAAGACCTTTAAATCCAGGTTAAAACACAGAAAATGTGCCAAATAAATGTAAAGCAATATCCATTTTAATAATTCAAATTACATTAAGTTAGTTCACAAACTTAAACAAACATGTACCTATAAATTAGGTCAACATTTCAAACATAATGAACCAACTCATCATTTAAATACAGCATCACACTTAAACTGTAACTAAATTATTTTATTTTGGACCTCAGTCCAACTAATCATAAATCTGCCAGAACATCTACCGTAAGGTACACATAAAATAGAACAACTAATTGAAAAATGGTTTAACAGTGCAAACTGGTAACAATTTGCTGTACAGGCCATTTTTATTTTATCTTAAGCAAAAAATAACAGAACATTGTAATTAAAAACTTTACAACATCATTTGAACACCTTTAATGTACATACATCTAAATAGTATTCAAAGTAAAATCCCTCAAATTTAAGCTTCAGATCCTAAACATGTTTATCTCCAAAGATAAAATAAAGGCACAAATACTACTATACACTTTTACTAGCTTATAATACATGAAATAATATTAAAATTCATGTCCAAATGGAATTACATAATAATTGTAATAATAGTCAGCCAATCATATTTTTAAGTCTTATCCATAAAAAGAGCAGAGCAAGCTTACAAAGATGCCAACATAAATTATCTTGTAAATACATGAACATAAAATTATAGAAACAAATTTAAATCAGAATAAACAGCAACACAAATAAAAGGAGCAAATAGATAACAAGAGAAAAATGGAATTGTCAACAAAAAGATATTCCAAAATTATCTTTCAGGTGGTGAAGTATTGGATCTCAAACTGTCTACTATTTTACATAAATTATTCTGTTTTCTTTGGTGAATCTAATCAACATGAATACTGCCTTGTAAAAGTAAAAATAAAGCTTAGTTAAAAAAGATAAAAATACATCTAGCTTCAATTTATAAGCTTCTGAAAAACAAAATAAAAATTATCCCACTTGCTTAATAATGATGTCAATGAAATTGATGCCCTTTATGACATTTACTGCAACTCAAGTCATAAAATAAAGTGCTGTAAATTTTATTATAAAAAAACAGCTATAAGTTCATCTGTGTTATTTTAGGTACTAATTCATTTAATGGAGTAGTCTATATAAGATCCAAATATTTTTACAGCAGAGAAAATAAAATTGTTTTAGAAGATACACATTGTTTTAAAAACTACAAACTTTTATTTTACAAGAATGAATTTTTATCTCACCATGTTAAACATCTGATTTATTTTCTTTCTCTTTATTTTCATCTTGTTCTGGGATATTTTCTGCAACATCCTCCTTTAAGTTGTCATTACTAACACCTTTGCTATCCTCAGTTTGGAGAGTGTTTGGTGTAGAATTTAAATCATTTTCGGTAACTGGTTCTGATGTTTTAACAGAGGGTTCTTTATTAGCCTGTTCTGGTTGGAAAACTAAGGTGGCATTTTTCTCACTGTCAGGAATATTCTCATTAGGTTGTGATTTATTATTTTGAGTGCCGTCTGCATCATGTCAAGTTGAAAAAAGCAAAATGTAAAATGCGATTTTATTTAATAGTTAAATTATTTTAACATATTAACAATTTTTCTTAAGCAAATTTTTAAAGTAAGAACAACACCAAATAAATATAATGCATGAGGTCTTTAAAATTATTTTTGTTCAATAATTACATTAACAGAAACAAAGGATCAGGTTGAATAATTGAACAATGGTCAACAATAATTTGTCAAAAACAACTTTTCAAATGAACAAAAGCACAGATAGTTAATTTTGCAACCCATTTCAACCTAATCAAACATTGAAAAATCAAGAGAAAAACAAGTTACTAGAAAAAAGAAGCGGGTAATAAACATAAAATTAAGCAGACAAAGGTTGATTAGTATACATAGTTTTTTTCCAGGCTATGAGAATTGTCTAAAGCTACTATTTAAAAATAACACATCCAAAAATTACAGGATGTACTACCATAATAAAATTTATAGTAAATTAAAGGGGTCGATAAAGACCTGCTAATTTTTTCAAAAAAGGCTTGAATTTCATTTGTGATTTGTTTTTTTTATACAAACCAAAGTAAATATTAATGGCATCAATCCAAGAACTCTCAAAGGGGAGATTCAATACATTTTAAAATTATGCATAGTATTATTAAACTATGGGAATAAATGCTGGATTGAGTGTTTTTTATAAGTCTGTTATACAGATTGGACAAATTAATGGTTAAAGTTTTCTAAAACTAATCAACATTTGAAAAAAAAAAGGAAACTTAAAAACAGTTTTTATCTTGTTGCCAAATAGTAATCTAAATAAGTGATGTGGCAATAAACATGAAGGTAACGTGTAAAAGATAAAAAATATTTTCAAGTTATTTGCATTATCAAAATTTATAAAATTATTATACATAATTCTTGAACTATTAAATTTCTAAATCTCTTTAGCTATGATTTTTTTAAGGGTAAGGCTACTCAGAGAATGTAAACATGTCAACAATAATTATCCCATCCCTATCAGCCACTTAAGCAGATGCCATTTATATTTCAAACTGGCTAAAAGATTGAACATGCATGCTTAACTTTAAATCTTTTCTTCTCTAAATGTCTGTTTCAATCCAAACAAAAATAAATCACATACCTGCGCCAGGTTGACCTGCTATTGGAACAGGCTGCTGCTGTCTAGCAGGTTCACTAAATAAAATATTAAAAACTATTTAATCAAATTTAAACACTGACTCAAATAAGTTAAATACAAAACAAATTATTATAAGTTTATTAAAGACTTATAAGGGTGACACTAATATTTAAAATGAATCCTGGAATTCAATTAAAAGCCCTTTGGAATTGTGCATACAACAGTTAAAATTTTTTAACTATCTCCAGACCCTCTATTTTACTGGCTATTCATAGACTAATCTTATCAGATGAAATAAGGTCAGGCTAGTGAATTATTATAGCGACCATTATAAATGTTAAATAAGGTCAGGCTAGTGAATTATTATAGCGACCATTATAAATGTTAAGTCCTGCAAAATGGTAGCCTACTAGAAATAACAAAAATTAAGGCATTAAAACTTCATAAGTTTTAGATGCCAACTAGATTTTCTCTTTACCATGTTTTAGTGTAAACTAAGAAAACAAAGGTATTGGGGAAAAAATTATGTTATCAATATCACTGGGCTAGCCATTTTTAAGCAGAACTCTGTGATTCTGGTAGATATTGTACCATCTAAGCATTTACGTAAAGCGAGAAAAATAACTAAATGGTTTTCTACTAAGTGCTTTTCAAAGATGCCAAATTTTTACAGTCATGATTTGTATTGACTGAAATCTGTAAAATTTCTACGGCTAAAGTGAAAATAACCCTGACTTCTGGGAAAACCAAGAAAAGCGGCACACCTGTATATATTACAATTTAAAATGAAAGGACATCTATTTTGAAAAAAATTACTGATCTTGTATTTAAAATTTATTTTCAAGTTTATCATTTAACACACAAATACAGAAGTTTATAAATTTTTAACTTACTACAATGCAATACCCTCCATCAGCTTCGCTGCATCAAATTTAGCATCAGCTAGAGCCTTTCCAAGAACATCTGTTCCTGCAACCTTGGCAGCCACATCAATTACACCTTTAATAGGGTTTATACAGGTACTGAAAATTAAATTTTGTGAATAAAAATGTTAAATATTTTCAAGTAAATGTGTTGTTTATATCTCTGGATAGAAAAGTGTATTATTAAAATAGCTCATCATTGTTTTAATTAATTTGTTTTTTATAGCTTTGCAGCAATGCTGTGATAAAGTAACTGCAAATAGGATATTTAAAAATAAGAATAAGAAAAATTAAGAAAACATCTTTGACAACCACTGAATTTGATAATCATAACTAACTTTATATCACAAGTTGAAGGCTTTTTCTTTTCTTCTTCTAAAGCTTTTCCCAATTCTATATTTTGATCTGTAAAACAATTACATATTTTCATTTTAAAAATTGAATAAAATATTATGAGTTAGTAATAGTTTACAACACTAGAGCTTTTTAAATAAACCGGGAGTGATCTCCCCTAAACTTTCTCGAATATTCTTATAAAAAACAACAGGGGATGGGAACTCGGGCTATAGACATGATTTTTAATCAATTTTAAATACTTAAAGTTTTAAAAATAGAATAAAATCTCGTAGACAAATGAATTGCACACCAAGTGAACGCTAAATAAAAGAGTGTTTAATAGTGCGCAATATTATTAGTACTTTAAAAATTTACATTAGTTTTTTGAGAAATCGGAAGTAGCGTAAATTACTACTTCCGGTCAATGGAAATTACTCAAAATTTAACAGAAGGTAGAGAATTAGATCTTTAACTTATGTGTGAAATTTCATTTATCTATGTGAAATAATACTCAAGTTATAGGCTTTTTAAAAATTCAAAGTAGAAAAAGTACCACTTCCGGTTCTCGGAAATCGCTCAAAAGTTGATACGGATCTACGATTTTGATAAACTACTTATATATGAAATTTCATCAACCTAGCTGTAACGGTACTCAAGTAATCGTGTTTACACACGGACAGACACACAGACACACACACACACAGACATACGGACAGAGTTGCAAAGCCCAGTTTTTCAGACTGGATTACGCACAAAACCTCTTAATTTTGATACATCTGGATTGATAATTTTTGCCCGATTAAAATAAGTCCTCTATACTTCGGATGTGATGAAGGACTGAGGTGTAATACGGTGAAAATTGTTAAAATTTCAAGTGATTTTTGTGCACGATTACAATACTTTCTCTATACTTCGTATATACGAGAAAGTAAAAACATAAAATGTATTATTAGTAAACTATATAGGCCTTACAGTGTGTATTAGTAAGTACTTATGCATACAAATACTATCCTCTACAGATCGCATATATGCTTACTTTTCGCATCCTCCAAGTCTTTTGTACTTCTTGCAAGACTTCCATCACAGTTAGCCTAGAATTAATAAAAATAGAATTTTTTAAGTTAGACAACAACAAAGTGTGAATCTATGGACTTCTGAAGTGGAGTTGCTTAAAAATAAAAGGCAGAGTATATGAGTTATTAAAACAAAAGCCATCTTCACAACATGTGACAAGGACCCCCTGTCCTGACACCTCTATGCTTTTAAAAAACATTAGACTAGTTCCAAGTCTTTAGGCCTTAACAGCTTTCCTATAAGTTCACAGGATTGAATTTTAGGGTATATTCAAAGTTGAAAGCGTTGCCTCTTTCAGGCATATCTCTGCGAATGGGTCCCAGATTAAAAAGGATAATATTTTTAAACTTTAATAAAAACAATATTTTAACTATTATGCACCCCCAAAAGTTTTACCTATGATAACATAATCATATAAGGCAGGAAACAGATTCAACCCTCAAGCATCTACTTTTAGGGTCGATTTTCGCCAATTTTCAAAGTAACAATTATTGACATATTATATATCAATTTTGTTGCTTAACAATCGAGGAATTCAAAAATATAAAAATTAATAGCACTAGACATTTACATCACGTTCAAAATGTAGATTAACCACACTCACTCAACTGAGATTTTTTTTTACATCTAAATGTAGTGAGGTCTAAAAATCCACGAAATTCACAAAATTAACAATATAATTACACAGAAATGTCACTTAGGCATACATTTATTTGTAATTATGTCAAACTTTACAAAATATACCAGTTTATAGCTTATTTCTATAATTATTCTTGAGAAAAAAAAACGACCGCCCTCCCCTTTAAAATTCTGGCTTTTAGAAACACTCTGAGGAAGAAAAAAATAACAGAGTTAAATATAGAAGGTCTATATAAAAAAACATAATTAATAAAATATGTCTATATGCCAATTTTTAATATAGTTGCAGCATTTACATGGCTAATTATAATTGTTTAGTACTTAAAACATTAATTTAAAGTTACGACTCTCTGTGGCGTCTTTCAAGTGTAATGTCAGTGTAGGTGAACAGGGTGTTAGGGCCTGATACGATTTCATTAGAATTGGTAATGAACAGAATGTATAATTAGAACTGGCATATAAAAACAATGTTGATAATAGATGCAGTTGTTTTAATGCTACTTATAATAGATCAAAATGACAAACATAATTAAAACCTAAGAATCTGGAAGCGCTGACCTCATTTTACTGACACGGTTGTCAAATAGTAAGTAGATCTAGATCTAGATCTAAAAAATAGATCTAGATTTACGTAATTTTGAAAATACGCTAGATCTAGATCTAGATGCAAAATCACTTTTAAAAACTAAAGTTAGTGATTAGATCTAGCTCTATAATGAAATTGAAATCAACAACTGATATGTAAGTATCTTTTGATTTAAAAAAAAAATACGCTTAGTTCTAAGAAAAAAAAAATTCTATTGTGTACTCGATCCCTATCCCAAAACGTGCCAGCCATATCGCATGCGTAGTCAGCTACTCAGCTGCTTATCAAAACGATGAATTTTAAAATTATATAATAAAAGTAGGTCACCCTAAAAAAAAGAGTAAAATGGCTCCCGTTTTCACGACAGCCGTCACTCGATTCATAATTTACAGAGTTATAAAGTTCTACTTTCTTTTGGCTATAGATTTAAAGGAATATTAATTTGTTATTTCTCATGCGTTCCAACAATTGTACCTAATTTTAATAAACATTGGATTAGTAAGGACTCGATTCTTTTTAGAATTAGCCCTCGACACTATACAGACTATTGCGAAGAAACAGACTCGCGCGAATGTCGTGCGTAGGCTGGTTCAGTGGGCGAAGATTAGAACCCATTTCAGACGGAAAATTTTTACTTTGAAATAATTACATTATCAATTAATTTCGATTTAAAACAAATGGCTTAAAGTCAAAAGTAAACTAAAATTTAAAAACTTTGTTATTCGCAGTGTACTCAAGATTCTCGTGTTTTAAAGATAAGTCTAGTTTTACTACGTGTACGTGCATGGTGCGAATATCGATTTTCCCCGACAGAAAATCATAAACATTTTTTTTTAAAGTATCTACGGCAAAATAATACTTATATTTTACAGAATTAAATACATTTAACTAAACTGTTATTTAAATACATGCCTCGGAGGAAAAAAATACAATTTTATATCCGTAAAAAATTAACTGAAATCCCCGCTTTCAACGACGCCGATGTGTCGTAATTATGGCCATTCACTTTGTTCAAATTAAAGTAAAAAACACATTCAAATATACTTTTTTTTACTTTCATAATTTACAGCAATCATTTCTAATGAAAAATCCATAAAAATAATAGTTATTTTTACAAAATATTATTTCTTACCTTATTAGTGCAGTACACGTACTTTTCCAAGTAGATCCATTCCGTCTAGATTTGCATACTTCGCATCCTTCGCCGCGGCACAAAATGTCATAAAAAACGTATTCCACAAAAATGTTGCTAACGAAGCTTGTAAAAACATAGCTCTATTTATTAGTATAAACAAAATCCCCGACCGATGTCTGGTTAGAAAGTTTATGAACGGCGAAGATCGAATATGCATTTTGCGGTACTAATCTGTTTCCTGCCATAATTAAAAAACACTGGCAGATGTGTAGCCTATAATTTGTTTTTCAAGATTTTTGCTGCCATGAAATATGTTCCCATTTTTGTAAATGAATTACCTAAGCTAAATCAATTTCTGAAATTTTGTAGTTTGCTAATTTGTAATGGATTAATTTTGCAATGCTGCACACTAATTAATATACCCCCCCCCCCCCCTCCTAACATTACTTGCTTCAACCTATTATAGGTTAGCTCAAAACTTACCTACATACAAAACTAGAAAGGCAAGTGATGAAGAATATTTGGCATGGCCACACCTTCAAAACTAATAATAATAAATTGGGTTGCGTCGTTCATATACTCACAAATTAAAGAAAATTTTAGAGACCTAAGGTCTTTGTCAGCACACAACAGTGTGTTTAAAGGAGTAGCAAAAAGCAAATGAAGGAATTTTTAGATAGTACATAGAATGTTTGTTCACAAAATTATCATGTAGTCTACTAAAAGCGTGAAAAATAGAAAAATGAAATTCTGGATTGTGAAAATTTTCTTCATAAGTTATATAACGTAACTTGGTGGTGATTTGCACAATGATGTAAATGCTGTTAAAATACTGTGTGAGAGGTTTTGTTGATGTTTTTAAAATAAGCAAACAATTTAATACGACACAAGTAATGTGTAACTACAGTATACAGAGTAACTTAAAATGCCTTGTCTGAATAGTGTTCCAATGCTCTAGTCTACAGACCCAGGTCTAAATAGCTACTTTGAAAATATATGTAAGTGTATTTGCATTGTGGACACCTTGCGGAAACTAACATTGATCAAACAACAACTGAAAGATCATTTGTCAGTGAAACACAAGCAGCTATCACAGACCCAAATTGGATGAATCTGTCATATCAGAACAGAGAAGGGCCTATAACTAGGGAGGTGTGCTTGCATCCCTATGCTCAACAAGTGGTCCATGGGGAACTTTGACTTGATATGCAACAGTGAACGTAGTAAATACTAAAATAGGCCTACTTAACTACTAGATCTAGATCTAACTAGAATAGTGAATAGACAATAGAAATGTACAAAAACAGGGTGTAGCCTACTGTATGAGTGTATTGTATGTACACTACTGATCATGACTAGGCCTACTGACTACTTGCAATGTGAATGTAGATTAAAGATTTAAACTTGACAGTGACTAAGCCTACTATAGATCTTCTAGAATCTAGATCTATCTAATCTAGATCTACACATCTGCTTACCAAATTCTTTTGAAGCTCCTCAAATTCTGTTTGCTTTTTTGACACGTCTGTTTTCACAGTATTAATTTCTGCATCTTTCTCTTGTAACTGTTTTTGCAGCTGATCATTACTTGCCTGCAATCTTCGAACCTCTTCTCTTGAAATTTCCAAATTTTTTTCAGAATCCGATCTTTTGTCATCAACATCTTTTTTTTGCACAAGAACAGTTTCAATTTCTGATTTCAGCAGAGAATTTTCAGCATAGAAACTCCAATAAGAGTACGCTAAAAAGCAGACCAAAACTAACAACCCTATTAAAATAAAAGGTGGTGTACGACCTGGAGAGCGCATGTTGGATCGGTTACCGGCTGACCCTGTCATAGCTTTTGGTTTTTAATAAAATATAGATTTATCAACGTGTTAGACCTAATCTAGATTCTAGATCTAGATTCTACTTTCGGTGTCGACGTTGTTAGATTTTTTTGTTGACAACAGTCGACGCGTGGCAATATTGGCAGATTTTTACTAATGGTTTAAACTTAAATTTTGTTTCGAAGAAAGTAAGATCAATTAATGAAAAATGGATTAAAATAATAAAAAATATAGACTCCAGATCTAGTTCTATATGTCTGATTTTTAAATATTGAATGTTTTATTGCGTATTATTACATTGAAATTATTATGAGTTAAGAAACGTAGCCATTTATCCTCTAAACAAAAATGTAAACGTATAATGCAACCTGGCATTTACTTTAATGTAAGGGGTCATCCATTTATGACGTCCACACGTCCGATAAATCGACTTTTGTGAACGAGTGTGGACTGGAGGGGAGGGGGGGGGGGTCGGATCAATGTGGAACATCAAAATAAATTATTTTTTTTAAAAGCATTTAAGATGTATGGATTAAATCGGCAGTTCTCGTGTTTAAAAAAAAACCACCAGCTCAACGGGTGATTAAATGTATCAGAGATTAGGCCTAAATATATACCACCAGCCAAAAAAAAAGTGGAGGTGGGGGGGGGGGGCATTGACTGCAGCAACTTTCTAAAACAATGCACGGTATTTCGAGTTTATTTTTAAACATTCTAAAGCGTTGAAACACAAGTGCGGTCCGCACCCCCGCCCCGCCCTCGCTACGCCTCTGAACGTCATCATCCCTAGTTCTAACTCAACTTGTTCAAACATGGTTAAATCCTTCAATAAATACGCGGTAGTAATCTAAACCAGGGGTCTCCAAACTACGGCCCGCGGGCCGGATGCGGCCCGCGATGTCCTCTCATCCGGCCCGCGGAGATCTTTTTGTCCACGGAAAAAACGTTTGTTGCAGATGGCTGAGGAACTTTGCCCAGAAAAATCAAAGACATGCCGGGAAGAAACTGGCCCCCGAACTGAAATTTTATAGTTAATGCGGCCCTCGGACTGAAAAGTTTGGAGACCCCTGATCTAAACGATCTATTTCGACACACAGCGATAGGACGATTTCCGGCCACAGGAACAAGGCATCAGGCCTACACACATCTGGCCCCAAGTACAAGGCATCAGGCCACGGGTACAAACATCTGGCCACAGGAACAAGGCATCAGGCCTACAAACATCTGGCCCCAAGAATAAGGCATCAGGCCACGGGTACAAACATCTGGCCACAGGAACAAGACATCAGGCCACTGGTACAAATGTCTATAGCCACATAAACACGGACAGGCCAAGGGTACAAATATCTGGCCACACGAACTAGACATCAGGCCACGGGAGTGTTCCAGTGGCCTGATGACTGATGGGGGCAAGACATCAGCTTGGCCAATAAGCCAGCCTTCGCGGCCAGCCTTAGGTCAGCCACCATCCAAGGCCTGTTTCTAGCTCCTTAGCCAGAGCCACCCTTATTATCATATACCAGTGGGCTACCTCATCCACAGCCGACTACAGAACAGGTGTCTCTCTTATATACCAGTGGGCTACCTTACCCACAACCGACCACAGAACAGGTGTCTCTCTTATATACCAGTGGGCTACCTCATCCACAGAACAGGTGTCCCTCTTATATACCAGTGGGCTACTTCAACCAGAGCCGACCACAGAACAGTTGTCTCTCTTATAAATCAGTGGCCTACCTCACCCACAGCCGACCACAGAATTTGTGTCTCTCATCAAACAGCGCCTGTCAACTGACGCTAGCCCAAGTTTCCGAGTCAGGCTATGTACCGTCACTCGACATTCGAGATAACGCCCGGTCACTATGCACTCACGTGTCTTACACCTGCGACTGACCACTACAGGTCCCCACGCTGCCTCTCGTCTAACGAGCCTGGGCTATAACTTCTCCCTATGGTCATCGGAATCGTGTCTGGCGTCCACCTGCACGTCATGAGTAATGGTTCAACCGTAACGTCCAGCGGCATGCCCAAACTCAAGACATAAATCACCGCTGGTGTCTTCCCATTGTTACGTGTCACTCACGCACCTGCTTGAGCTCGTGGCCCTTTGCCACTAGCGTGTGCTGATAACATTTAATTAGATTCTAAATTTCTACTGGCACGATCATCCCGAATATCTTAGGTTAACCCCTTGGGTGTTTGAAACTAGCATCTAGTCAAATAAACCCCTTTAATTAGCAACCAAGTTACAATTTTACTTTAGGATAAACAGAATACCAGCCAACATAAATACAAAAATAAATGTTTAATACTTTGGAGTTTTCGTTTGGTATGGCAAAAAATTTAAATAAATCAAGCGCTTATCATAGTGGGCCTCATACTTACTAAGTCGTGTAAAATATACACATTTTTTTCAACATTTTCTGGGCTCTACTTTTGACATTTAGAATAATTTGGGTTTAGGTTTGCCTGTTGTCCAGAGTTTCTTCCAGGCATCTCTTCGGGGGGGAGGGGGGGGGGGGGGTTAGTGCTTGAGATGTTATTGTAGTGCATGTAATAGATTGAAATAATTGTGAGGTCAAGGGAACTCACTCTTCTGTATTAGTTATATTTATAATATTGTTATCTTGAGTGATGTCCCTTGTGTACTTCCTTCCGTCCTCTCTGTGTGTTTCCATCGTGAGGTAGTTAGACCCATTAAATGTGTTATATACAACCACAGGCTTCTGTCGTCAATCTATTATAACTGGCGACGAAGGATAAACATCTACTAGAAAGAGCACCTACTTACGCAAAAAAGAGGTTTGCTAGAGCTTATTAGCTAATTATTTCTAGAATTATGGCGCTGTATGGCCAAATAAAAGAATTTGATGCGAATGATGAAATCATTCAAGATTACCTAGAGAGGTTAAGCTTTTACCTAGAAGCTAACGACGTGACGATAGAAGCCAAAAAGAGAGCTGTTTTGTTAACAGTCATAGGGCCTCAACAATTTAGGCTACTAAAAGACTTATGCACACCAGCTAGTCTAACTACCAAGAGCTTTAACGAGCTGAGCAAATTGCTAACAGACCACCATGCGCCTACCCCATCAAAGTTTTTATGTCGAGCTAGATTTGACAGTAGGACTCGTCAACCAAACGAGTCGATATCAGAATATGTTGCTGCTTTACGTCATTTAAGTGAATTTTGTGAATTTGGAGAAACGCTGTCTGACAGACTGTGTGAAAAGTTTGTGACAGGTGTAAACAGCCCTGATATTCAAAGAAAGTTGCTGCTCGAGTCAGATCTAACATTAGAAAAAGCAATACAACTTGCAACTTCATTCCAGCAGTCATCAGATGCGGCGAAATCTCTTACGCCTTCAGGGATCCATGCAGTAAACAGCAGGTTAGTCAATAAACATCAACCCCATCAGAGCATTCCAACTTATGCTAAACAGCCTGCTCGTTCAAATCCTAGATCTAAATCTAGTAATAATTATCAAAAATGTCATCGATGCAAAGGTCCCCATGCATCTCATCGGTGCAAGTTCAAGTTAGCAACTTGTTATAAGTGCGGTAAGCAAGGTCACATTGCCAAGGCCTGCTTTGCAAAGTCTTCGTCTGTTGCTAAATCTAGCCAGTCAAGACAGTACCGCAACCAAAGGCAGCACTATGTTAACTCTCACCAAGACTACCTAACCCAACCAATGAACCACTCTACCTGTGAAAATGCTCAAACTGATTCGCAGCCGGATTTCAACCTGTTCTCTGTGAAATCAATAAGTCATGCTCCCATCAATGTACCAGTTAATATCAACGGTAAGAGCATCAGCTTCCAACTTGACACTGGAGCATCTCTAACAGTCATCACAAAGAAAGATTTTGACGCTGTCACAGGAGGATCAGTGTCTCTACAGCCGTGTCACAAGTGTCTAACAACATACACTGGTGACAATGTTCCGGTAATAGGAGAGTGTATGGTTCATGTAAGTTATAATGGTCAAAGTGTTAAACTTCCTCTTCTTGTGGTTGAAGGAAATGGACCGCCATTACTAGGTAGGAACTGGTTAAGTGATCTTAAGTTAAATTGGGAGAGTATTTGTTCATTGAAGAATGTAAAAGAATCTAGTCTTACTTCACTAGATAAAGTTATATCTGAAAATAAATGTGTTTTTGGTAACTCAGGTTTACTAAATGATAGAACAGTGAAGTTAAGCATTAAAGACACAAATCCAAGATACTGCAAAGCTAGAGTTCCACCTTATGCAATGAGGAATAAAATTGAAAATGAGCTAAGTAGATTGGAATCTAATGGCATTATAAAGAAGGTAGACTATTCCGATTGGGCGACACCCATTGTGCCAGTGTTAAAGAAGGATGGTTCTATAAGAATTTGTGGAGATTATAAAACTACACTGAATAAGCAAATAGAGCTAAATAGGTACCCTATACCTAACATTGAGGAAATTTCTTTGAATTTGGCAGGAGACAAATTCACTGAATTAGACTTTAGTCATGCTTACACTCAACTAGAACTGCATCCAGATTCAAAAGTCTATACGACAATAAACACACATAAAGGACTCTACCAATATGAAAGACTATGTTTTGGCATATCATCTAGCCCTGGAATTTTCCAAGCTGTCATGGACAGTATTTTTAAGGACATTCCAAATGTTTGTGTTTACTTTGACAATGTGTACATAACTAGTAAGAATGACACTGAACATCTTAAAACACTTGATAAAGTCTTGAAAATTGTTGGTGAAAAAGGTTTAAAGATAAACAAAGATAAATGTCAATTCATGTTGACAGAAATTAGTTTTCTTGGTTATATATTGAGCAAACAAGGCATCAGACCTCAACCTGAGAAAACAAAAGCCATTAAAGAAGCACCCAAACCTGAAAATACCCAACAACTAAGAGCTTTTTTGGGCTTGATAAATTACTATGCAAAGTTCATAGGGAATCTGTCTGGTAAACTATCACCACTGTACAAGCTGCTACAGAAAAATGCAACTTGGCACTGGGGTAAACAACAAGAAGCTGCTTTTAACACAGCAAAAGAGGCTTTGTCTGCTGACACCTTACTAACTCACTATGACCCAGGGAAAAGACTTGTATTGACATGTGATGCTTCACCAGATGGTGTAGGAGCAGTCTTGTCCCACATGGATGAGAAGGGTGACAGACCCATTGCTTTTGCCAGTAGATCTTTGAACCAGGCTGAGAAAAATTATTCTCAGTTAGATAGGGAAGGCTTAGGCATCATTTTTGGTGTTAAGAAATTTCATAAGTTTCTGTTGGTAGGAAGTTCACCATCATTACAGATCATAAACCATTGCTAGGTTTATTTGGAGAAAACAAAACCCTACCTGAGCATGCCTCACCAAGAATTCAAAGATGGGCTATCACACTAACTGCATACAATTATGAATTGAAATACAAACCTGGATCTGAGAATTGTGCAGATAGTCTTAGTAGATTACCTTTAAAAAACCAAAGCCTGAGCTATGTACCAGAAGATGTATTTGTTCTCTTCACTATCATGGATAACTCCAATATAAATGTGAATGATATTAAAAGAGAAACACAAAAAGATGAGTGCTTAATAAAAGTATATGAGTACTGTAAGAATGGTTGGCCTGAAGAGTCTGTGAATGATGACTTAAGGCCATATTAAATAAGAAATAAAAACCTTTGTGAAGATAATATAAAAGATGGAGAAGATACAGTCCATTATCAGTCAGAGTTGCCTAAACAAAGTATTTGTAACTTAATAAATGATTATGGTGATATGGCAATTTCAAATGTTTTAAAGAAAATACATTAGTAAGAAGGAATGTGATCATCAAACAACTTTGCTAACATCATTAGCACTTACAGAAACTAAAAGGGTAACATCAAAAGAAAAGAGAAAAAGATTTTTGCCATTTAATACTTTCAGATGCCAATTCAAAAAGTCAATCATGACAGAACACCCATTGAAAGAGAATTTGGTGTTAATAAGAATGTGTATCTAAGAAATTATGGGAGAAAGGAATAATGGATACCAGGTCAAATTGTTCAATGTACAGGACCTGTGCCTTATAAAGTTAAAAATAACTTGTGCAGATAATAAGTGTGAATCTGTCAATCCCACCAAGTCTGATCAGTTGACACCAACTCAGTTTGTTCCACAACCAAGTTCTGTTGATATGAGTGAACCAAGTTGTCTGGAGTCAGAAAATGTAAATTCTGGAGTTAATGATTTAAATCCTAGACCTCCTGAGATAGAGAATCCAAATGGTCAGAATATTGAGTCACCAAATCAAAGGCCACTGAGAAGGTCAAACAGGACAATCAAAGTCCCAAATAAGTTAGACCTATGATTCTAAAGGTCAAAAGGACTTTGACATTATTGTTTTGTATTTTGATTATGTTGTAGCATATTGTGCATTGTTTGTAAGGATGTAATCTACCATAGTGTTCATGTTACAATATAATTGGTGATTTTAGGATACTATCAATTGTTCTATTGAGAGATGTGTTATTGTGTTCTAAGGGTAAAGGGATGTAATAGATTGAAATAATTGTGAGGTCAAGGGAACTCACTCTTCTGTATTAGTTATATTTATAATATTGTTATCTTGAGTGATGTCCCTTGTGTACTTCCTTCCGTCCTCTCTGTGTGTTTCCATCGTGATGTAGTTAGACCCATTAAATGTATTATATACAACCACAGGCTTCTGTCGTCAATCTATTATAGTGCACACAATCACAGAGTTAAAAAATGTGAGCTCTGAATCGTATAGCTACCAATGAGGACAGTAGGGTAGGCCTGCTTGAAAGTAGAAGAGTTATTTTATTCTGAACCCAGCACTCTGGTAGGTTAAATATTGCACACACAAACTTCAGCTGAAAAGCAAAAGGAAGGAACCTGTTGGACATACTGAAAGTCATAATGAGCTCTGGCATAACGCCATCTTTCCCAGAGTTGGCCACTGCACTAGAATGTTTTCTAGTGCTCCCTTAGGAAATGAAAAACATTAAATTGTACATGGGAAATAGCTGTTAAAAATAAAATCCTCAATAAAAATTCATTTTTTTAGATGTTGTAATACTTGTAAGCTTGTTTAAGATCTACTAACTTTTAGTCTGAAAAAGGTGCCTATTTCCTAAAACTATATGAGGAAAAATTGCCCCCACCCCTCGACAAATTCATGTTGAACACAACAGTTGTAAAGATTTTTTAATGTCTATATATTATAAGAAGACTTAATACAGTAAAATTCAATGGAATTACGCCACTAGATTCGTTGGCTTGGTTAAACAGTTTGAAAATAGAACAAATCACTTTGTTGACCTCGAACATCGTGGAGTCTTCCAATACCAATACATCACCAACTGTACAGTTAAGTACAAGCTATAGACTATAGATATGGGTTGAATTATGATCGGGAGTAGTCCATAAATTTCACACGTCTCTCAGTTGACGTAGGTGGGGAGCCGATTTGCATTTTAGAAGTTTCTTAATATTAGTAGCTGTTTTGCATAAAACAAAATCTTTTGTAAATGTAATTGTAACGAAAATGTAACAATATATTATATTTAAATCAATATAATATTGACCCGTAATTGCCAAAAACTCTGTATGAAACAACGAATATTGTATCGACCGGGCTTCTGTTGTGTCCCTATGCAGAAGGGAAACAACTCAACAAATAAAAAATTAGAGAATCTTTCAAGAAAAAAATTGAGATAGCAGAAGGACGAATTCCAAAATGTGTTGTCTTTTTAGGAGAGGGCATTTTTAAAGTAACAATGAAAGGGTAAAAGTCCGGTAAAGCGTCCTGGACCCGACCCCCTCTTCAATTAAATATCTTGTATCGTGGTTGACCTTTGGGACGCCACTTGTGTCCTGGTCGTCTTTCTAAATCCCACTGTCTGCACCATCCACAATGCCTCTTCCATTATATTCTATTTAACCTGTCCATTCCAAGATGTTGTCTTCCTATTCAATTCTCCTACCAGTCTCTATTCCGTTTTCTAAATTTTGTCCTTGTCAAGTTATTAGGGTTGTGCAGCTGAACGAATTAAATCCCTTGATGCAACCAGGTACAACTTTTGTAATACACCTTCCAGTCCAAAATCATGTGCATAAAAAAACATGCTTTCTCACTGCAATTACAACAGCCAAATCTACTCAATAATGTAGCATAACATAGAGGAAGTGCAATAATTTAAATATGAATTTAAGATCATGCATCATTTGTAGCACACACAGGCTAATTTAATAGTTGACTCAGTTGTTTGCATCTTGCATTTAAAACTGCAGTAAAAATGTAACGGATTGTTAGTAGATGACCACCTTTTGAAATAAAACTGATTTTAAGTAAAAAAAAAAGACTACTGATGAGTAGTTGTAGTTGGTTCATAATTCTGTAAATGATTGCTGTATGTAAATAAAATAATAACATGTCAGGTTCGGTTCCTTACCACTGTAATGACAATTTTTAATATATTTTATGTTTTAAATCCTTAAAATAAATTACAAAGACAGAGAGTAATTAACAAAAGCTTTTAATTTCCAGTCATTTGCTTTTATTTACTTTTAACTTACATGAGTGATATCATGAGATGTAGGAAGCGTGACTGATGAAGAAGAAGAATTAGAGGTTGGCCAACTTTCCGCAATTATTATTGTATTATTGTTAGCTTGAATTATCATTGGTGCTCCGGGAGTCTGTGCCTCAAACAGTTGTCCATTAACAACTTGTATTGATTGCCCATCAAAGTTTTGTAGAGTTTGACCCAAGTCGATGATCTTTAATTCAGTGTCCTGAACACTATTGTCTGGCTCTTTTATCTTTTTCGGTCTACCTCTTTTCAACAAAGTTCCATTTTCATGTGATCTTAAATGTCTTCCTAAATGACCTTTATTGCTAAAAGCACTACCACATAAACTGCATAAATATGGTCGTTCCCCCGTGTGCATACGAGCATGGTCTTTAACCATATACCGCATGGAAAAAGTTTTCCCGCAAATATCACACTTGTATGGTTTGACTCCTGTATGGGATATCTTGTGTTTTGCCAGAGCCATCTGTGTCATATACCCACGGCCACACTCATCGCAGTGGAATGTTATACCACCCACTTCAGATTTATGATGCTTCATATGAATCTTAAAACTCTCTTTTGCTTTGCTGGCATAAGTTTTCCCACACACCCAACATTTTAAAGGTTCAGTACATGGACGGCCATTTTTATGCTTGTAAAATCCAAGCGAACTGTAAAATTTCTTTCCACAGTCCAGACATGTGTGTGTGTCTTTAGGATTCTCATGCACTTTGTATCTATGAAGCCTCAAGTAGCCCTGAGTGCTAAATCGTGATGGACAAAGCTCACACTGTATGGGACCCAAAAATGCTTCTTCCAATTCATCTTTTTTTACACAGGTTCCCATTCTAAAATGCTTTTCATAGCCAGCCCTAGTTCTGTATGATCGAAAACAATCACTACAATCAAAAGCTTTAGACTTTGGTTCATTCCCATGAGTGGAGAGGTGCTTTTCTAGTTCTTCTTCACTGTTATATGTCTTTGAACAAATAAAACAATACAGGGAAGAAATACACTTTCCATTTTTCATATGTTCTGCACAAGAGTTAATGCTGCTGAATCTTTTATTACAAAATACACAATTCCTAAGGTTTGAAGCCATACCTAATGCATTGCCCCATTTTCTTTTTCTGCCTCTTTTTTTATGCATCAGAATGACTGAGTCATCATTTTCCACATTTTTCTTATTATTAGGGTTGATTTGACTGAGATGAAGACCAATATTTTTTGAGCTTGATTTAGCTGCACTAATTTGGTGTGAATTGGGGACATAATCTTCACTGTCATCATTCAACTCTTCATTCCAATCATCATTTTCACTGTCTGTAAGTTGTTCAGTTTTTATCATGCCAGTATCTTCTTTTACATGTGAAGCATCAGATTTTAAAAGGTGAGGTTCTTTTTGGCCACCCAATTCCATAGACTTTGTTGATTTTATAATTCTCTCTTTCAATACACTTTTCCCTATCTTCTGTCTACTTTCTGAAACAGCACTTAAAAACTTTAGCCCACCATCTAATGATGCCCCCCATTTAGAAGCTGCAATGTCAGCAGCATTGTCTAAAGAAAATTCAGATATTGGAGCTGACATTAAGTCTTCTGTAGTTTCCACACAGTCTACTCCTAGAATAACCGGTTCTTCCTCTTCCTGGAATAAAAAAAGGTAATTTTATAGGAGGGTATCAATACTAGTAATTTTTAAATGACATCTAAAATATAAACTGTATTTTAAATATTACATGTTACAGAAATTTTATATAGGCCTACTTAAGATGATTTGCTGGAAAAACTATTATTATATTTACTTTAGAAAATAATTTTAATTTAATATACACCACAAGTAGTAGTAATGTAAAGGTATTTCTCCATTATAAATTTATTTTTACAGGTTAAAGTATTAAAAAATAAAACATACTGTCTTCACTTTAGTTTCCAGAATTTCACCAGTTTTTGCATGTACTTTTTGAACTGTTACTTTTCTGCAAACTACCATCTTAACAAAAGCTTCAACCATAGTTTTTTTCACAACATTTTGATCTTTATCCTGGTCTTCAGAAGAATCATGAGAAACTGGTGGTGCACTACCTTCTGGATTAATTTCATGATTGGTTGCAACTGGATTATTTGTAGTGGGTGGATGGGTTTCAATGGAATCATGCTCATTATGAAGAGATTCTTCCCCAAATGAACCACATTTTTCAACACTTTGCTCAAATTCTGGTTGTTGCTGTTTATCAGCATTGGTTTCTAATATATTACTGGGTGAAATATTTGAATTTAGTTGGCGAAGGATTGATTCGATGGCTTCAAGGGTAGTTACTGAGTAACCAAAATCAATAGAAGCTGCATTCAAGTTATCTTTGTTTTCAGCATCACCAGACTGAGAATGAATAGCAGCATCACTAGTTGTAAAACCACTTATATTAGTACCAAAAGCTCCAGGCTGAAGTTCTGTCTCCTGGCTAACAGGATATGATTTGATCTCAGGCTCTTGTCTTAAAGCTTGATGCAACAGACTTTTTGGCAGCAAACTTTTTAGTTTTTGTGAAGCTGAAAAATTGTTGGTGTTTAGCTGAAGAATAATTGGTTTATTCTGAGATGAACTGCTTGAAATAGAGCTATTTTCTGGACAGGATAACTTATCAGGTGTGGCAGCTATTTGTAAGTTGTGGTCCTTTATTGGGCTTTTTTTGGCAGCCATTTAAATAATTAATACACACAACCTGCAAAAGAAAAAAAACAACAACTCAGTTATAAATTAGTTAAAATTAGATCTAATCTAATACTCCTACTAAATTAATTGATTTAATACACAATCCTCTATGAGGTTTTTTCTTTTGCAAGTAAAGTAAGAAAAGTTTTTAGTTTAAGAAAAGATTAAGACTTAAGACTGATTAAGTGATTATTATTTATTATTACTAGATCTATTTATTACTGATTAAGTGCAGAGTAATTTGTAATGTTTATAGTTTATTATTTATAGTATAGGTAAGTCTATTAGACAGTCTAATGACTAATGCCTAATGGGCTAGGTAAACAACTTATTAACCTACTGAGGAGTTAAACGTTAATATTAAATATAGATCTAGATCTAAAACTTCATAACTGGCTAGGTCTAAAATAAACTAATAATTATTAGTCTAATATTTAATTTTAATATAAACTACTTTAAAAACTCAACAAAAATAAAAATATTTAAAAACATGGTCAAGATCAAACTAAGAAAATTTTAACTTTAGAATAATGGTCAGGCCTAATACTAGATTTATATATTTTTAAAGTAGATTATGTATCAATATTAGCACATTTGTTTCTAAAAAAAATGTCACACACAAATAAATTGCAATTTTAAATACCTAGAACTAGGCTATGTAAAGTAATATTATTATTATAAATTAATCTAATCTAATATTAATTTTACTCAAGCAACTAGGCCTATCTGAAGTATGGCGTATGAGTTGCCAGCTAAAAAGTGGGCACAGATTTCAATGTAAAAAAGGATGTATAATTCATCAAACTTGTAATTGAATGAAAAAATAAAATTTATAATAAAATATTCTCGAAATATATCCTATATCTAAATGTAATTTACTCAGCGTGTTAAATTTTGATATTTTTGTTAAAGTATTTAATAAATAATTTATTTTTAAGGAATCTAGTAATTGTAGTAAACTAATGTACAATATGGCAAAGTCTGTTAGTCCACTGTTTACTTCCGATTCCTTAGCCAGTTTCGATCCAACTAAATACTAGGGTAATAAATCACAAAAAAAAAATAGCAGCTAGATAGTTAATAGTTTAATATAATAATATTAGTAGATCTAGATCTAGTTATATAGAAGATCTAACTGAAACGATTGGCCTTGCAATTCTATATAGTATATAGATTTATTTACAACTAGATTTAGGCCCTACTGATTTTTTATTTACACCTGTCACTGTCAGTGAACTCAGTGACTGTCCTGTCTGGTCTGTGTGACTGTCTGGTTAGGTAAGAAAGTAAGTACTTTAGTTAGTTAGTACTTAGATCTAGTACTTACTCCACTGTAATACTCATTAACACTAAGTCTGACTAAGTAGTACTAGACCTAGTAGAGGTAATCTATCGTATCGTTTTATTAGGTACGTAAAAAATCGCCCGCGACTAGTGATGTGAAAAACAGGTGACTCCTTAAATAAATTAATTTTAATAATTATTTCACATTTTGAGGAGGATTTATCATTATGTTTTGAAAAATACAAAAATGTTTCCTTGTTTCGCCATTTGCATTTATTTTATGTAGGCCCTACCTGTTTTTAATTTTTAAACAATTGAATTAAAACATTTCAGTAATAAATAAAGTGAAGTGTCTAATCGGAAGAAGATTTTTCTCCCCAACGTCTCCACTTAGTCGGCAAAAGATAGCTCTGCGCATGCGCAGTGACCTATGACTAGGGTTAGGGCTAGAATGAGGGTCAGGGGTAGGATTAGGGATAGGGCTAGGGTTAGGGATAGGGTTAAGGATAGGATTAGGGTTGGTGTAAGGGTTCTGCGGTTGTAAACACACGCATGCGCAGTACCATCGAAAACATCGCCGCTAAGGCAAGTCGTAGTTTCTCTCCATTGCGCATGCATATCGCATGCGTATCTTATTCCGGCTAGAATCAGCCTAAATAAAGACTAGCGATGTTTCCAACAGATGCAACCATGCTCATTTACCATAGCAGCCATCTTGTTTAAGTTTTTTTTTGTAAACTTATAGTGCAAGATTCTGGGGAAGCCACTCTATTTTACAAATGGCTGCTGCTTATATAGTAATATATAGCAAATCTTGCTTGCAAACACTGCTGTTTAAAGTTTATTTCTGGCCTATATTGATATATTTAGCCATTGATTTAGGTTTATTATTCATTTATTATTTATCTATAATATTTGACACAAATATTTCACAATATACTTCTATTAAAGCCTTGACAATGAGGTAACTTTTTCGTACATTACTAGCCGCAGGCAATTTTTACATACCTAAAATGATAGATTACCCTAGTAGAACATTTATTAGATTAGATCTTCTAGTAGATCTAGAATCTAGATCAAAATCTAGTATTAAGTATTTTCTAGTAGATAGTAGTTAGTTAGTTAGCAGTAGTAGTAGTTTTAAGTTTAGTACTATTATGATCGATGAATCTATCTAGTATCTATGCCCAGCTGCCTTGAGTGTCCTGAGTCAGTTACCCATCAGAGCTTGGTGGACTCGAACCCATGATCCGAACTCAAGACTTTTGGGTTAGCAGTCTACAGCTCAGCCAGGCCACCCCAATTTTTTCTTTATTCTAATCAATCTTTGGATAATATTTAGAATCGACCCTTTGAATCCCTGGTAGAACAAGCCCCTGACATGGCCTCAACCAAGCAGTGGGCTTGTTGCATTGAATTAAACTTAGACTGAAAACAGTAATATAAAGACACCTACTACTAATTAAATCAGAAATCTTTTGTTCGCATATTTTGTTTTAGTAATATTTTTTTTCCAAAATGCAACTTTTTTAACCTGACAGTCAAGATGAAGTAAAGTTAATCTTTTTCTGTGACCTCGGATATTGTGGTCAGCACTATGCCCATTCCCTTATGCTTTCCCTATCTTGAATTAATCAAACACCCATCAGAGCTGGGTGCACTTTGAAATGTCCAACTGACATGAGTCTGGGATCCGAACTAAAGACTATCAGCTTAATATCCATGCACTCTCTCATCTGATCATGCTATCCCATAAAATGCTTGTCCCACCTCGTTAAGATTTTTTATAAAGTAAAGGCAGTGGAACTGACATTACTGACAAGACAAATATGTTTGGTCATGTGAGCTATTGTGCGGGCAGTGGACTGTTTTTACAGTGCTAAGTTGACAACATTTGTGACTGTGAATAAGCAAATCATAATTATATTATTATCAGGTCATAGTTCATCAAAGTTATGTTCTCACTCAAAATAAGGGTATAATTCGTATAATCATGTTTTTTTTTGTTTACACTCTAAAAAAGTTCATCACTTATAAGTAATTGTAGTCTCTAGATTTAACTCCCACAAAAAAAAAACCCGGTGTTGTAGTGTACAACTTCTGGTAGGATTTAACTCTCATTACTGTACTGCCACTCAACTCTTTTTAAGTGTACACTGTACAGAGAGTGAGCATAAAGTAAAACTTAGTTGTTATTGTAGTTTGTTCTGTATTATTAACTGTACTGTAGTCTTTTTGTTATATATTAGTAGTTTTTACTTTAAATTTAAAATACTGTGAATGTAGCCATATGGATTTGTTATTCTAATCTTAGTCGTGTTTTTTTTTTAGTAAAATTTAAAAAATTTATTAGAACCCAAGAATACCATAATTAGCATGTGTATTAATTTAAATCACAATAATATTTATTACAATGTATTATTAACATAGGAAATATAGTATTTTGGATACAGTTTTAGTGGAGTGAGTTATGTACTAGGTAAATTTGACCTATAACTAGCAACTTGACAATGATTTTTTTATTTGTTCTTCCAGGCAAAATTGAATAGTTTCTGGCATAAACTGTCACAATGGTTTGTGTTCCCTGCATTGTCGTACCATTCCTTTTGTGGGTATTTCATAAATTTATCAGTCCATGGCTATCAAAGTTTTGGAGCAAACCTGCTGAAATGGTAAAAAATGTTGAAAATAATCTTGTGTGTCCTATGCCAAAGAAAAAGAGACAAAAAGTCAAGGTATGTTGATTTAAAAATTGGGCTGTCCACAATATATTTCTAAATACACAACTGCCTTTATTATATGAATATATTTTAAAAAGTACTGCAGACTTTTCTCTTTATAAATGTACGAGCCGACCCACTGTGTATCATGCGCCGCTATTTAGTTGTTGTTTTTTCTACTTTTCAGTAATTCATAATTTGTGCCACTGAAAATATGTGCTTTAAAACACTACCCCCCCCCCCCCCCCCCCCCGTGAAAGCAGCCTCCTCTTAGTTACCTCCTCTAATTTTAAAATTGTTTCAAACTAAATTATCTGCCCCTAATAGCCGTCACCAAACCCGGCTCTATAATTGTAAAATGTAAACATTTAGAGTGAACTACAGCTCACCAGACCATGTAGGGGTGGTGGGAGGTAGCGAAAGAGAAGAAGAGAGGGGACTGTAAGGCGCGCTTGCAGCTTGTTTTCTAACGGCTCCCAGAAGAGAATTATATATATAGATATTATTTGAGCATTATATTCCACAAGGGATATAATCAAGCCACGTTGAATTATTGCCGAAAATATTTTGTTGTTTCCCTTCACCAGCTAACAAATATAATAACCTTTATAATGATCTTTTAAATGCACTGAAAATAGAACAACCTTGCTTTCTTTAGTTAGGCCTAATCTTTGGTCACTAAAATATGTAAAAGATGTCATGAGCTCCCAAAGCCATTATTTTAATTTTATTTTCAGTGCATTTAAAAGCCTATTATTTTAAAGCTATTTATATTTATTTTATTTTCCAGCTTTTAGTCATTTGTTCTAAATGAAGTTGACACCACTAAAAATATTTGCGTAAAACCTGACCAGTTGTTTGTAATCTCTAAAATTTAGACAGTTGTTATCTGCCCCTTCTTAGTTAGTGGTTGATGCTCTGGTAAAAATCACTCAGCTGTGAATATTTGTCCAAAAAGATTTTTTAAAAAATATTGCATTGTCACTGAGATGTTTGGAATGTTTAAATGAGTTGGTTAAAATTAAGTCACAAGATTTGCCTCATCCCACAAAAAAATCCCCCAGACATTGTGAACTATATAACAAGCTTATTAAAAATCATGAACCCCTAAATAACTTACTACTGAAAACTTCACTGCTAAAAGGCCACCCCCAGTAGTGTGACATAATTTGTGTAAGAAGCCTATTTTTGTGAAATATTTTTCTGAGAAGCCTTAAACATTATCATAAACTTAATCTACATTTTGGCCATCAGTGTCACTGAATGACTAAAGTTTGTTCAAGAAATTAATTAAAAGGCATTTCCATTTTTTAGCATCTTATAATTGTAGAAGAGACTCTAAAGAATAAGTTAAACCTTTATCAAAATGTTGTCTTGCTATGTCAACACTGTTTAGTATTTATTATAGTGCTGGTTTTATCATTAATATATTTATCTGAAAATTAAGATATAAGGTTATGTAGCCTTTAATTTTCTTGGAATTGTAATTTATTACAATCTGCTTATAATTTAACTAAGCTGTCACAAATCTTATCTTAGGAAAATGAACCAGAGACCACACCTCTTATTGATGGAGAAGATCCCAAAGAAGATGAGAGCCTGTCACAAGATGAAGCAGATTGCAAAGAAGATGAGAGTCCATTACCAGATGAAGTAGACCCCAAAGAATATGAGAGTCTATTACCAGATAAACCAGTTGATAGTAGACAACACGTAAAAGTTGAATAGTGAAGTTAGTATTTAATTTCTAAATGTCTGTGATTTTAAGAATAATGCCTATACTCAAAACATTCATTCAAGTAACCAGAAATTCACTAACAGTATTGGTTTATTGAAATGATTTTGATTACCATAGCATTGATACAATAATGCTGTACTGTATTATTTATTCAGTTTTTTTTTTGTTTTACTAAAATGGAAAGGTTGAGTCTTCAAATTTTTTTTTTTTGGAAAACCAAGTTTGTTAATATTAGGATTTTGGTGGTATATTTATAGATTAATTACATCATCCTTTTTCCATGCATTTAATTTTCAAACAAACTTGAAAGTTATCTATTTAATTGACCATTTTACTGGCGGGTACATCATGTCTAAAAAGTAAAGTTCACAGAGATTATGTAATAAAAAAGAAATGGTTTGAAATCAATACTTTATTGAGGCTTACACTCAGATAATTATTTACAAGTTTCATTGTAAAACAAGGTCCAAATCAGGTCAACTGTAGGGTTAGTTCAAATTTCTTTTTTTAATCAATGCAAATTTTATATTAACAGATACCAATTGGTTTGGTATTTTTTTTTCACGAATAAAAAGATTTAAAACCACACAATAAAAAGATTTAAAACCACACAGCGTCTAATGATTGTTTTATATCATCTTGATTATCTCTCCGCTGTTGAGTGAAAAGTGATGCTTCTCCACTTTTCCTAACACGTCTTGCTTGAATGGCCTGTTGTTTGCGCTTTGCTTGACTGCGGATACGACTCCTAGCAATCTCAGGTGCAATGCTAGAGCATGCAATACTTGGAGTAAAATGAGATGCACTATCTACTTTTTGGTTTTCATTTACATTTTGACTTGTTTCATTTCTAAATGGTCTAATATTACGATTTGACTGACTCAAGTCTAAAAGTGAATGTTCTTGATCATCACAGAGTGATTCAGGTTTGTCTTGTGTATGTAAATGTTTATCAGATACAAATAAACTTGATGTTTCTTCAACAATATTTTGTAAATTTGCAGTCTGTGATTCCGAAACACTAGGAGAATCATTTGAAGTGCAGGCGGTGTGACTTTCAAGAGATTTAGAAAGCAAATTTTCTTGATAGCCCATGTCTGCTAAGCTTTCCAACATGTCACCATCTTTAGTTTCTGATAGAGAAAGCCACTTAAGAATTCTGGGGTCTTTACCAGGTGGGACAGTATCATCCTCCTCTTCATCTTTATCACTTGATTCGTCACCACTGTTTTCTTTCACCTGTGAGTCTTCCTCTTCTCCAGTAGCCAAGTCTTCGACTTCACAAGATTCAAGTAGTCCAATTTCATTCATTGTCTGAAAATTTAAATGTGTTTATGTTATAAAACAATATAAGAACTTTATATTAATCTTATCAATAATTCAATTAGGCTACATCAAATGGAGCAACCAAAACATGTTTATTTGTTGCCACTGTTTTATTAATATCTTTAACACACATTAAAATGTGAAATTTTACAGATGGATTTGATGTTTGTGAGTATATATTTTAGAAATACACCCTCTATCCAATGCTTAACACTGAATCTAAATATATTATATAGTGTTTATTTATATGATGAACAACTTAATCCCACAGAATGCAAAATCATAAGTGTAGTGCTACAAATTCCCATGAACACAAGACAAATAATCACTGATCTAATTTAAGTATATTCAAAATAATAAATAGTGGTACATAAAATTTAAATCTGAATATTGACAGTATCATGTCTAGCTCCTGCATGGCAATGCCACCTGGTTGGAAAAAAGGACTGTATACATGTTTAGAAAATCTTCAGTGTCCAATAAACATACCTGATCAAATGCATCAGATAAATCTTTGGTGAAACCACTTGCTGCAACTTCAACATCTAGTGTATCAATTCTCCTAGATTAAAAAATAGTATCTGTCACTTTTTATTCTTCATATATAATTTACAATAGTTAACTTTTCTACAAAATTTTAAAATAAAAACATTCTTTTTATCTGTTATTACCAGATCAATAAGAAAAACAAATTTTGTTTTACATTTATCTAGCAATTACAATAGAAAATATATCTTTAACTTTTTAAGCCAATATAAAATATTTATTCTTTATCATACTAGCAATAAAAGGAGAAAAAAAAGTGTTTAGTATAAAAAGTGACTATGACTAAGTTAGGCTAAAAGGGACTTTATTTAATTTTAGTTAAATGGCTAAAGTATATACTACCTGGTGTTTTATATTTGAATAATTCTACTGCACAAAAAAAAATATTCTGAAACTAATTTTTCCTCATTAATTGCGTTAAAATTTCAACAATAGAAAAAGCTAAATTTAAATGAATAAATAACTAAATACCATAACTTACTTCAAGTCAGAAAATGTTGGGTATAACTCACTCTCGTAACTAAAACGTTTAAGAAAAAAGGTTCTAATACAATCCACATCTCTGTCAAAAAACCTGCAAAAAAAGGAAGGTAATTCATTTCTTGAAATTTGTTTTTTATGGCTTGAACTAATATGATGATAAATATACACTTGTATCAGTCCCTTCTTTAGCTTATAGGAAAGCTCCAAAATAAATTGTCTAAAAATGATCATTACTTTAAAATTTAACTCACATTTCAGCATTTGGGTGTGAAGTGGATATCATTTGTGGAAAATCTATCATTGTAATATGGTCATTCTTGTCTATCATCAAATTAAACTCATTAAAGTCACCATGAATGACACCATGATTGCCTAACTTGACCAAAAGTTCCATACACTCATTATAAGTAGAACTGGGGTCAGCTAACTCATGAATCTGACATCTATAATCAGAAAATGTTTTGGATAGTTAAAGATGGAATAAATGAGAAAATATTTAAAGAGAAACAAAAGAATATTTATCTATAAAATCAACAATAATACTATAAACTTACAGACTATGCAGAATGTAACTTACAATGGGTATCCACTTAAGAGTTCCATTACAACAGCATGGCGGTTAGAATCCACTGGTTTTGGTACAGGAAATTTCCTGTCATATAAAGCCTACAAAGAGTTGTATGAGTTAAAAGCAAATAAAAGTCTTTCTAAAAACAAGTAAGAGTCAATGCGTTTGCTGCATTCATCATTAAATAAATTTGAAAAGCTGAGCACTTGTTAAGTTTCCCCAAGTGTTATTTGATTAATATCCAGCTTTTTACAACTTAATAAAGTAAATAATGTCTTGCCATCATCATAATTCACATGTTAATAATAAATATATTCAATGATAACACACATAAAAATAGATCAATCAATCTAAACAAACTTTACAAACAAATAACCTTCATGTAGGCAAACTCTTTAGTGGCAGCTAATCTCCCCAAGTACAGCCATGATGCAGATTTTCTGTATTTCAAGTAGTCTCGTTTGTTCTTAATTTGTCGAAAACAGGTCCGCCCTAATCTGGAGTAGAATGCAACCAACTAGATTTACCTTACACTATACAAATAGATTACCTTTAAATACTTGAATTATTAAAATTTGAAAAATCTAAAACAATAAATTTTACTACCTGTGAAGCTTTAAAGCATACTGCTGTTCTTCTTCGTCTGCAACTATATACACATCTGTTAAGAATATTTAATGAATATTTATTATGTACACCTATTTGAGAAAAAACAGTACATTTTTTCCAGTTAGCTAATTAGGTTATTAACTGTGGGTTTAATTCGTTAGCTTACATGAAATTATCTAATGATTCTTTAACTGTAAAACAAAAAAAAAAGAACAACAACAAATAGATGCAAACCTGATTCTTTTCCAACCCCTATTTGATTACCAACAGAATAGATCACATCCTTTTCTGTCAAAACTTTTAGTGCCAAGTAATCATATCCAGCATTTGTTAGGCGGTATCCACTGACTAAAAAAAAGATGTTTAGTTTTGACTATCAAATATGAGAGCAGTATTGTAAAGAACACTGCACTTTGATAATATTACTACTACCACAAGTGTTATCCCTTCATTAACTTATGTAATTTAAATTATCAAATAGAAAAATGATCATCAATGTTTATTGAACTTAAAACTTGATAAATTGTAAACATAAACTTGATCAATGCCTATGATATTATTATAAATGAATCAATCTTCTTTTAATTAAGTATTCAGGTTTGAGGTTGAGTAATTGACCCTTCCTGCAAAAGCTCCATGTTGTGAGTGGGAGATTGTGAGATCATATGCCAACAACGGTTCAGTTATGAACAAACACTAACTGACTAAGACCGCTAGGTAGATGTTATAGAATCTTCTTTTCTTAACAAGAAAGACACAAGCACTTGTTAGAATCTGTAGTCCCCAGGCTTGGGTCACCTGTCATATATAGTCTGTCATGGCCCTGGAGGGTCAGCTACAGATCAACCTCAGGTGTCCACTTAGGGTCAGCAGTCCTGGGGATGTCTGAAGCGTCATTATGTTCTTTCTTTTCCAGTCAGTAATTTAATATCCATACCATCTGCCTGGGTCACACCAACCTGAGGGGATGTCCTGCTTGGTAAATGGCTTAATTTTAATGTGTCGCTACCCGCCAGTTCATTCTGGTCTGTCATTTGTTATCCATGGGACTGTCCAGGTCACAACACTACTGTTTCATTCCATTCTTATGCTTATGTGTTTTAGTAACTTAAGTATAAAGAAATAAGCAAAGCAGTTAAAGTTTAACAAAATTAACACTTACATCTTTTATTTCCTTGCTCATAAGCAACAAGTCCATGCTTGTGTAGTTCTCGAAGTTTTTTATGACTACCACCTGCTGGTAAGTGTGCTATCGCAGCAACAAGGGCAGCTGGAACTAACTCATGGTTTTTCATTCCCATTTCAACCTTAAAAAAATGGGGTGAGATAAATATATAGCAGTGTGTTGGCTTAAAAAAGTTTGGTAGTACAAATGATGGCACGGTCAAATCCCTCTCACTGAACTGACAGCCAAGATATTAAAATCAACCAGTTGTAGTGAAGAAAGAGCTGAAATGCATCAGACTTAATTCTGTAGGCCTATAGGTGTGAGCTGTAGGCTAACATCATGTCTACTGTCAATTCACAATGGCTTACTTACTGCCCACTAGTTACTAGTAATTATTAAGTTTACCAGTCACTATTTACTATACTTTTATAGTTTCTAGAGTATCGAGTGACATAGATCTACAACTAGCTAGTCAGTCACAGTCAGTGACACTAATTCACTTCAGTACATGGTAATCTCACGATAGAGCGTCGGAAGTTATCCGGTTTTGTTTGTTGTCTTTCGTTAACATTTGTTACTGTAAACCATAGTTTATTTGTCCCTTGAAATAAAAATACAGTCAAGTGCATTAAATTAATGTTTAAACTTTAAAAAAAAGTTTGACAGAAAATAAGCAACAATTAGTAGATCTAAATGTTAATAATAAAGTCGTGTGTAGTAAATAGTATAGGCCTAATGTTTTTTCTAAAAAGAAACACAGAAAAAAACTTGCAACAACTAGATTCTAGATCTAGAGTCTAGGCCAAGTAAAATAAAACAATTAGATTTAGGCCTACTAAAGCTTAAAGCTGTAAGAAGAACTAGAACAATGTGCAGTAGCAGCAATAATTAGCACATACACTTAAAATAATTATAAATACAATCATTAGGCCTATGTACTATACTATGTAGCAATGTAGTATGTATTAAAAAATTTAAATATGATTTACAGTATTTCTGGGTGTGACATCATTCATCATGACATGATACTAAGAAATTTAATGATATGGTTTTACTGTTTTTTACTGGGTTTTTTTTGTACCATTCCGGAATAATAACCACTATATCCGAATATCATGAGACTACCCAGTTAAGTACTCTGGTACATGACTAGAACTACAATAATAATTACAACAGAGTCGACTGACTCAAACTTCACCAGTTACTGGGGTCAGTTACTCACTCAAACTCAACTGATTACTGAGTTAGGCTCAGTCGAGTTACTCAAGTCGAGTCAAGGTAGACTAGTGTTAGTAGTTTTGGTAGTAGTTAATTTAAAAATTAACTTAATAGTTACAGTTAAAGTTAAGTTACTGAGACTGAGTCTGATCACTGAGTGAATCACTGATCTGATAAACTCAGTTAAAAGTTAAAACTGTAGAATCTATCACACCTTATTTAATTTAGACATCTACTTACAGCTATAAGTACTCGAAAATCTTCTCTACTCATGTATCGCAGCGCTTTCACGTCTAGTTTTCCCATTTTTAATTAATAACAAGATCAACAGAGATAGACTACTAAATAGTAAATACTAAAATAGTATTTTCAGAACACGGCATTCATGTCCACGAGTTGGCCCTGTATTTACTATTTCACAGTTGCCAGATTAAAATATTCTAAAGGTGCCAGGTTATCAAATAAGCCTAGGCCTAGATCTAGATAATTTAATGCCATAGATAGTAATAGATAGAATGAGCTGACATAATTGATATTTTTAAATTTATAAATTTTTGTCTTTAAAAAAAGAACATAATAAAAAAATAACTATACAAAAGGTTTCTTTTAGATGTTTTCCGGGGGGGGGGGGATATAGGATTGCCAGGTGTCCAGTTTTGAACTGGACAGTCCAGTATTTGAGCAGACTGTCCAGGATAAAATAAATATAAATACTGGACAAGTATATGAATAATACTCTGTTACCCCCCTTCTTCTGCTTTGCGGCATACCTGAGAAGGGAAGGATGGAAAGGTGTCCAGTATTTTAGGAAAAGGTATCTGGCAACCCTAAGGGGATATCGGGGATATCAGTCACTTGAAACTACCGAAGGGGGGAGGTGGACACTGGTTAAATTAGTTAAAGTATATATTATAACACGTTTTCTATTTAATTAAATTGCGTATATTCAATAAATTTGTCTGTTTTGTCCGGAGGGGGGGGGTGTGCCTGAGATACCTGAAAGAAACTGCACCAAATGTAAACCCCCAAGGAAAGCAGATAATTTTATTACACAGTAGATGACCAGTGGTGTTTTTTCCAGATTTTTTTTTCTGGGGGGGGGGGGGACTTGCTATTTTTTTTTGGGGGGGGGGGTCAATTTTTTCGGAGGGGGGGGGGCGGACACTGGTAAAAGTATATGTTTTCTTTATAAATTCCATTTCGTTCGGGGGGGGGGGGGTAGACTTTCTTCGAGGAGGTGCCTGGAAGAAACAGCAGATGGCAACGAAAAGTGAGACTGAAGTCATGAATGCTACATTTAGAATCAGCTGGGGAGAAAATCCAATGCACAAAAGACATACCCACCCACACTATCACTTTTATGTGATGAGTAGGTCTATTTATTACCAGACTAGTTATTTCGAGCCAAAAACTATTTATTTGGTAATTTTCCTTTATTCAAAATAATTTTTTTTTGCTACTCATGTTTTATTTTTTTGGATCACGAAAAATCTGGTTAATTTTATACTTTAGATCTAGACTATAGAGACTGTTCTAGATCTAGATCTAAATCTATATCTAGACCAGATTTAAACAGTAACCCACAAGCTGTCTGTTTTTTTTTTCTTTTAAATTTTTATAGAAATATTAGGACAGTCACGTGTGATTGTGATTGAAACATAAGTGTTATCACTTATGACATTTATTGGTGGTTTAATGATAGTTTAATCTTACAATTACAATAATATGCAAAATGTACACCGTATCATGAGCGTTAATACAACGCAAACTATGATAATTCTAAATCTACAGCAAAATTGGTTGCCACCGTGTTACTGTTAAAAGTAAATTAACTGTTAAAAATAAAATAACTGTTGAACGCTGGGCTAGAGTAACGTTAGGCCTAGGGGAAAAAGGGAAAAAAAAAAGAAAATAAAGTCACGTGATCCAGCATGGCCGACAGCGATGAAGATCGCATCCCCTCCCCTCCAACAAATGGTTCTGAACCTACTGGTCCAAGGATTGTTACAATTACAAAAACTTCTACAGGATTTGGATTTAACGTGAGAGGACAGATAAGTGAAGGAGGCGTTCTTAAATCGATAAATGGAGTACTATATGCACCACTTCAACATGTTAGTGCAGTTCTTGAAGGGGGCGCTGCCCAGAAAGCTGGAATTCGCAAAGGAGACCGTATTCTTGAGGTGTAAGTAAACTTTTAGTTTACTTTAGTAACCAAAACATCGTTTTAGTGGAAATATTAATAATTTTCCTCAAAAAATGATGTCTGCTTTTTACTAGATCTATAGAAATCTATAGATTACACTTCATAAAGCAATGATAAATAGCCTAATGTTGACGTTAGCCTATCATTCATAATAATAAAAATATCGAGTATCGAGTCTTTCTTAGGACTTAAAGTAGTTAGAATCTATCTAGACTAGATTTAGATCTAGATTCTAATCTAGATCTAGAGATCTAGATCATATGAGTTAGAGTACTGTTAGAGGAAGCATTAAGAATTCCATTGGTGCCAAATTTTTATTTCTAGCTTTTTACACTTTAGAAGAGAGGAGGCGTTTTTTTTTTTGAGTAGGCCCTACATTTTATACCAGTGTCCAATAAAAGAAACTTCTTATAAAGGGGTGTAAGGTTACTGGTAGTTAACTAAAATACTCATTTGGCTTGCTAATGTCAATGCTAGCCCTAACCCCAGCCCTAGTCCTACCATACACCCAACCCTAATTTCTAACCATAAAACAATACTAGATCTACTATTAAGCTAACGCACCCAGTCTAGGAGTTTATTTTCATCAGACATCAGTATACTTAATCATCGTTGTTTTCTATTTAAAATGCACTGTCTTATATATTATATAATATAAGGCCTGTAAAAAATGAAGCAAGTTGGGAACATAAATGAAAATTTTATAAAATATGTTTGCAAAACCTTTTTTGAATTGTAATGATAAATTATGAAACAGTGGTGGTTCTTTTATGTACATTTGCATTAATAATTGTGCAGCCTTTTCTGTTTGGTGTTATGCTTTATTTTATAAACTGTACATTTTTACTATGATTTAATTTTAATAATTATATTATATATTCCAATATATAGGGAAAAAAACAACAGGCTTACATGGCAGATGGTCTGAATCTTAAAAAATTAACAAAAATGTATTTGTAAAACTAAATCACATTTTTTTATAAAGTAAGAACCACAAGTGGTTATTTAACTCATTTTTTTGTTTTTTTGAGCAGACAAATGTTTATATATTAACATAAAGTTGATTTAGAGCATATATATTGTTTTCAAATTAATTGAAAGAAAATGAAAAGTAATTGCAGTAGGTTAAAGCTGAACCTCTTTAGATTTGGAAAATGTGATTACTTTGTATATGGTAAAGTAGTACAATATTCATTTTAAATTAATAAGAGACAGTGGTTAATACAAAATTTGAAAAATCAGTCAAGAGGTCTGGGTAGGTTTTTATATGAAAATTAGCTCCTTTGTCCAAATGCTACATACTAAAAAAACAACATAGGCCTACATGGCAGATGGTCTGAATCTTAAAAAATTCACAAAAATATATTTGTAAAACTAAATCACATTTTTTTATAAAGTAAGAACCACAAGTGGTTATTTAACTCATTTTTTTTTTTTTTTGAGCAGACAAATGTTTATATATTAACATAAAGTTGATTTAGAGCATATATATTGTTTTCAAATTAATTGAAAGAAAATGAAAAGTAATAGCAGTAGGTTATAGCTGAACCTCTTTAGATTTGGAAAATGTGATTACTTTGTATATGGGAAAGTAGTACAATATTAATTTTAAATTAATAAGAGACAGTGGTTAATACAAAATTTGAAAAATCAGTCAAGAGGTCTGGGTAGGTTTTTATATGAAAATTAGCTCCTTTGTCCAAATGCTGCATACTAGTTCAGATTAAGTTAAAGTAATTAAATATTTCAAAGTGACTATTCGGAAGTAGCTTCTTCCCCCCAGCGCTAGTCTGGCCGCCAGAAGATGCAAAAGGCAATGGCTTTAATAGATGTGCAGTTGGCTCAAATTAAAATTGAAATTTTTTATTTTTTGTTGTTGGAGAGGGGGTGAGTGGGGCTGTCATTTGTCATGTCTCGTGTGGCTGTCTGGCTATCAATGACTCTTTGGGTTGGGGGTAAAATTCGCATAATTTATGTGACATATCAATGGACACCCGCTAGGTTTTTCAATAAAAATAACTATACCGACCAGCTTAGGTCTATATAGGATGATCTCTAGCACCGTTGATAGTCTATTTAAAAAAAGAAAAGTGGAAAGATTTAGCTTCCATCTATTTTTTCCTTGTATTTTGTATTGCTTATGATTATTTTATGTATGAAACAAAAATTCGCTGTTCACATCAATTTATTTTACTCAAACATTACGGACACTTTTATTATTCCAAATTTATTTCAGCTCTAGATATAAGCTTGAATGTTTTACTGTAAAACCCTTATTTCCAAACTATCGTCTTAAATTAAAAAAAAGAATTTAAAAAAAAAAAAATTTAAAAAAAATTCAGAATTGAACTTTATATATTAGATAAAAGGCATATAAAAGACTTTCTTACAGAACCTTGTTAACAAAATGGGAGACATTCTATTCTTTCTTTCTTAACTATTGCTCAGGTAGATTATACTTCAGATTACATTCCATAATTACAAAATACTCCTACTAACATACTCTAACTTTGTTTTTGGAAGAAAGTTAAATTGCATCTTTAAGTGTTAATGTTAGGCATCCAAATACTGTATAGTGGACTTGAAACTTATTTTAGTGGTAATCTAAAAGCAGGAAATCTAATGTATTTACTCTATAATACACTTTAGTGTTCAAATGTACATTATCATCAAGATGTTTTCTTATTAGTAATAACATTAAATACAATACTGAATCAGAGAGGTAACATTCTATTTCAGTAATGGGGTAAATGTTGAAGGTGCTACTCATAAACAGGTTGTAGATTACATCCGCTCTGGTGGTGATTCCTTAACTTTGACTGGTGAGTCACTTGTTCATGTTTATATATATATATATCACTGTAGTGTGGATATATGTGTTACGTGATTGACCCTTCTAGTGCCATGTAGAGTGTGAAATCAACACTTGTCCAATTGAATGATATTCAAGTTTATTCTTTGTTTAATATATACACATTCCAATATCTTTCTCTTAATGCTATTAGCATCTACTATCCCATGCCCTTCTGCTATCCAGCTGTCCCCTACAACTTTCTACTACCTAATGATTTCCATTTACTCAACTGTAACCTAACTAATATACAATCTCTGCTTTACTGGCTTCTAACACTTGACTTTGTCTAACCAACTCTTTTTACCAACTCTGACCATTGTTTACTCAGCTGACCGTCTCACTTCATCAGTCATCTCACATCTTATTTCTTAGTGGTTCTCATTTGTTAGCTATTCTACCGAACTTATCTGCTTGACCTCTGACCTATTTCTAATCTTGCCTAATTTTCCATCATCACATTTTGGAAATACAAAGTTTTAATGATTTCAAACATTCTTTGCTGATTTCCCATTGTTAAGAAAAACACAAGCATTGCTCTGTAAAATTAATCTTGAAGTTGAAGAGCCATTACTATTTTTGTTACAGTACTGATCAATATTGATTATTTCCTTTTTTGCCTCTTTTGAAATATCATGTGTGCCTTGAAGCCACTGATTCTGCTTAACATGTTAAAGAAGATGATTAATATTTTTTAAAGTATGCCATACCCTTTCATTAGCTTGACTTGTATTCAGAGTATTTGATTTTTCCCTAAAAAGTGATCTCAGTGCCAGAGCAAGTAGCTGAAAAACTTGAGCCTAGTGATGACTCTTCCGGCCCTTCTTATATTGATTATTCAGAAAGGCGGTCCCTTCCAATCTCTATACCAGACTGTAATTATTTGGACCATTATGGTGACAGACATGTGGTAAGTCAGAATAGAATAGTATCATTGATTAGAATTCATTTTTGAAAATGGTTATTTTGTATTAAAAATTCAATTCCATAATCATGAATTAGACTTAAAATTATTGTGTCATCTTGTGGTGACTTAGATTTTTCTTTTCTTAATCCTTTTGTTGCAGGTGTTTAATATTTACATGGCTGGAAGACACTTATGCTCCAGGCGATACAGAGAGTTTGACACATTACACAACAATCTTAAAAGAGAATTTCCTGACTTCAATTTCCCAAAATTGCCAGGAAAAAAACTTTTCACCTTATCAGAACAACAGTTAGATCAGAGAAGACGGGGCCTGGAGCAATATTTAGAAAAAGGTTTGTGCAGCGATTTTTAATAGCCACAGTTAACACTTTTTCATGCCTTACAAAATTATTATGTTTGAACTTTTCAACACATATTTGTTTTTTAAGTCAGTATCACCCACTGATGTCTTTTCTTAAAAAAAAATCACTAACATTGTTTAAATGACATTTAAAATTTCTAACAAGCTAAAATAAATAAATGGCAAATTTTAACTTCAGTATGTGCAGTAAGAGTGATTGGAGAAAGTGAAACAATGCAAGAGTTTCTTGCTGCTGGAGATTTAGATGAGGTATTTTTTTACCCAGTACCTGCCTTTTCTGCTAGTCGTTATTATTATCAATTTTTTAATGTAGTTTTTTTAAAAAGGATGTTTTAAAGATACAGATTCTATTTATTTCAGGAAGAAGGAACAAGTGAAGTTGAGCTTAAAGTTATGTTACCCGATAAAAATTTGTGCATTGTGACTATATGTAGATCAGATAATACAGAGACTGTTTATAAGGTGTGTGGGTCTTAGTGATCTGGAGACATTATCATGTCTGTTTGAAATTAAAAATGTTTAGTCTATAGACCTTGTTACTGGCCTTAAATATTTAAATATGACCCTTCTTGACACACAAGTTCACTCAGCACCATGTTATATGTTGAGCTAGGTATAAAGATAGGAGGAGGGGGGGGGGGGAAGGTCCTAAAGTACTGATTTTGGGATTTCCATTGGTTATTTCCATTTTTTTTTTATTCATGTGCACATATTTGTGCTGAAAGTATTAAAAAAAGGTAATTATTTATAAGTAAATTGTCTATTAAAATAAAAAGTAACTGACTCACATACTCATTGTTAAAAAAAATGAACTGATATTTTAAAATCAGATTCTCAGAATCACAAATTGTGCTGAATTAACAAGAAGATTATCATTACTCAGGGTCTAAATGTCAGATTTTACAGGTTTTATCATTGCTTTTAGTCTGAATAAAAAACTCATAATCAACCGATGGTGCTAAGTAGCTCAATTTGTCATGGAGGTTAACAAAAAGACTCTTTAAATTATCTTGATTTTTTTAAAATTGAGAGATGAATAGTTTGTGCTTTATAAAAAAAATTGTATCAGTTTGGAAATCAATTTTTTTTCTATAATTTTAGGCAGTTGTTGCTAAACTTCATTTTGAGGATGCTGCAGAATACTTTTATTTGTTTGAAACAGTAGAATATGGTTTTGGTAAGTGTAAAAAAGTTTAATATAAAAATTATTTGTACAAAATTATAGTTTTTAGTGTGATTATTTGAATATTTTATTGAAACTAAACTTCTCTTGCTTTGTTGGTGGAAAGCTACTGTGTAGAAAAACAACAGCTGGTAGTTTATTTTTAGGAATTATTTTTAAACTAAAATTGTTTGTTTCAGAGCGCAAATTATTACCACAGGAGCTTCCTCATAATATTTATATCCAGAACTACAGTACCGCCACTGCCACTTGCATCTTACTCAAGAAATGGCTGTTTACTATTTCCAGGGAGATGACACTTACCTCAAATACGTCTGCACTAAAATTTTTGTTTTGGCAGGTAAAGAGTTGATATGTCACTTGTATAGTCACTAGTGCTGTAACATTTTAGAAAATATGCCATTTTGTAAAGCTACTTATGCATTATGACCTTGACATTAATTGGCACATGCAAATAATGCATCTTGCATATTTAAATATGCTGTAATTCAGTGTTATTTTTTTCTAAGAGTGTAATTTATGTTTTCAGGCTGTAGATGATGTGAATAAAGGTTTTATAAAAACTGGTGACAAACTTTATGATCTTAAAGCATTGAAAGAATCAGAAAATAGTCTAGAGGTAAAAAAAAGATCAGTGTAAATGTGAAAAAAATGAATAGTTTAACTGTACCTTAAATGATTTATATTGATAAGAAAGACCATTGTCCAATCCAATGCATGCAATTTTTTCAGTATTTAAAGACAGTGCGGCATTTAGAAGGTTACTCAGAGGTAATATTTCCTCACTGTGCTTGTGACTCCAGACGAGATGGTCATGTGGTGGCAATAATAGGATTAGAAGCTTTCAAGTTGCAAGCTTGTAAAGAAGATGGATCTCCTGAGGTAATTACAAAAACTTCCATTTTCATTATCCTTTGCACAATTAATGAATCATGCATTCATATTTTCATCCATAAAGGAACGTTTTTTTTTATTGCGGACTTGAGTACTTTTGTTTTTAGTTTATAATTTTTTGTTTTATTTTAGTCACAAGTTATTGAGTTTAACTGGAAGGATGTCAAGTCATATGTTGTTGATGAAGAGGGCATGTCTTTCAACTTTGAATACAACAGGCAAGGAAAGAAGCCAAGACTAGTCAAAATCTTTACACCATATGTGAGTTCAATCAGGCATTTATCATTTTAAAGTTTTAAAGATTAGTCTGAATTTTTAAATTAAATAAAATTGCAATAAACTAATTTAATTAATAATAGATTTTTTAAATGGAATTTAAACAAAATTTAGCAGAAATGAGATATTGCATTTAAATAAAATTAACCCTTATTTATTTTTCCCCCATTCAGTTTTACTACATGAACGATTGCTTTGATAGGATATATGATGAGCTGCAATGGGAGACATAACATGTATAAAGATGTATTGTTACTTCAGCAGTTAGCTGTTCAGCAGAGGTTGCCATCATTTCAAATAGAGCTGTAGAATTTGTCAGAGGGACAATATACCTTTAGTTGTATGACACAACCTATAGAAATATGCACTTTTTTTTGTTCTGTGCTTGATTACTTTTTAAATCTGGAATTTCTGCATCTTCATTTTTTTTTAAAAAGAGGTCATCTTACATTTTTTTTTATGCCAATGATTTATTGTTCATGTATATTTTGCAAAAGCGAACACATGGCTTACAGCCTTTTACATTTTACACAGAAATTTTTTGTTTGCTCTGAAAGAGCTTTTTTGTTTTATTTACATTACGTTGTGTTTCTTTGTTTATACCATACAATTCATTCCCTTTCCAGAATAATTTTTATAGAAGTTTCCTATTAATAAGTTGAGAAATTCTTCTTCAGTGAGGATTTATTGTATCAAGTAAGTATATAATGATATTCCTAGCAGCAATCTGTTTTTTATTTCATAGACTTGCACTTTAAAGAGTAATACCTTTTTTAATCTATTTTATAATCAGAGGGTATTTTGAGAATGAAATAAATACAAATTTTGAAAATGTAAAAAAATATCACCAATTATTTTGAATTAATTGCTCTTAACTGAATAAGATTTATTAATTCTTAAATAAGCAAATACACTGATTTTTAATCTACCATTAGTTTATGTTCAATCACAACGTAGCTTGTTTCCTTCAGTTTCTGCACCTTCATTTTGAGCGATTCAATCATTTTTGTTTGAAAGAAACTTTTCAAAAAATGTTTATAAAATTTGAGTGTTTTTAATTCACCACAAGTGTTTGCTGTAAAAAAAAACATCCATCAACATAAATACTCAATTAGGAATGATAAGTATTATGTAATTCAACACATGCACAGAAATCCAAATGAAGTTTTCTCATGTGTCTAAAGTCTTTACTTAGAATTTCTTGTCTTTCACATGATTAATGATAAATTGTCTCAGCTCTAGCACACTATATAAGCCATAGTTTTTTTTATCAAAACATATTCTGGATTTACATAAGTATTCTAAAAAAAATTTAAACAAAATAGTGAGTTTGTTGTGAGACTGTTGTAAAATTGGAATTGAAATGTGTAAACCAAACAATAACAAGGATTGTGGTTGTTGATTTGAAATTGTATAAAGTGTGTTTTATTAATCAACATTTATTATCACCATCTTATGAACATGTTGCCCAAATACTATAAACAGCTACTAGCATTTCATAAATTGTTACTATGATTTTTGTATGAAGTTTTGTCATTGCCTTTTAAAGAACTAGTAATGTTGATTCCTTAGTATTCTTGGTTCATAAACAGATATTCTTTAAGTTTAAAAACTGTTTGTTTGACAAACATCTCTGTTGAGAAATAAGGCTGTGAAAACAAGAGTTGCACAGTTATCACTTAAATACTTAAGCATTTCTCTTGCCATGGATATGCGCTGTGGAACTTGTATATTCACTTCACTCTAAACGTGCAGAGTGAAAAACCGTTGTAACACACAAGTTGTTGGGTTCAGATATTTTATTAACTTACAGTATATTTTTTAAGTCAAATTGAATTAATAAGTGTTTATTTGTGGTATAATGTATAAAATAATTTCAACTTTAGAAGTGAATTTACATAGATAATGCTATTTTTTACAAACATGAAACTAACATTTTACTTTATTTTATACAGATCTTTGTTGTTACCTAATGAAAATACAAACAACAAAACTTTGCTGTAGAACTAAATTGTAAAAGGCAAGGTTTAATTTAAGATGAATGACATGTTTTACAGGAAGTTTCTTGTTTGTAATAAATAAAGGTTCTCAAGCAGTTTTCTTTGTCGTAATTCTGTGACCATTTTTAAAGTTAGAAAATAATTCCAATTCTTTGTATATTTAAGAGTTTATTTATCGTTTCTAACAATATTATTTGCTTTAATCGTAAACCTTATTTTGTCGAATGGGTTTAGGAACAGCTAAAATAATAATCCGGGTATACATGTACAAAACATTCATGATTTGTTTGCTTGCAATGTTAATACTTTAAAAATTGTTTAATATATATTAAAAGTTGACATAGTTCACCTTCTGTGTATATGTTTGTATATAAATGATTAGCTGCAGAAAACTGTACCAGACATTGAGGTTACATCAAGTCTAGTTCACATAATAATTGAAAAAGTTGCAGAGACTGTGTTATCCCAACGATAAAGTGTGGCCACCAATGTTTCTGATTGTAACTCAAGTACTGTCTTGACTGTTGTCTTTTTCTCTGTTTGCTTAGAATTTAGGTTTCTTGTGATATAGCGCACAGCATTGCTCAAATTCTATTGAAAAAATTGCTTTAGTTGTTTATGTTGTTTTATTTATAAATACAGCCACTCTTTATCAATAATTTAATAAAATTGTTACTGTGGTAAATTATATCTAAATAACACTTGCATATATATTTACAAGTACTATAAGACAGGGTCTCAGGTTTCAAATTAACTGGCTCCAGATTTATTAAACAATGCTTATAGAGGTTAAGGTTTCAAATTGACAATCCAGATTTATTTAACAGTATGCTTATAGAGGCTCGGGTTTTTAGTATGTTCCAATGCTAAATTTAAAAAAGAACTTCACCTCTATTGCAGTTAACTTTACTGTTTTTTTTAAATGCAGTGAGTTTAGAAGATGTAAATGAAGAATATAATGTAAGACTGTTATTCTGCAGTGTTTTGACTTTTAAATTGTTAGTTATTAAATATTATTTGAACTTTATTGACTTAAATAAAAGCTATTTAAAGTTGAGCATGCATGTTTGATATTTAAAATTACCTAAAATTTGTAACCTGGGATGCCTATTATTATATAGGCCTACTTATGTAAATATAAAAAACACATCCACCTACTATATATATATAGGCCTATATATATATATATATATATATATATATATATAAATATATATATATATATATATATATATATATATATATATAATATATGAAAATAGTGTGGTGGCAACTTTTTATCTTCATAGTTTTAAACACATTTTCTTTGATATGGTTTAAATACATTTTTTCAGTGACCTTTAAAAATGTTTTCACTTAAAATGCCATTTAAGTAATTGCTGTCTCATCCTTGACAGTAAGCATCTGTTTAATTAATTCTTTTATCATTTTTGATTATAGAACAAACCACAAAATTTTGAACAAAATTATTTATCGAAACCCCTTTCAGTTTTATTAAAATGAAAGAAATATATGTAAGACAAATGTCATCGGATTGAAGTTCTTTCAAGTAAATCATTGTTTGATCATTAAAAAAGATTATTCAACATAATTTAAAAAAATCTTTTGCTGGCATTCCATACTGAAAGTAAATTGAACTGTAAAATATTTCACGCTGAATAAATTTGCTTTAGTAAAGTGTCAACATTTGCGCCAGTGTTATAGTTTCTAATGATCAAATTCAAATTTAGCTAAACCATTGTGCCTGAAAAAAGTTTGAGTAACAAACTTTTGAAATTTAAAACCATTTTTGAAAAAGTTTGCTAGAGTTAATTTCAATTTGGTTTTACATAACCTACTTCTTTAAAATTTTGCCTTGAGTTTTAAGTATATATTGGTTGCAAATCTGTCACCCAAGCAAATTCTATATGATTTAAAGTATTGATTTTTTAAACTAAACAATGAAATCTAAATATAAAGAAGCAGAAATTTAAATAAATTGTTATATATATGTCAAATATACTGAACATAAACTACATGTGTATAAACAGAGAAATACTTTAAAAATTATCATTAAAGTATACTTTGATTTATTTGTTAGTGTTATTTTTATTCCATATCAGTCATGGCTTTCCAGATGTTAGGAAAGTAATGGAGGGAGGGTAGGTATTGAGTTGCCTGTGTTAATAGACTATCCTCGGCAACAGTGATGTCTTTAATATTTATTAAGATTTAAAGAGTGGTTGTCTTTCTTGTACTATTTACTATTTCTGTGCATGAATCTGTCTATTTACTCTTTGTTGTGTTATAAAGGAAAGAACAATTGCAAATAAAACAATTGTAATTTGATTGCAAAATACATTGTTTAATTTTATTTCTTTTGACTGTTATTGATTAAATATAAATAAAACCATCATTCAAATTGTGAATGTTTTTTTTTTAATGTGTCTGGAAATTTAATTGATCATTTCTCTTACAAGCCTATAAAAAATTCTATGTTTTAATTTATATATATATATATAAAAAACTTGCTTTCTCAAACATCAAAGGAAAAAAATGTACAGAAATAAACTAAGAGATTTAACGGTTAGGTAACTGGCCACCAAATATAGATCTAGGTGTAATTGAAAACTTTCACACACTTTCTAGCAGTCAAGCTTCATACTCTTCTGTAAGTTGTGGAAGTTAATGCACTAATACACAATTAGTATACAAAAATAAAGTGGTAGAGTGATGCTTACATTTATTGATAAAGATAACACATCACAGAGAGAGTACAGACAGATAAATGATTTATACCTATAATGAAGCAGAATTGTTAAGTTAGCATTTATTTTAAACGATTGGTAATATTTTTTGTATTGCGTGTTTTGAAAAAAAAAGTTATCTAAAATGCTAGCTCTTTTATACAGAACTTAGTGATTAAACATTAATAATAAATGATACAGATGATTTAACATCCTGTTATTGTACAGTGAAGGAGGGGAAGTAATCGGGAGATAATTCACCAGTTACTGTTGTGAAGCTGAAGTAATTGACAGTTGAATTATTAAACTCATGTAAAACCTTAACCAACAAACTAAAACAAAATTTAAAGAAATTTATGAAACTTGGCCATTGATTATCCATTACACAATTCAGAAAGCAATACATTTATTTCAGCTTCCAACTTTTACCTCTTAAATAATCCCCCCCCCCAGCCCCCATAGTTTGGTCATTCTACCATTCTACACATTTCTGGCATATGACCAGTTTGTTTCAAGCAAGTGGAAATCTAATATATACTTAAAATATAAATATTCTATGAGTCTTGTGCAACTTATTGGAAAGATATAACAGTAACAAAGTTGTTTGAAAATTATTTTCTTGAAAACTACACATTAAAAAATTTATTTTTCATTCAAAAATTCTGAACAAGGACTCATCTTTTTATAAACTTCAATCATTATGTAAGTGATTTAGCATTCATACCAGTACAAAGTTATCATTTTCAAACCATGACAAAAGAGTAAAATTAATTCTATTTTTTCAAGATGCAAAATAAAATATATTGATATGTGACTAATTTTGTGACTTGCATTAGTTTACAATAAATATTTCAATCTGTAGTGATTAAAAGGAGTCAAAATAAGTCAACATAAATATTACAATACTTATACTTTTGAGGTCTATACAAATGGTTTATTTAAAAATTAACTTTTCTTTACAAAATACAGAAATTATTTTAAATTGTAAAAAAAAAACACTCCAGAGAAGTAGTAGCTTTTCAAATAGTTTGATTATCATAAACTTAAACAAGCTTTATAGTTGTTCTGCTAAAAAAATTTTCTGTACAAAAGTGTATAATGATTTAGTTATTTATATTTACAGATAAGGCAACACTGAAAAGAACTTTTTAAAAAAATGTGCAACCCCATATTTTTACAAAAATAAATTTTGATACAAATCACATAATAAGTCATAATCCCTTAAAAGGATGCAATAAAATATTGTATTATTTAATATACCTTTAAAAAATTCATTTAGAGTATAATACTCTGAGAATATATTATTTTGTTTAGTAGAAGTTTTTAGAATATACTCTAGTTAACAACTTTCATATTGAAACTTTTGGAATGATGAACATCATATCTACTTGTATTTCTAGCTTCTAATAAATTTTACAAAATATGAAGCAAACAAAAAGGTAAAGACAAAGCAAGGTTTTATATCTGAAGACAAAACCCCAATAAAATGTTTTGTTAGTATTTTACATAAAAATAGAAATTCTCTATTAGAAAAGCTGGATATTAAATTTATTTCTAGATAATAGATGCTAACTAAAAATCAATGTTAAATTACACATTAGAAAATACTATTAAAGAAATGAAACAGCAGATTCTGTATTGATATTTTTATGGCATCTTAAACGTTTCATTAGTTTAATTGTCAGATTCGAGTTAAAATTTTTTACATTTTTGCCACGATGTTAAATGAAAAACTTTCAATATATGAAGAATATCGATTAAAAAAATAAAAATAACAATGAATGAAAAATTTCATGCTCTACAAAATATCAATGTTTATAAATACTACAACATTTTCAATATATATACAGTTACTTATATCATTTGTACTGATTTTTCAAATAACAAACAATAGCTTTTATACATAAAATTTATATAGGTCCTTAGATAACAATTGACAAACAGTAGTGACAAAGTAAAACATTTACCTTTCAATATCAATTTTATCTGTCAAAGGTTTTGAAGAGTGTTATCATAAGAAAATGCAAATAACTTTAAGATTAATGACCAAATTGAAAGAGACAAACCTCTTCTGGAGCAATACAAACACTTTTGACCTGAATGTAAGAAGGCATTATCTACATTTAAAATTTTAGCCCAACCTGCCAAATAAATTACTTTTTAATTAAAACTACAAATAAGAAATTACAGATTTAGAAAGCATGAAAATAATTAACAGAATTAATATTGCTTTTATTCTGTAACTTCATCTTATCACTCAAAACATGCACCATATTTTTAAATTTAATGCTTATTCAATCATTTATCAACAAAATGGATCAAGCCATCCAAATACTGTGTGTCAATGTTTCAATCAGAATCTTCTTCATCCTCATAATCATCTGAATATCTAGACGCTCTTACGCCAGCTAGACAAAAAGGAGAAAAAAATTAAATTGAGACTACTGATTATTTTGGATAAGACTAATTATTAGACTTAAACTAAAATATTAATAAAATCAGCTTGAAAAAAACATTTGATTCACTGTACTATTTCATCAAACTGTATTTACCAAAACTTGATATCAAACTATTTTTACCTGCTTGTTTCAGTAATGCAGCTACCTCAGCATCTTTAGTAAGATCTATTGGTAGTTTATCATCTTTGTTTTTAATATCTACAAGTGCACCTAAAATGCATAAAACACAATGCAAATATTATTATACAGAAAATATACAGAAAAAGGTTGAATTTATTGTACTGTGGGGGATTTTCTAACCTTTATCTAGCAACATTTTCACAGCCTCTGAGTGTCCTTTCCAAGCAGCAGAATGTAAAGGTGTGTCTCCAAGTTTGTTCTAAATTAAACACAAACATTTTGGTTATTAAAAAAAATTGAAGTGCAAAAATACAATTAAAGCTGAATAATTGAACTCTTTTTGTACCTGTACATTTACTTCACAGTTCTGAATACTAAGCAAAGTTTGAATACATTGAATATGGCCTCCATGAGCAGCCCAGTGTAATGGCGTGGAACCAGCTTTGTCCAGTCCATTTACAGAAACCTATGGTAAGATTTATTTCAGTGAAGTATTAAACATTGATAAAATAAAAGTGTAGATGTATGTTTGTTGCATAACATAATTTTGAAAATTTATGACTTTATATATTTAAATACTTTTTTTCTTTCTGTAACACTATGTAAAATACATAAAAAACACAAAATATTTTATATAATAATACATGTCTAAGTCAACCTACTAAAACTACTACAAATAAAACAAACAATTACTCTGTTCTGGATGCATTCACTCATAAAGTCCATGTTACCCCTCTTAGCAGCATCATGCAGAGGGTAGTCTATAGATTCTGTGTTTCCTTCAACTAGTGCACAACAGAACAAAAAATAATATAAACTACAGTGATGAGGCAAAATCATGCATGTAACATGTTAATGAATGTTTCTTACTCTTTGCTGATTCTGACTCCTTTTCAAATTTAGTATGACAATAAAATAAAAAAGTGTAACAACAAATTAGTTCAGTTATTTCAAAATGTTTTCATAATTGCAAAATACATGATATCAAAGACATTTTTAATATAAATAGAAAATATTTTGGTTAACAGGATTAAACAAAACTGCTATCTAGAAACAGTGGAAATATGAAAATCATTGCATTATTTGGCATATGTTTTCCACATTAAAATATGTTATTATGCCCCTCTAAAAAAATATTTCTTCTTCTTCTTTGTTCTTAATTTTATAATTGCTTGGGATTTCCTCCAACACAATTAAATATTATATGTCAACATGTTATGCATCATATGGCTAGTTGATTCTGACTTCCAGTCTGTTTTTCTTCCTGGATTTGCTTTCATTTCCACATCTTTTGTCCAACCATGAGCAATCTACAAGGCAGCATATGGTGATGTGAAATGTATGAGAAGTTTTTATGTGGAATGGAGTACTCTAAACTATGTATGTATTCACCCTTCTAATTGTATTGTTAGAAAGTGTTAAGTTTAGCTGGGTTTGTTGATGTGTATGTTGTTGTACAGGGTGAAGAAGTGTAATAAGGGAAGCGACTGGTCGAGTGTCAGCTGGTGTGTTGTGAGTGGGAGTAATGAGGTGTATAATGGTGGGTATGGTCATCAGTCAGAGGTTGTGGTTAGAATGAGGAAGAAGAAGTGTTGGAGAGACGTTGTCATTGAGAAATAGTTAATATAAAACCCACTTGATCCACCTAACTACTTGACTCTGAATAAAATATGCCCTCACACAGCAGTTGTTTGGACTTTTCTCACCTAGATGGGCCACTGTTTCCAGTCAAGGAGCCTCATCTGCCCAGGGGCTTGAAATCTGGACCTTTGGAGTTAGTAACCGTAAGCTCTCCCACCCAACCATGCCATCACTTTAAAGTATTTGATACTGCTGATATTAAACTTACCATAGTTACTTGGAATTAGACCAATATTTGAACCACATTTGGCCTTCCACCAATTAGAATCCTTCATATCCAAAATGTATAGAGTATCTCCTTCATCGAATGTAAGCTCATCTGGCTAAAAACATTTGGATTTGGAAAAAAAAAAAAAAATTAAGCAAGAAAATGTTTAGAATTAGGCAAGAAAATGTTTAGAGGACAGGAATTATACTGTTTACAAAAAGTGTGTATAAATATATGTATATGTGTGTAAATATATACTTAGTGATTGAGTCAAAACAAGGAAGAATTTACCTGCTGAGCCTCATATCTGTAAAGGGCTCGTACTACTTTGACTTGACCTGTAAAAGGTTTAGAAGATTAATGTAGAAAAGTTGTAAGATGGAAAGATCAAGTGGAGATATTCAGAGGGAGAAAAAGAAAGAATAATATGAGATGTTTAGTCTTAACTAAATACATATACAGAATCAGTAAAAGTTTCAAGAAGGCTGAGAAAGCTATTATACAAACCGGGGGAAGAAAAAAGGCAAATAATAATGAGCAACTCATACTTGAATAGATTTGAACATACATGTTGAGTGTAGTGTGCTAAATTTAAGTCCCTTGAAGTCCTATGAAGCCCAATACTATTCTATCAAAAACATTGATATGCTTGAGATTGAGAATTAACTTAGGCCTACATAAGAGGTTCTGAAAAAAATCCTTGTATTGCTGCTAGGGCACAGACAGGGTTTGAGAAAGCCTAAGTAGCTGCAGGGTTTACAATGTTTAGGGCCTTCATATTAATATTATTAATCAGAGTTTCTTCCAGGCATCTCTTGGGGGGGGGGGGGGGGGGAGGAGGAGGAGGGACTCTCCCCCCCCCCCCGAAGAAAGTCTACCCCCACCCCACCCCCGAGCGAGATGGAATTTATATAGTAAACATACACTTTTACTAGTGTCTGCCCCTCCCCCCCCCCTGAAAAAATCAAGTGCCCCCCCCCCCCCTTGAAAAGTCTGTTATTAATCAGTTAGGCTAACACAACTTGTACCTTGTGAAGATGTTTTAATAAATAAACAAGACTACTCAGTAGGTTCCTATATTATACTATATACTATATACTATTATATACATGAAGAGCTACTACTAGACTAGTGTACTTGTACTCTAGGAGTCTAGACTTAACAAGAGACTAGCTAGTAGAGTTAACAGTGTTTATGAGTGTAAGTTTTAAGTAGCCTAAGTATATACTTAACTGAAAAACTAGTCTAGTAAAAAAGAAAGTAAAGTTAATATAAGTCTGCATTAAGTTATTTCATATGTATGTTATCAAAGTGACATGAGACATTCACATAGAGAAGAAAGTTGCTAGCTGCCTATTTTTAGTGGAATAATGATAGTATATTTTTTTTTAATATACTATATTATACTATCATTATTATATATTCTAACGTAAGACTAGAACTTTAAGTTAATAATATAGGCTACAGAATGCGTTGCTGTATTTTATAGTATTTATCTGGACAAAAAACTTAGGTCTTACCCGGTTTCGGTACGGGAGGTGGTGGACGTACTGGTCTTGGGGCGGGGGCTGTTGACATTCTTATTTCTAGTTTAAATTAAAATGCTTGAATTTAGTTTAATAGAGAATAAAGGAAAATTGTTAAATCGTCAATTAATCTGTTAATCTTATTAACAGCCTAGATTTATGTATACGCAACAAAAAATAACATTTGGATGGTTGTACTTCCTTCTTCGTAAGACGTAAGGAATACAAAGTGTAAACACGGAAGTATTAATATAAATATGGACAATTTCAAAACTAGAATTTGTAGATCTAAATACTATTTACTAGCCATTATTTTTGGAGGAAAAAACAAGCATCTCTATTTGTATTTTTTTTTTCAAGAAATTTATGTTGAAATTAAATATTATTATTTTTACATAGGGTACACATGGTTAACGAGGCACATATTACTAATAAATTCATTATTTCTCGCATTATTTTTTTCGGAAATAATTTTGCGGCTTCACTTGAGAAGACTCGCGCGACTCGTCCAAACACGCAACATAAAAGAATATGGTTTATAGATCTATTTAGTTTGTTGTTTTTTTGTGCCTCTGTGCAGTTAGTTCCAAGAGAGTTGTAAGTTATAATTTACATTGTTATAACAATATCCTTTTACAAATAAGTAGGCCCATTTTACACAAGAGTATAGATCTAGTCTAGGATCTACGTACGTAGTACTAGATAGTACGTATGAAACTGAAACAACTTTTAACTACACTGACACTAAGCTTAACGATAACAATTTAAAACTTTTAGATCTAGACGAGATTTAGGCATATTCATATATCTATAAAGAAAAAGATCGTAAAGTTATTTTTTTTTTAAACAGAAAGTGTCATAATTGCAAGTAGACAACAAGAGCTACATAGTACATAGACTACATGCCTCATTACTACTAATGTGTAAGTATTTTCTGATTCTTACAAAGACACTATTGCCCCCTCCACCCCCCCCCAGCAAAAAGCAACAACAACAACAACAAACAAACAACATAATGGACTATGGAAGGAGAGTTGGCATTTTAAATCAATTTCACAGCCATTCTAAAAAAAAAACCTCCATATTTTAAATGCATATTCTTACAACTTTATGAGTTGTATGCCACACCTGTGTTAAATGGCACATACAGACCAGGTGTAAAATAATCGATATTTAAAAAGAAGGTAGTCAACACTCTGTATGTGTCAATGATGTACGTTAGTGTGTCAGTGTACATGCGTATGTGTCTCTCTGTGTGGTGTTTATATATATATATATATATATATATATATATATATATATATATATATATATATATATATATATATATATATATATATATATATATATATATATATACACACACACACACACACATATATATATATATATATATATATATATATATATATATATATATATATATATATATATATATATATATATATATATATATATATATATATATATATATTTATATATATATGTGTGTGTGTGTGTGAGACTCTTCCTCCCATCGGTGCTTGTGTATGTTTTACACCCAAGAGTATGTGAGGGGTCGTCCATAAATGACGTCACACTTTTAGCGGGAAGGGGGGGGGTGGTAAATTTGTGACAATGTGTGATGAGGGCGAGGGGGGGGGGGGGGGTCAGATGGTGCGACGACACACTTTTTTCATTATAAAAAAGAAATGTTAGAAAACGAATTTTAGACGTTATTTCGCATTTTAGAGAACTGTTTTAATAAATTGGAATTGATTAAAATACTCTATTTTGACAGATTTCAGACAAGAGTTTGGAAAAATATCGATGTTTTAAAAAAAAATTCAACTGCAATTTTGAGGGGGGGGGGGGGGGGGTTGTAGGCTGAGGTGTGACGTCATGTTAGGAGGGGGGGGGTCTGGCTTTTTGTGACGACGTGTGACGGAGGGGAGGGGGGGGGAGGTAAAAATCGTCAAAAAAAAGCGTGACGTCATTTATGGATGACCCCTGAGTGATTTTGTCAAGTCAAAGATCTATGCTCATGGTCTCTAGATCCAGAGGCGTAGCTAGGGGAGGGCGGCCGCCCCGGGCGCCGACCCTAGGGGGGCGCCAAAAGGGGTAGAAAAAAAATTAAAAGCTCATTTTAAGCTGCAGTTTTGATATATAAATAGTCAACGTAAAGAAATTTAACGGCTGAGAGCCTTTACATACTGATTTAACTGTTTTCTACCTTGATTGTGTAACTGTAAAACTTATATCTTTAAGAAACAGTGTCCGAAAAAACCGCTTTCCAGCTTTCCTAGATGGAGGGGGGGGGGGGGCGCTTTTTCGAAGACTAAAATAGGAAAATTCACACCGGATTAAGGAATAAATAACCGATATCACTCAGAAACGAAACCCATTGAACTAAAGCGCATTTCAACGATTGTGTAACATAAAAAAAAGAGTTAGTGACGTTTAAAATCCGCTCTATCATTTTTGTCCAAGATGGTGGGGCACTTTTTCTCTAACAAAAATCGCAGGATTTGAACTGAATCGGTTGCTAGATAACTCTTTCAACACTTAGAAAAGAAATCAATTGTATTAACACTAAAAATGTACGATTTCACTACCCAGTTTTGCTAAGTAATAACGCGACTACTTCTTTGTACGATTCTTAAGATTCTCTCAACTTGATCGGGATAGATCAGATACTTTTACTTGATTGCATTACATCTTGCCTGGATCACTGCATTAAAGAGAAATAAATATAACGGATTCTTGTATCGCTATCCGATCAGTAAAATAGCACTGTCGGAGCGGGTGGATGGGAAGCGACACTCTTTGCCAAAATTTTAAGAGAGAAGAAAATTAGTATATTGTACTAATTATTACTTTGTTCAACCTAACTGATAATTCAAAATTGGCCTACTATTATCGAAATTGTTCTAAAGACACGACCAAAAGTAGACCAAATAAGGCTTGCGCCTTCTATAAAATACACTCTAAAGCAGTGGTTCTTAACTTTTTGGAGTACCGAACCCCACCAGTTTCATATGCGCAATCACCGAACCCTCCTTAATAGTTGTATCGTCCACAATGACGAAATCCGATCGTGAATCATAAGAGTCGGCTGTGTATCTTGACCTCCGCGGAAGCCCTGAGATTGAATTACCGAACCTCTCGGGTTCGATGGAGCCCACTGTTCTAAGCTCTTGGGAATTTAATTGGCGTCCAGTGAAGTTTTAGGGAACGACAATCAGCGTATGTTGTTACATTTTTTTCCAGACTGTCGCACACACAAACACACACGCATATATATATATATATATATATATATATATATATATATAAATGGGGGGCGCCAAACTGAAAGTTCGCCCCGGGCGCCGGGAGGGGTCGCTACGCCTCTGTCTAGATCTACGTGCGCGAGTGTTTGTGCTTGGTTTTGTGTGTGTAAGTGTTAGTGAGTGTACACTGTTACACAGAGTGTGGACTACTTATTACTTTTTCGTATACGGATTATATTTTAGGGGAAATATTGTAGATGTGCAGGGAATCGAAATCAAGATGTTGACAAATTATCTCGACGTTTAACTACTTCCGGAGTAGGAAAAAAATCCAGTTTTGCAATCTTGTTTGCATGTGTATTAATTTGTCGGCGTATCTGTGTGTGAATAAGATAACGAGTTGGCCCGTTTCAGTTAAGTGAACATAATTTTATAGATACATTTAGATCCTCTACGTAGGTTTCTTATCAACAGTGGAGCAATTTCCGGTAACCGTAAACGGGGCTTTACCATATTTCCGGTTTCTTAAAAACCATCAGAATTTGATAACAGTATGTCATAATCTCACACATACCTTTCGCCTCCTCTAGAATCTATGCTGTTTTCAAAATCTTACCTACTATTCCTATTGCTCGTTTGTGCTATCCTAACCCCTACTGTTGTATATGAATATACGAGGAAGATTAGGGGAACTCACTCCCGCTTTTTGAAATTATTACATAACATGAGTTAAAGTGACATCGTTGGTTTAAGTGAATGAAAGCATACGAGTTGTGTCTCTATGGTGATGTTTATACGTAACTTTGTAAACGCATTAAATGAGGTTATATTAAACCAGAGGCGTCGCGAGGCGGGGCGGGTGTGCGGACCGCACCGGGCGATGCCATTTCGGGGGGTGATACCATGACAAAAATTGCAAGATTTATAGAATAAATATGTTTTTTTTTGCCAGTTCAATGAATGGTAATTCGAGTTAAAAAGTATTTTAAATACATTTAAAAGTTACGATTCCGACGAGGGAGGGGGTGGGGTGACACCATGACATAAACATGCAAACTATAGAGAAAACAATGCTACACGCAGATGTATTAATAACCTACTATAGATAAACATCATTACTATTAAATGTGAACACTTTAAAGGTTTTACCGTTGGGGGGGGGGGGGTGACACCAACTGCAAAATTTACAGATACAATTAAGGTGTGTGGGGGGGGGGGGAGACACCCATAAAATGCCGCACCGCATGACACCCGACCTAGCGACGCCACTGTATTAAAAACAAGTTGTATAACATTTGTTTTGTTTTTTTAACAAATGGAATTTTATCTGTAGGTATGTGAGCAACTGACGCCTCGCTCCGGATCATTGGTCTAAAAATACTGTTGGTATGAATACGTCATCTGTCCAGCTACACACGTGACTGAATGATGTGGACACTAACGGTTGACTCCAATGTTCCCATACAAACCCCGGACCACTCTTTTGTGTGTGAGTCACATCTGGGTACAGTAGACATGCGCAGTGATGTGGATGAACTGCTGAGCTCCCCGTCTCCTGCCAGGCCACATACACCAACTGCCGCCAGCCGTCTGCCTCCGTCTGGTCGTCTGGCGCGCTCGCTGTCGTCTAGATCTGCTAGTCCCAGTTACCGCCAGAAACAGATTTTGAGAGGAGAAGAAGAATGGAGGAAGGCGCTGGAGAAGGCGGTGGATGAGCCGGTAAGTTCTATCATGTCTGTTTTACTCCATCATATGAAGGGCCAGAGGCGTAGCGATGGGGGGGGGGGGGGGGGGGGGGGCAGGGGGGTACATATGTCCCCGGGGGCGCCGACCTTAGGGGGCGCCAAAATGGGTTGTAAAAACAAATTAAAATGTCATTTTAGCTGCATTTTTGCGTTTTTGCATTATAAATAGTTTGAGGGGGGGGGGGGTGCAAATTGAAAATTTGCTCTCGAGGGGGGCTCCAAATTGAAAGTTTATCCCCTGGCGCCGAGAAGGGTCGCTACGCCTCTGTGAAGAGTTGCAGTTACACCTATCCAGCGGACTATTTTTGGGCAGCTCTCTTTAGTTGAGCCCATGTAAGACAGCAGCCCTTGCTTCTCTTTCAACATCCATTCTCCAGGATTGTTTCGGCTCTAATATAATATAAACAACGTATATCAAAAAAGAGTTAATTCAAATAATCAGATACAGTTAATTAATCATTAAATGTAATAAATTGTTTTAATTAAATGAAAATAGTTTAGACTACTTTTAAGTAATAGGCCTACTTTAATTTGTCTCGCAAATAAAATAATCGTCACAATATATTAGGGGCCTATAGCTATGGTTAAAAATTAAACATATGGAGTGTGGACAACATCGAAACACCGTTTTGCTGGTTACCACCCCTCACAACTACATCTAAATGTTATCCTCTTTAGTTGTAATGCAGTGCGTTTTTGTGTCAAATATGTTTACTAGCCTTATGCCTTATCATACTAACTTCCCAATATTACGGCAAAAATATGCTTCTAAAAAAACTATTGACGTTTGCATATGTATACACACTAAATTATTTGAACAATTCCTTTCGACTGATGCTGTTCTTCAATTTTTTGTTGCAATATATATATATATATATATATATATATATATATATATATATATATATATATATATATATATATATATATATATATATATATATATATAACATTTGGCCAGTTTATGATGCTGATTAATACCTTACTTGAAGAGGAAAGTTTGAAGATTAATTTACAAATTAACTAGGGAGGGGTTGAATGTAAAAATAAATAAATATTACAGTATGCCGCATGCGGCCCACTGTCCTTGGGTTGTAGTCTGCAGTCTGTGTGTTTTATAAAGCCAATGCCAAGCGAAAGTAAAATAACGTCACAAGCGGCGGTAACTCTTCTTGAGACCGGGTTTAACCACTAGTGTTGACTTTTATGAACCAATCGAATCACTTGACCTTATCTTTAGCTTGATCTAGTTTTCACTCTAACGCCTTCGTAACTTCAAGTCTGCTTCTCAACACTTGTACACACGTTTATTGTTACTTAAAAAAAACCTGTATCAAACAGTAAAACTCTATTGCCAAACTGTAGCAGGAATGTTAATTGGCTCCCGCAGACTGCTGTATATTTACAAGCTTTTATTTAACTCACTTCCTCGTCAGTCGTCAGTCGTCAGTCGTCAGTCTAGACGGAAACGCAGGAGTGAAAATTCGGACAGTTCTACTTGACCGACACGATTCACAGTTGGCACGTGGGTCAAGACATGAAGACAATGCAATCTGAAACTAAATTTGACTTAATTGGATGCCTAATTGATTTTTTATGAATTAATTAAAATTTGGACCGAATTAATAGGCATGTCTAGCCAACCACACCACACGCGTCATCAATAGCTGCGCCATCACGACCACGTAATGGCTGCGTTCAAAAACCATTGCGCGCCTACTGAACGTGATATTCAGTAGGCGCGCAATGGTTTTTAGTCATGTAACTCTATTGTAGATAAAACATGTAAAGTACTGAAAAAAAAATCATAAAAAACGTTTTAATAACAAGCTTTTATGTAATGATGCACTAAAAAGTAGAAAATAAATTATAGACTACTATTTAAATAACTATAAAGAAAAGCGTGGGTGTCTTCCTTAACATTAGTAAAGGTATCCAATAGATACTAAAGTGACCCACGCTTTTCTTTATAGTTATTTAAATAGTAGTCTATAATTTATTTTCTACTTTTTAGTGCATCATTACATAAAAGCTTGTTATTAAAACGTTTTTTATGATTTTTTTTTTAAAGATACATCCCATCTCGATGCTGCCATTTTTATTACAAGCTTTTATTTAACTCACTTCCTCGTCGGTCTGTCTGTCTTGACGGAAACGCAGGAGTGAAAATTCGGACAGTTCTACTTGACCGATACGATTCACAGTTGGCACGTGGGTCAAGACATGAAGACAATGCAATCTGAAACTAAATTTGACTTAATTGGATGCCTAATTGATTTTTTATGAATTAATTAAAATTTGGACCGAATTAGTAGGCATGTCTAGCCAACCACACCACACGCGTCATCAATAGCTGCGCCATCACGACCACGTAATGGCTGCGTTCAAAAACCATTGCGCGCCTACTGAACGTGATATTCAGTAGGCGCGCAATGGTTTTTAGTCATGTAACTCTATTGTAGATAAAACATGTAAAGTACTGAAAAAAAATTCATAAAAAACGTTTTAATAACAAGCTTTTATGTAATGATGCACTAAAAAGTAGAAAATAAATTATAGACTACTATTTAAATAACTATAAAGAAAAGCGTGGGTGTCTTCCTTAACATTAATAAAGGTATCCAATAGATACTAAAGTGACCCACGCTTTTCTTTATAGTTATTTAAATAGTAGTCTATAATTTATTTTCTACTTTTTAGTGCATCATTACATAAAAGCTTGTTATTAAAACGTTTTTTATGAATTTTTTTAGGAAAGTTTACTTTCTCGTGTGTACGTCTGGTCATAAATAATGAAGCAATAACCGAGACATGTTTATATTACATTTGTTGAACAAATAAACCAAGAAAATGTAGCTTTGTTTTTCTTTGCCCGAGCTTCTGGATGAGTTAGGCATACAATTCAAGCCTAGATAATATAGTTTTAATATTGTATTGAGTTCTGGCCAAGAAAAATTTCCTGAAATTGGAAAGATGAGATCTGGAGGAAGAAAAAAATATGCACAGAAGTTAAGAATAAGATAATACAGATACTTGTATACTCTTACGTGTATACAAGTTAAATTTGATGAGATTACATATTGATCCTATTGTTGTAGAAAATAAACAAAAATTCATTGAAAATCACCCAACATAGTTCTAAGGAAAAGGCGGAGTTATTTTTTTAAAAAAATTTAAGTCAAAATTTATTTTACTAATAGGTAGGCCTACTAGATTCTATTTATAGAAATATTGAGGGACACTCTGGCATATGAAGATCAGGGGAATCACATATTGACCCCATGCTCTAATATATTGATTTTGAGCTTATTTAAACACGCATATTACTCAGCCTAACAAGCTTAAAGGTGTGAAAGCACCGCATGGGCCACACGTTGTTCTGTGAATGGGGAACTCAAGCAAAGCCCTCTTGTTCATATTGTTCTGTAACAGAAGTAGGCCTATATGTCGAGACAGAGAACCCAAACAGATCTACTACTGCACCTTCCACAGGCCATGCCTTGTAATTTGATCGATCTTTAGACGTAGTAATCGATTATTCACCATTGACATTAGTTACCGAAGCACATCGCGGGAGAGTTTTTCTTGCGAGAAGTGGAGCACAATGGTTTCTTTCGTTGTTATCGTGACAAGAGCCACACTTGACAAGTTCGAGTTTTCTATTTCAATACAACACGTGACAAGCCAACTGTCTGAAATATTGACACACACCAGAACTATAAAAATATATGCTAATCAGTGGCGTAGACATTAATATATCATGTGTGTGTGTGTGGGCGGGTGGGTGGGGTGTGGTGAGCTGTTTGTGAACAGCCGTCGCGAAAATTGAAGTAAAAATTACAATATTTAGAAAAATAAAAATATGAAACCTTCACTTTTTCAAAAAATTATACACATTAAAGTGAAAAAAAAACTGAATTGATTTAGACAGAACAAATATCTCTTAAAAGACTGAGTCAGAATGGATTAACCATAGCGCAATGATATGATTGTGAGGGTATAGTCGAATGGCGGGGCATATGACTGCTAATCCTGTAGTCTCGAGTTCGAATCCCAGGGTAGTATCCATAGAACGTACCTGAATCCACCTAGCTCTCATGGGTTCCAGTCTCACGTTAGGGAAATTAAAGGCGGCTGGACATAGTGCTGACTACAAAATACCCTTCATATGCCGAAGTAGGTGAAACAGGCAAACTCTATTTCACTCTCCCCATAGACCAATTATAAGCAAATTTCGCACCATAGAAAAGATAGGCAATCAAGAATATTTAAGAAAATATAAGAATGTATCCATAAGAAGATAAATGTGTTTAAAAGATCATAGAAATGTGTTATGTGAACAGTCTCCAGATCTTTAACTTTAAACTGAACACAAAGAAGTCCCGTATCTATTAAATGTGGACCCAAAATATAACGTTTTTCTGCAACACGCCATTATATTTTGGATATCATTAATCGTTTTTTGTGTGTGTAATAGGAACTTAAATATGAATCAATATGATAAGTTAAAAAACGGTTTCTATAAACCATTTTGTTCTTGTAGTGTTACATAGATCTTCTTCCCAAACCCACAGGTTATTGATTGGAGTGATTTCCTTCCTGAGCAGGTAGAGCTAATTAATTGCTGGGCTGGGTGATTGGAGTTTTGAGTTGATATTTATGTATTGTTGTGTGACGTGAATATAACACTAATCCTAATGTAGGGGTCGTGCACATATTACACACAAAGGGGTGGGGGGGGGGTCTCGTTTTATTTGTTATATAAAACAGGGGTGCTAGAGAACTGTGGTATATGACACTGTCTTTGATTACATTTTTAAAATTGATTATTGATTCGAAATTTCCGCTATTACGAATTGCTGTAATAAAAATACGACTCTTTCATTTAATAATAGTATAAAGCTTTGTCGCTGTTTCTCATGAACGTGTCACAAGAGTTTTGTGTTTGTAAAGTGGTTAAGAAAATTAAATTGATTAGTAAAATTGCGTTGTGTTTCAGCTTGTATTTTTGTCTTTGAGAAATGGGGAGGGGAAGGGGGGGAGAGTATTCATTGAAATGTAATGTAGGCCTACTGTGACAAGGTGAGGGGGTGGGGGGCTTAGTGGCCCTTTGAACATTTTATATTGAATGAAATGGGACAAGCGACTTCTACAAACGTCAAAACTTAAATTTTTAAAGTTACGAAATATGTGCACGATCTCTTTGTTTACTACACCAACATCTACGCATAACGATATCATAGTGCTGATTCAGCATTCACAATTAGCTTTGGTAAACATTTTGTTAATTTTTTTTGGTAAACATTTTGTTGATTAGACAACACAAAATTACCTATGAGATGTTAAAAAAGTCCCCATTAATTAATTAATTAAAGCTCAGTTGTAATTTTTAGATCGGTGTCATTTAACTTACTTTAAAATTCCCCATCTGATGCATCTTGCTTTAGATTCTAACACAATTATTCCTTCAACAATCTAAGATAGGTCTACAATGCACGCCAGTAATTATTTACACGTCATTGACTCTCATAGTAAAAGGAATGAACTATCCTGTTTATGACATTACCCTGCTATCAATGTTGAGTCTAGTAACGTTAGACCTATGTGATATCCTGGTTAATCGTTATGCGTAGATAAGTTACGTTCGCATTGTGTTTGGTTATGGTTGTATAATACTGAACGTTATACTTTTTATGTGAAGGGGCTATGCGGTGGTAGTGCTATGCAAGTGTGATGTTGTACTAACGCCAGTTCCAGTTGCATATAAACATCATATACTCCTATGTTTATTTTCATCAACGCATATATTGATACATTTTGCTTTACTTTAGATATTTATGTTTTTTTCCACAGAGATTACACAGTAGTTGCATTTAATTATCAAACTTTAATGCAAAAAAAAAATCATGTGTTCATAAAAGCATTACATTAAACGTGTTCATAACAGCATTACACTTAAGTAAATTGTTTAGCAAAATAAATTTCTTTTTCAGTAAAGCAAAATTAAAAGCGATATATTATTTCGTTGCATTTTTTGTCACCAATTTGTCAAAAGTTTGTCACTTCCATATTTTTTAATGGATTAAAAACCAGGTAATTTGTTTATCGGCTGAAGGCTAGACTTAAAAGAGATTCAACTATGGCTTATCTCCTTTACCGGTTTACTATTGATTAAGCCAGCTAATCGATAGCAATCGATCATCCAGTTCGCGATTGCTCTTCGTTTTTTGTGTGCGACCGGCGTTGTGTGTTTAGGCGTTTAAAGTTTGGGAGTTTAAATGACTCGATGTTTGCTGTAGGTCTTTACCGTCGTCCTTGTGGACCATTGGGAAACAGCCGCAAACAATACGAGTGTTTGGTGTTGGCAAATACTGGTCAATACTTTAGCTAAGGAGGCTAAGAGCGGATAGTGGGGGTGGAGGAGAGACAATAATTGTTACCCTCCACACAGCCATGTGTTTTGTCCTCCTAAACTTAACCTGTCTAAAGATAATCAAGGAAATGTGGTATAGTTTTATACTTCTTTTTTTGGTGTTTACAATGGTATCCAATTGTATGTACTTTTCTTAATGCGGTGCCGCTTTTAAAATGCTACATTCGAATAACTAATAGATCTTCCACTGAAAAAGGAATTTTATTCCTTGTGGGTAAACGTTGAGGGTTATTTCTCGACAATAAACTTCAATTCGATACTATGAGTAGGAGAGTATCAGGTTTTAGTTTACGTGGTTCATTCTGACAAGTGTCTTCACGAGACCTGGTAGCTGGCACTTGTGTCTAGAAGAGATAATGTAATCTTACATCTTAAAAAAAATCTTAAATTACAAAAACAAAAACAAACAAACAAAAAACAAAAACAAAGAAATCTAAAAAAAAACCAAACGCAAATTTTATTTATTTCTTTAACTTATGCTCAAAACTTTATTAGGCGAAACATTGTTTCCGCAAAATGCCTTAGACTTTAGAGTTCAACTATAACTCTGGGTCCACTTATCGGCACAGAACGGTGATCACAGGTGCTTTGACCATAGGGGGTTTGACCATAGGGGGTTTGACCACAGCGGAGCTTTGACCATAGGGGCTTTGACCATAGGGGGATTGACCACAGCGGACCTTTGACCATAGCGGTGCTTTGACCATAGGGGGTTTGACCATAGGGGGTTTGACCACAGGTGTTTTCTCAGCAGAGGGTCTTTGATCACAGGTGGTCTATCAACGGGTGTTTGATCACAAGCGCTGTGTCCGGCTTTGATCATAGGTGTGATACAATTAACACGATTTTATACATGTTTCCTGAGAGTACGTTAATAGAAATTAACATGTATTTAAAAAAGCCAAGAACTGTATTTTAGTCTCCACATAAAGGCTGGTGCTAGACCTCATAGATTTATTTTAAATATAAATGAAACACAAATAATGCGACATATAACAAGTTTCACAAATAAATAATGTAGATGTACTTGAAAATACATAGCATATATAAAGGATAAAAAATGATACAAAACTTGCCAACAATATAGTCAAAGATGTAATACATAAAATCTGAATCAAATTTTCGTATAATTACGATTTTTCAAAAAAAAATAGCACGCAAATATGTCAGTACATCTGTTTGACCATATTATTACATCATGTCGAAATTTAAAATATAATTTAGCAACTTTTAAAATAAATCCTTACCATATATGGACAGCATTGGACAAACCACCTGAGATCAAAAACCCTATGTGGACAAAACACCTGAGATCAAAGACCCTATGTGGACAAAACACCTATGATCAAAGCCGGACACAGCGCTTGTAATCAAACACCAGTTGATAGACCACCTGTGATCAAAGACCCTCTGCTGAGAAAACACCTGTGGTCAAACCCTCTATGGTCAAACCCCCCTATGATCAAACCCCCTATGGTCAAAGCACCGCTATGGTCAAAGACCCGCTGTGGTCAAACCCCCTATGGTCAAAGCCCCTATGGTCAAAGCTCCGCTGTGGTCAAACCCCCTATGGTCAAACCCCCTATGGTCAAAGCACCTGTGGTCAAAGGTCCTAGGACCCACAGAACATGTGTCCGACTGAGAACGTTTTTTTGTCGCTAACCTCTTCACACACACAAAACAACAGACCACCCCATCTCTAAATTATTGAGATCGACTGATATTATTATGTATTTTGAGCATTCAATATGGGACTGTGTGGCCTAGAGGTAGAGCGCTAGACTGCTAAAGTCTTGATTTCGAATCCGGGTTCAAGTCGATGTGAACGTCACTGAGTCCACTCATCTCTGACGGGCATAGTGCTGACTACACTATGCCAATGTCACGACACAGGTGAACTCTACTTCACTTGCCCCATGGAATGTCAGGTTTTGTAAAAGGGAACTTTTTATTTCTGTACCCCCCCCCCCCCCCCCCCCACACACACACAGAATGTCCATGTTTTATTTTAAATGAAAGTATTTTAATCTTGTTTATCGCTGAGGACAGATTCTTGAGTTAAACCCACTTGAAAACATCAGACACCTAACACACATGCATACACTTGCACTCCGTTTAAATTATATCAACCACTTTTTTTTTATTCGAGTGGTGAATCATTTTAGAAAAAAAAAACCCACTGAAAATTACAGAATCAATTCGCCCTATCCAAACAGCATTAAATCCACCGAAAAGAGTAATCTATAATCCAATAGATCTATCGTTTTTGTTAATCATATTATAATTTTGTTGATGTTTTTGTTAATGTGTTTTAAGCCACAGAGTAGCGCTGAATAGAATTTCAGAAATGAAAGTTAGTTTGCTCCGGTGCACTTGAAAACTCCGGCGTCTAAGGGACGTGATTTAGCATTCAAAGTTGTTTCCCTTTGATGGGACTAACGATTTTATTTACATTGAATTTGGTCAATTTTGCTTGGACTGTAGTTTTAAGTATCAATACAATAAATTTTAACACTGGCGCCCAATGTTTCGAAGTTTTCTGAACAGATTCATTACAACGGTCCCATTCATAAATCAGGGTTCATTGAGACGTGGATCTGTCAGCAGATAGAGCTGGTTGGACAGAATTGCTGCGGCGTTAAACTCGTCCTGTCGTCTGCAAGCATGTACAAATCCAGCAGATATTCGGTCAATCCAGTTATTAAAACACGGACATTTCTTAAACAGTAATACTTTCATTCGGAGTATACTAACCTACTGTGCTTTTTAGATAGGATGTTTCACAAGATTTTGGAAGTACAGTGTAAGTATTTTTATTAAGGGAGAGTGGCGCTGCCGTTTCTAATCACGATAGGTTACATACTTTAACGAGAGTCTATTGCTTTACTAGCTGTATGGGATATTTATCCCTAAAACAGCTTCATGCAGCTACTGTAAGCCTGCTTGCCTACAGTATAGGATATCTATCCTGAGAGTCTATTACTACACTAGCTGTATGGGATATTTATCCCTAAGACAGCTTCATGCAGCTACTGTAACTGTAAGCCTCTTTGCCAATACTATAGTATATCTATCCTAGTCAATTACTTTACTAGCGATATGAGATATTTATCCCTAAGACAGCTTCATGCATTTACTGTAAGCCTATTTGCCAATACTATAGGATATCTATCCTTAGAGTCTATTGCTTTACTAGCTATATGGGATATTTATCCCTAAAACAGCTTCATGCAGCTACTGTAAGCCTGCTTGCCTACAGTATAGGATATCTATCCTTAGAGTCTATTGCTTTAATAGCTATATGGGATATTTATCCCTAAAACAGCTTCATGCAGCTACTGTAAGCCTGCTTGCCTACAGTATAGGATATCTATCCTTAGAGTCTATTGCTTTAATAGCTATATGGGATATTTATCCCTAAAACAGCTTCATGCAGCTACTGTAAGCCTGCTTGCCTACAGTATAGGATATCTATCCTTAGAGTCTATTGCTTTAATAGCTATATGGGATATTTATCCCTAAAACAGCTTCATGCAGCTACTGTAAGCCTGATTGCCTACAATAAAGGATATCTATCCTGACGATAGTCCCAGGCGCATGCTCCATCACGCAACAGGATACATGCACATTACATTTTTCTTCACTTTATTCGTCCTACATTAGAATGCAGCTGGCACCTTACATCTGTCTAATCGGTGGCATCATATTCTACTAGGTCTACATCAGCAGAGATAAACTTTAAATGTACAGGTTCACTGACTTTGTTTAATTTCTCTCTGCTATTAAGATTTGTGGGCCGCCCAACGAAACCTTTCCATGAATTACATTTACAATACTGTACTAGTGTAAGCCGTATAAAGAGGGGTCAATGCAAGGAGTGGGCGTTATCTCAAAGAGCAGCGGGGGTCCTCCACGAGTTAAGTCCCCCCCCCCCCCCCCCCCCGTAGCGCTTGATCTAAGATCAAACGTGCTAGTCATCGAGTCAGGCGTGAAGTTGGTTGATTTAGTCAGACGACTTTGGTTTAATTGGCGCAGTGGACTATTGGTACCACTTATTTTTATTTAAGAGTCTATTGGTACTACTTTTAATTAAAACTCTTATTGGTGTTAGTTGTTTTATTTATATTCTATTGGTATAACTTCTTTTATTTAGAGTCTATGGGTACAACATGTAATATCTATAGATGTCTACCGTCCCCCCGAACCAAATAGAATTTATATGGAAAATATATACTTCAATCAGTGCCCCCTACCGGAAAATTTAGTACGACTCTGAAAAGTTTCAAGTGCCCCTCTCCCCCTCGGAGAAACATACCTGAAAGAAACACGTTGCGATATGTCCATAAATGATTCCGCCATAATGTCAGCCACTTCGCTAGACGTTGTATTTTTCATTAACATTTTATTTTTACTTGATCTAGGTCTAATGTAAGAATAAATAAACCCCAGCTCCTGTATGAAAGAGTAGTTCATTTGTCTAATTAGCATAGTAATTAGTTGATCTATTTTGGGCGACACAAAGAACACGTGACAGGTATCTGAGCCGTTATAGAAAAGTTATCGACTACAGTTATCAGCGACACCGCTCATTCGCCCACAATGAATGCTAACCTTTATTGCTTTCTCTCAAAGCTATTAAGTCTTACCGGCAAACTACCGGCGTTGGCCAGATTTCGGTCACCTGTCAAGCCGTCTTCCATTTCCACGATTGAGCCATAGCCCATTCAATGCAGCTTGTAATAGATTTCTCCGTCTCGGCTTTCCTATCGATTTCTCGCGAGTATTATTCCATTGATCGAGATTTCACAAAGTTCTCGGCGTATGCACACTCGATCCAATAGCGCCGATCATTGTTCGTATTTTCGCCTGGAGTGTAACTTAAGCCCATGTAAACTGGATTTAAATGCTCAACACTAACCTACTGTTTGTGGTGATATATTCACTTTGGTGATGCTTAGCTCGAGTTACTTCGTTCATGTTTACTGTGATTAAATTTTAAATTTGATAATCTGCAGGAATTAAGCGTAAAGTTTCAATGCGTGGAATCTTCTAATGTGGTGTTTACAACATAATCGTGTGTTTAGCCGCAGTTGTAAAACTAAACTTATTAAAATAAAAATATAAAAAAAATCTTTTTTTAGTCACGATCCTTTAAAAAATAAGAGGGGGGGGGGGGGGGAGTGTGATAAAAGTGGACCTCTTGAGCGATGTAGCTACAATAGCTATAGGCTAAATATAAAAGGAAAGCGGCTATAGGCTAAATATAAAGGGAAAGCGGCTATAGGCTAAATATAAAGGGAAAGCGAAGTATGCCTATCCCTGTTGAGTACAAGATGGCATGTAATCCTGCGACAACATGTCGCTTGTTTTAATAAACCCGATAAAACCGCCCTACAATTTGAAGAAAATGTTGTGTAGAGTTAAAGCGCTGTATCAGTAGGGTCCCCAGAATTAACGAATGTTTTAACGGCCCCTTCCTATATAGATCTGAGTTTATATATTAATATAGAAAAAATGTTACAACGGACGGGCTGTCACTAAATCATGTCATACGACTATCTACAGTGCGACATATTACGATCAACAGTTTTGAAGGGTTACAGTGCGCGCGTTTAAAAAGTGATTCCCAATGATAAACGACAGCGATAGCTTTATTTACATCCGGGTCTGGTTGATACATTTGTTTATGTCTGACACACTTCCCAACATGTTGCAGGGGATTTATTTCAAGTTCCGTTTTTTACATTTCACATTTTGTTCAAGTATTATTTTCTCAATAGAAAGCTTATCACGAAATACAGCACTAGTTATGTAGGCCGCTGTCTCAATTTAAATAGAAATTGTCTTACCCAAGATAGTGTTCTTATATAATTTTTTTGTTACGTTTTCTGATTAGAGTAGTTCAAGAGTTTTGCTTTAGTTGATGTATTGCTGTAATGGTAAAAGACGAGGCCATCCCATGCTGAAATAAGGATTTGAGAAGACCTAGTATGGCCAAGTAGTAGCAGCGTACTGGTACACATTGACCACAGGACTAGCTCTTGTCTTTACCCCCCCCCCCCCCCACCACCACCACACATATAAGGAATCGTGCACATAGGCCTATAATACACACACACATGTCATTTTCAGCCACACTTAACCACATAATGTTATATAACATCTCAAAACAATACCACATCGAATACGTCCTATAGAATTACTAGTAATACCACCCCCCCCCCCTTTCCTAAACCACTATAAGTTAAGTACTTTTAAAGTGGCCATTTATTAATGAGCTATGATAAGGACATCATGTGATTGAAAATTCATCGAATACATAATTTTTCGAAACAATTGTAAAGCTTATATTGTAGGCTATTTAAACGAAATCGTATATGTATATAATTATAAGCTAAGCCAATTCTGTCAACTTTTTCTTCCAATGTCTCTAAAAATAAGAAATTTTAGGAATATAATAATAAAGAAAATAAAAGGCAGTGGTAAAAAGTATTGCTGTATACGACCACCTACACTATATTATATCACACAGTTATAAATCACACCAATTTATGTGTGTTATATAATAGGCCGTGTACACGATCCATAAACTCCTAAGTGTCACAGTCTTGTCTAGAGCAAGCTAAACTACCCAGCTACGCAATGGAAAAAACTCAATTATTTTAAGTTCACCAAACCAAATAATTTTTAACACTCCATCAACGTGAACAGGTTCCGAGAAACAATATGTTAACATTTGTATACACTATCACCAGTTTTCTGAAGATTTTATTAGTAGTGTAAAGGTTAACTAAAGGCCATTATGTTGGGCATCAATTTGGCGTTAGTCAACTCTTCTAATCCCAAAGATAACATTTATCTCAGACTTCAGCTCAAAGTAAGTATTGCTCTTATACAAAGTCCATTCACATTGTTTCACTAACAGTAACATTCAATAATATTTGATGTGTGTTTGCAAAATGAGCGTCAAGAAATTAAATGTTTAATTCTTTAATGTTCATTTTTATCAATGAAAACAATCTGCAATCTCGTTAACTTTCACAGAAAATATAGCCAAAACTATCTTAAAAATAAACTACAGCTTTTCTCAAGACAGTGAAATAAAAAAAAAGTGGTAAAGATTCTAGATCTCGTAGGAATTTTAAAAAAAAGAAGTAAAAAGTCATTTGTTGTATAAAGGGAAATAACAATTTACAACCTGCTACAAAACTTGTTTTAAATCCATTAACTTCTAAGCCTTATCTGTCTGTACTAATTTCTCAAGTCAATTTGAATATTGAATGATGAGTCATCCACACAAATTAATTAATAATTATAAACGATATTTAAATATTTGTGCACACGAAACCTAAATTGTTTTTACAATAATAAATATATATTATATTGTGGACAAAAACATGGTCCATTTTTAAAAGTCGTTGCTGAATGGTTATAATGAATGAAACAAGATATTTCAGTGTACATAAGAAAAAAAGAATACATATTATGGCAACATCCTAAGTTTGATACCCTGATACATTTTATTTAGCTATAGTTAAATTTGTTTATCTTCTTATTTTAAAATAAAATGCTAGATTGTTCATTTCTATATGAAATAAATTTTGGTAGGCATAACAGAATCTCTCCTTGGCTTATAGATCTAGTAATTGTAATTTTAAAACATTTATTATAAGTTAATAGATATTAAAACAGGTATCAGTAAAAAAAAAGTAATGCTAAATATATATTTTATTATAAAATAAAAAGAATTTTTTAATTTATAAAAATATGTTCCAAATTCCTGATATGAATTACATTAACTTCAGGAAAATGAGAAATATCACAATTCAAGTTTAGATGCAGGAATGAGTTCACCAGCTGCCTATGACAACAGACTCAAAAATATTCCACTGAAAGCCCTACACACTCATCCTGATGCTGAAAGTGGTAACAGGTCAGTAACATATGTGTTAGTTGTTTGTTAGATACAGGTCAGTAACATATGTGTTAGTTGTTTGTTAGACACAGGTCAGTAACATATGTGTTAGTTGTTTGATGGACACAAGTCAGTAACATATGTGTTAGTTGTTTGATAAACACAAGTCAGTAACATATGTGTTAGTTGTTTGATGGACACAAGTCAGTAACATATGTGTTAGTTGTTTGATGGACACAAGTCAGTAACATATGTGTTAGTTGTTTGATAAACACAAGTCAGTAACATATGTGTTAGTTGTTTGTTAGACACAAGTCAGTAACATATGTGTTAGTTGTTTAATGGACACAAGTCAGTAACATATGTGTTAGTTGTTTGTTAGACACAGGTCAGTAACATATGTGTTAGTTGTTTGTTAGACACAGGTCAGTAACATATGTGTTAGTTGTTTGATGGACACAAGTCAGTAACATATGTGTTAGTTGTTTGTTAGACGTAGGTCAGTAACATATGTGTTAGTTGTTTGATTTACACAGGTCAGTAACATATGTGTTAGTTGTTTGATTTACACAGGTCAGTAACATATATGTTAGTTGTTTGATGGACACAAGTCAGTAACATATGTGTTAGTTGTTTGATAAACACAAGTCAGTAACATATGTGTTAGTTGTTTAATGGAAACAAGTCAGTAACATATGTGTTAGTTGTTTGTTAGACACAGGTCAGTAACATATGTGTTAGTTGTTTGATTGACACAGGTCAGTAACATATGTGTTAGTTGTTTGATTGACACAGGTCAGTAACATATGTGTTAGTTGTTTGATGGCCACAATTCAGTAACATATGTGTTAGTTGTTTGATTTACACAGGTCAGTAACATATGTGTTAGTTGTTTGATTGACACAGGTCAGTAACATATGTGTTAGTTGTTTGATTTACACAAGTCAGTAACATATGTGTTAGTTGTTTGATGGACACAGGTCAGTAACATATGTGTTAGTTGTTTGATGTACACAAGTCAGTAACATATGTGTTAGTTGTTTGATTGACACAGGTCAGTAACATATGTGTTAGTTGTTTGTTAGACGTAGGTCAGTAACATATGTGTTAGTTGTTTGTTAGACACAGGTCAGTAACATATGTGTTAGTTGTTTGTTAGACACAGGTCAGTAACATATGTGTTAGTTGTTTGATTGACACAGGTCAGTAACATATGTGTTAGTTGTTTGATGGACACAGGTCAGTAACATATGTGTTAGTTGTTTGATTTACACAGGTCAGTAACATATGTGTTAGTTGTTTGATTGACACAGGTCAGTAACATATGTGTTAGTTGTTTGATTTACACAGGTCAGTAACATATGTGTTAGTTGTTTGATTGACACAGGTCAGTAACATATGTGTTAGTTGTTTGATTTACACAAGTCAGTAACATATATGTTAGTTGTTTGTTAGACACAGGTCAGTAACATATGTGTTAGTTGTTTGATTTACACAGGTCAGTAACATATGTGTTAGTTGTTTGATTTACACAGGTCAGTAACATATGTGTTAGTTGTTTGATTGACACAGGTCAGTAACATATGTGTTAGTTGTTTGATTTACACAAGTCAGTAACATATATGTTAGTTGTTTGTTAGACACAGGTCAGTAACATATGTGTTAGTTGTTTGATGGACACAGGTCAGTAACATATGTGTTAGTTGTTTGATTTACACAGGTCAGTAACATATGTGTTAGTTGTTTGATTTACACAGGTCAGTAACATATGTGTTAGTTGTTTGATTGACACAGGTCAGTAACATATGTGTTAGTTGTTTGATTTACACAAGTCAGTAACATATATGTTAGTTGTTTGTTAGACACAGGTCAGTAACATATGTGTTAGTTGTTTGATGGACACAGGTCAGTAACATATGTGTTAGTTGTTTGATTTACACAGGTCAGTAACATATGTGTTAGTTGTTTGTTAGACACAGGTCAGTAACATATGTGTTAGTTGTTTGATTGACACAGGTCAGTAACATATGTGTTAGTTGTTTGATTTACACAAGTCAGTAACATATATGTTAGTTGTTTGTTAGACACAGGTCAGTAACATATGTGTTAGTTGTTTGATGGACACAGGTCAGTAACATATGTGTTAGTTGTTTGTTAGACACAGGTCAGTAACATATGTGTTAGTTGTTTGATTGACACAGGTCAGTAACATATGTGTTAGTTGTTTGATGTACACAGGTCAGTAACATATGTGTTAGTTGTTTGATGGACACAGGTCAGTAACATATGTGTTAGTTGTTTGATTTACACAGGTCAGTAACATATGTGTTAGTTGTTTGATTGACACAGGTCAGTAACATATGTGTTAGTTGTTTGATTTACACAGGTCAGTAACATATGTGTTAGTTGTTTGATTGACACAGGTCAGTAACATATGTGTTAGTTGTTTGATTTACACAAGTCAGTAACATATATGTTAGTTGTTTGTTAGACACAGGTCAGTAACATATGTGTTAGTTGTTTGATGTACACAGGTCAGTAACATATGTGTTAGTTGTTTGATAAACACAGGTCAGTAACATATGTGTTAGTTGTTTGATGTACACAAGTCAGTAACATATGTGTTAGTTGTTTGATGGACACAGGTCAGTAACATATGTGTTAGTTGTTTGATAGACACAGGTCAGTAACATATGTGTTAGTTGTTTGTTAGACACAGGTCAGTAACATATGTGTTAGTTGTTTGATGGACACAAGTCAGTAACATATGTGTTAGTTGTTTGTTAGACGTAGGTCAGTAACATATGTGTTAGTTGTTTGATTTACACAGGTCAGTAACATATGTGTTAGTTGTTTGATTTACACAGGTCAGTAACATATATGTTAGTTGTTTGATGGACACAAGTCAGTAACATATGTGTTAGTTGTTTGATAAACACAAGTCAGTAACATATGTGTTAGTTGTTTAATGGAAACAAGTCAGTAACATATGTGTTAGTTGTTTGTTAGACACAGGTCAGTAACATATGTGTTAGTTGTTTGATGGCCACAATTCAGTAACATATGTGTTAGTTGTTTGATTTACACAGGTCAGTAACATATGTGTTAGTTGTTTGATTGACACAGGTCAGTAACATATGTGTTAGTTGTTTGATGGCCACAATTCAGTAACATATGTGTTAGTTGTTTGATTTACACAGGTCAGTAACATATGTGTTAGTTGTTTGATTGACACAGGTCAGTAACATGTGTTAGTTGTTTGATTTACACAAGTCAGTAACATATGTGTTAGTTGTTTGATGGACACAGGTCAGTAACATATGTGTTAGTTGTTTGATGGACACAGGTCAGTAACATATGTGTTAGTTGTTTGATTGACACAGGTCAGTAACATATGTGTTAGTTGTTTGTTAGACGTAGGTCAGTAACATATGTGTTAGTTGTTTGTTAGACACAGGTCAGTAACATATGTGTTAGTTGTTTGTTAGACACAGGTCAGTAACATATGTGTTAGTTGTTTGTTAGACACAGGTCAGTAACATATGTGTTAGTTGTTTGATGGACACAGGTCAGTAACATATGTGTTAGTTGTTTGTTAGACACAGGTCAGTAACATATGTGTTAGTTGTTTGATGGACACAGGTCAGTAACATATGTGTTAGTTGTTTGTTAGACACAGGTCAGTAACATATGTGTTAGTTGTTTGATTTACACAAGTCAGTAACATATGTGTTAGTTGTTTGATTTACACAAGTCAGTAACATATGTGTTAGTTGTTTGTTAGACACAGGTCAGTAACATATGTGTTAGTTGTTTGTTAGACACAGGTCAGTAACATATGTGTTAGTTGTTAGACACAGGTCAGTAACATATGTGTTAGTTGTTTGATTAACACAGGTCAGTAACATATGTGTTAGTTGTTTGATTTACACAGGTCAGTAACATATGTGTTAGTTGTTTGATTAACACAGGTCAGTAACATATGTGTTAGTTGTTTGATTTACACAAGTCAGTAACATATGTGTTAGTTGTTTGTTAGACACAGGTCAGTAACATATGTGTTAGTTGTTTGTTAGACACAGGTCAGTAACATATGTGTTAGTTGTTTGATTGACACAAGTCAGTAACATATGTGTTAGTTGTTTGATGGACACAAGTCAGTATCATATGTGTTAGTTGTTTGATTTACACAAGTCAGTAACATATGTGTTAGTTGTTTGATGGCCACAAGTCAGTAACAAATGTGTTAGTTGTTTGTTAAACACAGGTCAGTAACATATGTGTTAGTTGTTAGACACAGGTCAGTAACATATGTGTTAGTTGTTTGATGGACACAGGTCAGTAACATATGTGTTAGTTGTTTGTTAGACACAGGTCAGTAACATATGTGTTAGTAGTTTGTTAGACACAGGTCAGTAACATATGTGTTAGTTGTTTGTTAGACACAGGTCAGTAACATATGTGTTAGTTGTTTGATTGACACAGGTCAGTAACATATGTGTTAGTTGTTTGTTAGACACAGGTCAGTAACATATGTGTTAGTTGTTTGTTAGACACAGGTCAGTAACATATGTGTTAGTTGTTTGATTGACACAGGTCAGTAACATATGTGTTAGTCGTTTGTTAGACACAGGTCAGTAACATATGTGTTAGTTGTTTGTTAGACACAGGTCAGTAACATATGTGTTAGTTGTTTGATTGACACAGGTCAGTAACATATGTGTTAGTTGTTTGATGGACACAGGTCAGTAACATATGTGTTAGTTGTTTGATGGCCACAGGTCAGTGACATATGTGTTAGTTGTTTGTTAGACACAGGTCAGTAACATATGTGTTAGTTGTTTGATTGACACAGGTCAGTAACATATGTGTTAGTAGTTTGTTAGACACAGGTCAGTAACATATGTGTTAGTTGTTTGTTAGACACAGGTCAGTAACATATGTGTTAGTTGTTTGATTGACACAGGTCAGTAACATATGTGTTAGTTGTTTGATTAACACAGGTCAGTAACATATGTGTTAGTTGTTTGATTTACACAAGTCAGTAACATATGTGTTAGTTGTTTGTTAGACACAGGTCAGTAACATATGTGTTAGTTGTTTGTTAGACACAGGTCAGTAACATATGTGTTAGTTGTTTGATTGACACAAGTCAGTAACATATGTGTTAGTTGTTTGATGGACACAAGTCAGTATCATATGTGTTAGTTGTTTGATTTACACAAGTCAGTAACATATGTGTTAGTTGTTTGATGGCCACAAGTCAGTAACAAATGTGTTAGTTGTTTGTTAAACACAGGTCAGTAACATATGTGTTAGTTGTTAGACACAGGTCAGTAACATATGTGTTAGTTGTTTGATGGACACAGGTCAGTAACATATGTGTTAGTTGTTTGTTAGACACAGGTCAGTAACATATGTGTTAGTAGTTTGTTAGACACAGGTCAGTAACATATGTGTTAGTTGTTTGTTAGACACAGGTCAGTAACATATGTGTTAGTTGTTTGATTGACACAGGTCAGTAACATATGTGTTAGTTGTTTGTTAGACACAGGTCAGTAACATATGTGTTAGTTGTTTGTTAGACACAGGTCAGTAACATATGTGTTAGTTGTTTGATTGACACAGGTCAGTAACATATGTGTTAGTCGTTTGTTAGACACAGGTCAGTAACATATGTGTTAGTTGTTTGTTAGACACAGGTCAGTAACATATGTGTTAGTTGTTTGATTGACACAGGTCAGTAACATATGTGTTAGTTGTTTGATGGCCACAGGTCAGTAACATATGTGTTAGTTGTTTGTTAGACACAGGTCAGTAACATATGTGTTAGTTGTTTGTTAGACACAGGTCAGTAACATATGTGTTAGTTGTTTGATTGACACAGGTCAGTAACATATGTGTTAGTTGTTTGTTAGACACAGGTCAGTAACATATGGGGTAGTTGTTTGATTTACACAGGTCAGTAACATATGTGTTAGTTGTTTGTTAGACACAGGTCAGTAACATATGTGTTAGTTGTTTGATTGACACAAGTCAGTAACATATGTGTTAGTTGTTTGATGGACACAGGTATATGTGTTAGTTGTTTGATTGACACAAGTCAGTAACATATGTGTTAGTTGTTTGATGGACACAGGTATATGTGTTAGTTGTTTGATTTACACAGGTCATTAAAATAATATATGGTGGTTGCTGACTGTTCTATTCACTTGTAAGTTATTCTTTCCAATTGAATGCCAATAACATTTCAGCAACAGTTTTAACACTTCCGGTGTCCAGGACATGAAATCTAGTCTTCCCTCAAGGCTCTCCAGGTCAAGCTCAATGTCACGCCTTAACCGCCACAGTGCTGGAGACCTCCCACCCCACCTGGGCAGCCGATCATTTCTTAGTGGATCAACTAACTCAGAAAAATCAGCGCAAGAACTTCAGACTGCACTGGGTAGGATTGTATTTGTAGTTAAAAATTGTATGTGCTAGTGGTACTCAGGAGCTTCACAGGATTAAGTAGTGGTTCATTTGAATAAATGTGCCTAGGGCTAGTAAAAAATATTGACTACTTCAAATCATTATAAAGAAAACAAATTTTTTAAAATTAGGCTTTTAATTAGCCAGGTTATATTAAGTAAATTAAAATTGTTTTTGTTGTCTGGTGTGCAGATGAAAGTGAGTCTCGTCGCAATACTCTAATGCACAAACTCAAAGAGGCTCAGACAACTTTAGATCTTCAAAATGAGCGGCTTGGTAAAATAGAGTCTGCAGCCAAAGAGAATAATGCAATGGTAGAAGATCTCAAATTTAAAGAGAGGGTAAACTATCATGTACATTAAAGTAACCTAATCATTTTGTTAAAGGCTTATAACACTTATACAGCTTATTTGTATTTTGTTGAAGTTTTTAAAAAATTCTACCACATAGTAATTGAACACATAACATTTATGAAAGTATCTAATTCCACTTTTGGAATATAGAAAAAAATTCTACGATATAGTAACTGAACACATAAAATTTATGACAGTATCTATTTCCACTTTAGGAATATAGAAAAAAAATTCTACGATATAGTAATTGAACACATTAAATTTATGACAGTATCTATTTCAACTTTACGAATATAGAAAAAAATTCTATGATATAGTAATTGAACTCATGACAGTTACCAAAATATCTATTTCCACTTAAGGAATATAGAAAAAAAATTCTACAACATAGTAATTGAACACATGACAGTTATCAAAATATCTATTTCCACTTTAGGAATATAAAAAAAAAATTCTATGACTTAGTAATTGAACTCATGACATTTATGAAAGTCTTTATTTCCACTTTAGGAATATAGAAAAAAAATAAATCAGCTGGAGTCAGCTGAAGAAGAAAAGCAAAAATTAAAGATGGAAAATTTGCGACTTCGAGAAGAAATGCAGGACAGGTATCGTAATCTCAGATTATCAACAACATTTATTGATGTTTTAAGAAAAATTCAACTGCAATTTTGACGGGGGTTGTAGGCTGAGGTGTGACGTCATTTTAGGGGGGGGGGGTCTGGCGTTTTGTGACAATGTGTGACGGAGGGGAGGGGGGAGGTAAAAATCATCCAAAAAGCGTGACATCATTTATGGATGACCCCTAATGACCAAGTTAACACTGTATTATCTACTTACAGAATTAGTGCGCTAGATTTCCAGCTAAAAAGTTTGAAGAGCCAGCACCACAGTACTGAGAGTGATAATGATAAGAGGGTGCACCTTCTTAACCACACCACCACCATTTTATCTCTCTTAGAGGAGGAGAATACAAAACTACAGCAGGTGAGTTCAATTACTTTATCAGCCTCTCACACATTGCTTTGTTGTTTTAATATTATAATCTGTCTCTGTTTATGTTGAAATATATCAACTAACGATTGTGTACTAATCAGGACAAAGAAAAATTGAAGTCAGAAAATGCTTTGATGAAAGAAGCCTTTGGTATGACTAAAACTAGGTTTGGGACTTTGGACAATGATAACAGAAATCTTACAAAAGAATGTATATTATAATCTGTCTCTGTTTATGTTGACATATATCAACTAACAATTGTGTACTAACATGCATTATGAATCAGGACAAAGAAAAATTGCAGTCAGAAAATGCTTTGATGAAAGAAGCCTTTGGTATGACAAAAACTAGGTTTGGGACTTTGGACAATGATAACAGAAATCTTACAAATGAATGTATACGATTAAAAGAAGTGAGTGGATATTTTTAGCAATTTGAAAATAAATGATAATTAAAATAAAACAGCATTGTAGTATTAAAGATTAACTTTGTTAAGGCTATACATTCCATGCATATTTTTTCATTATATTATTTGCAATTTAAATTTAACAGCCTGTTTTTAAAAACTTTTTGCTGAACAGTGTTTCACTTAAGCTTTGAACAATTTTTTAACCTAAGCTTTGAACAATGTATAACTAAAGCTTTGAGCAATTTTAACTTAAGCTTTGAACAATGTTTAACATAAGCTTTGAACACTGTTTAACTTAAGCTTTGAACAATTTTTTAACATAAACTTTGAACAATGTTTAACTTAAGCTTTGAACAATTTTTTAACATAAGCTTTAGCTTTGAATAATGTTTAACTTAAGCTTTGAACAATTTTAACTTAAGCTTTGAACAATTTTAACTTAGGCTTTGAACAATGTTTAACTTAAGCTTTGAGCAATGTTTAACTTAAACTTTTAGCAATGTTTAACTTAAGCATTGAACAATTTTAACTTAAGCTTTGAACAATGTTTAACTTAAGCTTCGAACAATGTTTAACTTAAGCATTGAACAATTTTTACTTAAGCTTTGAACAATTTTAACTTAAGCTTTTATGAAATGAAGCTGTAAAAAACTATAATCTTAATCATCACTAGGACAACACAGTATTATCTAGAAAAGTTCAAGAAATGGCTGGTCAAATGATGGAACTGCGGAGTTTACTGCAAGCTGTGAGGGATGAGAATGAACGTCTCTCTTCCACCTGGAGACACTCTACTGAAGTATTTGATTAAAATTCATTTCATTCAAACTCATGAGTTTATCACTCAAGTAAACATATAATTTACTATAATCGAATAGATTTATTTCATATCAGACTGTATACACGTATACACTTTAACAAATGTTAATTTTTATTGAAATCAAGGTAGTCAAGATTATAGAAATAATAAAACACTTAAATCATCAGTGTATTATTTTATGTTGGCTATTTTAGGACAAAGTTCAAGCTGCCAAGCAAGTTGAAAGCTACAAAGACATGCTGACTGATCTAAAAGCCAGGCTTTCTGCAACCAGTGCTGATCGTGACAGATTGTTTCAAGAGAAACTGGAGATGAGCAGTAGGATACAGCAAATGGTCCTGGAGAAGGAACAGCTAATGAGGGTATGAGTCTAATTTTTAATTAGATTTTTAGTAGGATACAGCAACTGGTCCTGGAGAAGGAACAGCTAATGACGGTATGACCCTAGTCTAATTTTTTATTAGATTTTTAGTAGGATACAGCAAATAGTCCAGGAAAAGGAACAACTAATGAGTGTATGAGTCTAATTTTTAATTAGATTTTTCAACATTTAAAAAACTGAATTTATAAGAAAAGAACAACAAATAACCAATCCTGTGGCAACTGTTGGCTTTGTTGTATATTTTATCAGACACATGTATGATCTTTAATTCTTAGTTAAAAACCTCATATTCTATTTATATCATAGTTTTAAAAATTCAAAATAAAAATGGCAGAAATACTTAAACCTATTAATTAAAGCTTATTTGTTATATAGGCCAAGCTGAGCCTTGAAGATCAAATTGGTGCCCAGCAGATTAGATATAGCCCTCACAAACATAGAAAACAAAATGTAGATAATGGTGATCTGAATGCAGAGCTGACATCTGTTAAAAAGGTAATGCTGTAAGATGGAAGTTACTTAAAGAAAATTGAATTGACAAACTGTTTAGTGTTTTAAAGCTACTTAGATATCCTTTCAAACTTGGTGGCCCATGGGGCAGGTGGAGTTACCTATTTCTGTGACCTAGGCATCTGCAAGGAGTTTGATCAGCACTACGCCCACTATACTTTCCCTGGTGTTAAATTATTCAATATCTTAAGAAGATCTATTTTAAAAAGAGTTTATATTTAAAAGCTTAGGCAAGTTTAAGGATATGTTATAAAACATGTTTGTAAATTATGTCTAGGTGTGTGAAGAGCTCACATCAGAACTCTCTTCTGTGAAAGTTTCCTATGAGCGTGCCTTAGAACAAGTCTCAGTTCTAGAAAGAAGCAAAGCAATTTGGCAATCCCAGCAAGAATTATTAAACCAGGAGAGATTGAGACTACAATCTGAGTTAGACAGATCAACACAGGTAGTCCTCAAATTAGATTTAATTTTTAAAAATCTGGCCAATTTGTACAATTTAGTTTCATAGTGAATGTAGGCTCTACCTCTTTAAAAAAAACAAAAAAAACAACCTGTATATAGGTTGAATAAAATAAAAAACCCTATAGGCCTAAACAGTGAATGTATACCTTTTTACCAGCTTTTATTCTTGAATAGAATAAAAAACCCATAGTTACATTTAAAAATTTAAACTGTTGAATGCTCATATCCTTTTTTTATTATTTTATTCAATTGATATAATTTTATTGCAGGTGAAAAATGGTAAAAGCAGTGATGAGAGCAAAGACAGAAATTTTCAAGATGAGATAATTCAGAGGCTCAGGGTTGGTATTTGGTTATCAATGGGAGGCTACTCAACAAAATGCTGAAACATAATATGTTAAGATAATTTTAATTTATTTTTTGGAATAAACCGAAAAGATAAAATTTACAGCAAAAACTATATTCTTTAAAAAAAAAATTCTTGTAAACAGATATTAGCATTATATGCAAAAAATAAACTTTGGCATTTTAAGTAATTTCAACATTTCTTTAGGTTTTAAAACAAATATTATATGTATTATATTTTATATGTTGTTCAGGCAGAACTGAAACAAGTCAAGTATGAAAGAAACAATATAGAAAGTCGAGTACATGAGTTAGAAACTGTAAGATTTTGTTGAGAAACACAAATATCATACATTAATTATTTAATTAATTTTCAAAGAAATGAACTATAGCTAGGTTTGAAGTTTATTTATAAATTAAGATGATTAGTTGTATTCTGATTTGAAAAATTAAAAAGAAACATTTTGAAAAGAATAAGAATTTTAAAAAAATTTGGTTCCATAAAGAAATTAGCTAGAGCCAATGAAGGGCTGAGGGAGGAGTCTTTATTCCAATACTCTGAGCTTGATACATGGAAAAGTACATGTGAGAGACTAACATCCACAGTAAACAGAAAGGAGTCAGAGTTACAGAACCTGACAGACAGATGCCATGAAATGGAGGATATGGTGGGTAGAGTTCATACTTAAAGCAGTATAGCAGTCAAAAAATGGATGTCAGTTGAACATTTGTAAACTTTCTGTTGGTATAGGTGACCAACTTGCGCCATGAACTACACATTTTCAAAGATAAAAGTAAAGTTCTTTCATTCAAAGAGGAAGAGGCAGAGAGGTAGATTTCAGTTTAAATTTTTGCTTCATCTTTGTATTCTACTTCATAACTTTGACAATACAATCAAAAGTTATTTATTTAAAAGATATAGATTAACAATTTTAAAAACTATATTCTAATGCAGAATTAAAGCTGAAAATAGAAGATTGCTACAAGAAAAAGCTGAAAATGAACAAATGATTAAACTTCTAGAAACACAAAAATCAGTGCTCGCAAAAAATGTAAGATTTGTTTTTCTTAGAATTTTATTTACTATTCATATTTACCACTAAGCAAACACTACCTACTCAGTATATAAAATCCTGTTTGTAGTTAAAAGGAATTAAACTATTGTAGCATGTTTTTTACCTAAAGTACGATGACTGTAATAAACTCTAGTAAAACTTAAAGAAAAAAACACGCCATTTATGTTTGAGAAAAATATGGTCTATAATGTTTTACTTTCAGTCAGAAGATGGTATACACAAATTTAGGGAGGTTGGGAATCAAAGCTCACATGTGGACAAACTCAAAGATGAAAATGAAACATTACGGTAATATTTTTAAAAGTTTAGATGTACAATATTTAGCTTAAAATTAAAAAAATTAGTTTTTGTATAATTTGATCCTATCCATATACTTTTATGATTGGAGGGCAGTAGCAATTTATATTTTAGACTACATCTTTCTTTCTTGATTTACATACTTTATGTTGGTTTTCTAAAAGGAGAAGAATCAAAGAGTTGGAAATAGTCAGAGATAACTTAGTTCAGCAAAAAGAACAAATGTTGGTGAGTTGCCACCCCGCCCCTAGTGAATTAAATTAGTAGATAAAAAATAGTAATTAAAATGCTATGACTGATATGTTTTATTTTTAACAATAACTGAAGTTTAAATGAAGAAAAAGCTATTCTCTATATTGCAGAATAAAACTGGCTTCTTAAGTAACAATGTGGGATTCCTGAGTAGTAGTTTAGGCTTGGAAGAACTTGAGAAGAAAAACAAAGAACTGAAGGAAACCAATGAAAGTTTATCTTATAAGCTTAACCTCGCTAATCAGGTAATTAAACTACTGACTTTTGGTTCATAAAAAACTGGCTATAAAATGTTTTTGAAACTGTCGGATACAATTTCTAGCTTATTGTTTTTAAAAAAATTGTTTGCTATCAACATTGTGGAAAAAATACTATTATTTAATAGGAAAATAAAAGGATAAAAAAGACTTTGAGCAGCCCATCTTCCAAAAATGAAGCAGAAAGGCTAGTAGTATTTTTGTTTATGCAATTACATATCTTTATATATTCTTTATCTTTACTCAAAATCCCTTAAAATATTGGTCACATTTGAAAAAAAATACTGGTTTATTATAGGTTGAACTAAAAAGATTTCTTTGTCATTATTAGTTTTAAAACTAAACCACTCAACTTTTAAATAAATTGTACATGTGTATATATATATATATATATATATATATATATATATATATATATATATATATATATAAAACACATATATATATATATATATATATATATATATATATATATATATATATATATATATATATATATATATATATATATAACACATATATATATATATATATATATATATATATATATATATATATATATATATATATATATATATATATATATAACACACATATATATATATATATATATATATATATATATATATATATATATATATATATATATATATATATATATATATATATATATATAAGCCTATGTGTATATATAAATCAATAATTTAAACAATTTCTGCAGACTGAAAGAGGAGAATCTGAAACTTCAGGATGAATTAAATAGGATTAAACAAGATTTTGAAAATGTATCCTCAAAACAAGGTATGTTTCGAATAAATATTATAATGCCGATACTAACATAGAAAAGTACTAAATAAAGTAGAATGACTTTTAATTATTTACCTTTAAGATTAGTGGCTATGGTAATTAGATATTTAAACATATATGACCTGAACAGAGAAACCAGACATGGTGAAGCTGCAGAAAGAGAAGGACGCTGTACAAAAACAGGTCACTTTACTGCAAGGTCAAATCCACCTCATGGAAGGCAGCAAAAAAAGGGCAGATGAAGAAATCAAACAGTTGAACTCTGAACTTGATGAGGTCAGGTCTAAATATATCCAAGTCAATAATGAGAAAGGTTTACGGTATGTATTTATGTATGTCATTAAACTTTTCATTGAAATTTGTCTTTCAAGATATACATACATGCTCCAATACACGTTTACATTAAAGATAACAAATATTTCCTTGATCACTTTCAAAAATCTTACAATGATTGATTTTGAATAAAAAGATTTAAAATGTTGGCTTAAAGATGTTGAAAAAATATTTCCATTAAATTTCAAGAAATTTGTTTGGTGAGGACCATGTGAGAGAAATACAAGAGCTGAAACGACAGCTGGAGAAATCTGAAGAAATACAGAAAAATCAAGAACAAGTCATTCACAACTTGAAACAGGCTAGTTGGTTATTAAAAATATTATAAAAGTTTCCATTTGATACAAGTGGCTGATTTGATGTTTTATAGGCTTAGTGGCTTAAAGGGTTTTGTTTTTGTAAAAGTTTCTATTTTTTATAATTAGGAACAAAAAGTAGATGGTAATACGGAGGTGGCTGATTTGAAGAAGAACATACAAGAGCTTCAAAATGAAGTTGACAGAAAAGAAAGAAGCATAGAAAAACTTGAAAGGGAATTGAAGTCAACTAAAGAATTGTCTGAGTCAAAGTAATTACATTTATTCTACATTTTATTTGATATTTTTTTTGTTTTATTTCTTTTTCATTTTGGAAAATGTATTTTCCCAGTTTAAAATAGACCCAACTTTTGACTACAATTTCTATTTTATTTGATTGAATTTTAAATTTTTTTAGTTTGTTGCAATTAAAACAAAATGAAAAAACCCCACATAAACTTAACCTTAGATGATGCGTTTAAATTAAAAAATTATTCAATGTTTGTATATAAAAAAAATAATAAAAAATGTACTACTTTAACACTATAAATTTCTAAGAATTAAACATTTGTATTCACTATCTAAGGGATATTGAACTAAGGAATCTGTACAAAACTGCAGAAGAGATAGAAGCTGATAACAAAGCTCTAAGGAAAGATGTGCAAGAGATAAGAAACACATTAGCTGCTGAACTAGCACAGGAACAGCAAGCTTTGTATGCACTCAAGTTTTCTTATATTTGCAAATTCATTGTTTTTTCTAACCTGTGAATTAATAAAGCAGAGAAAAAAACATTTAAAACAAATTCTATGTAGAATATTTGTGTTCAGAAAAATACAAAATATTTGTTGTGTACAGATAGATAGAAAACAAATAGTTGTATAATATGAAATTTGGGCATTTATATGTGTAAATTCGTGAAATAATATTTTTTATTTCCCAGAAAACAGCCTAAAGTGGAAAGTAAGTTAAAAATTTGCATTGCATTCTTATAGGTTTTAGCACTGTTTTTTAAAAAAAAATACAAAACATTAGGTTTCTATAAACAGCATAAATTCATCATAATTATTGAAATGAAAATTACCCATAACACTTCAGTAATATCTGATTTTGTATTTATTTATATGACTCAGCTGTTTTTTAAAAAAAGTTTATGTAACTGATCATCTCGTTTAAATAACATAATTGATTCTTTTGGCACAAAATGCACATAATTTTCTCACATTTCAAAACTTATCTGACAATATTGCAAATTATTATTTTTAATATCATCATTGCTAATTGGTAAAATATTTTGTAAAAATTAATTTTTGGCAGAGTCTTTGCAAGAAGAATTATTTGAGGCTGTAAAAAATAAACAGGTAATGCATTTCAATAAAGTAAATTTTAGGGCGGGGAGTGTGTCATGTTGTAATGTCAACTTTCTTGGTTACCCCCCTTATTGTTAATTAACAAATTAACAAGGGAAATTATTACACTATGGTAACATTGTGAACTCCCTGAATATTTGATGATGCAATTTTATTTTTGTTTGGTCAAGAATGCCTTTTTTTTTTTTTATTCATCTTTTTATGTCATAAGTTTTTCATTTCATACTTTTTGTTTTGCTATTTGAATAGGAGGGTAACGTAGTGATAAGACGAGGGTCAAATCCATTTAGAAGCAAGTCCATCCACAGTCTTCAAAGACCTGCCAGCGCACCCCCAACTCCAAGCGATGAAGGTAAAACCCAGCACAAAGGTCAATTTGGAACCTTATTTTTTAACTGTGAGTAAACCCACGTGCCAAATAGCAGCACGCAGTCTTGTAGAGTGACCTCCCTTGATTGACACCTGCACTGATCTAGTTCTGCTTCAAGGTCTAATTCATTAGCTTCAACCCGCTGTAAGTTAAAACTGACATCTAAATAAACGATACTTTAACACTGATTTAATTAACTAAATTTTCAAATTAGTTTTGCACATTTATTAAAAAAAATACCCCAGATGCACATCCTTAGATTATAAAATACCAAGAAAAGCACTTTTCTTATATTGTTATGTGCACTTTTTATATAATTCAAAGCACTCCTATTTCAAAGCACTTCTACCTTAAGTTCTTAGCAATTTATTTATAGAAAATAATTTTTTTAGCCAGTCAAAATAAAAACCCATTATATTTTACCAAAATATCAGTATTAGCATAATTAGCATTTTCATCCTTTGATCTATGTAGTTTTCAATTATATCCTAAATATTATTCTTGAATATATCCAAACTTGTTTGATACTATATTTAAAGTTTTGTATTACCTGCCATAAACTAAGCTAGTAATGCTATATTTTAAAAAAATAAAAAAATAAAATTAAGATACACATTTTGAGATATTGCACATTTAATTTTTTTTTTCCTCTTACTTATTTTTATATCTTTTTATTTATCTTTTAAATTTAAAATATATGTAAAATATGAATACTTATATAGCACCTGATGTATTTAATAAAATTTAAAATGAACACACATTAACTTTGTATCTTAATACATATTTTGCAAGTGCTTACATATTCTTTTCAGGATTGTAAGTGATTTAATTTAAATGATATAGTTTTTAAAAATTATTTGAGCCTAAAAACAAATACTTTATATACTTTGTATGAAAATGACTCTCAAATTAAATGAGTTAAAGTAAGGAGGATGTCTAATAATGGCATTGGTAGCTTTTAAATATAAGCTCCTGGATACACTGAATAAGTAAATAAATGCTACTGCAAAATCTATTTACTTTCCAAAATAAAAGATTGTCCTTTTTATAGATCAGAAGTCTTTAGAATGAGTATATACAGTAATTGATATATAATTGGCCAAAAAGTAATTAAGCATAATATGAAACTACACCCAATTTATCCATTGAGTTCTCATCTGCCATTGCTTAATAAATTATAATTAATTATAAAAACACATTTCTGAGTAAATGGAGTACATTTTTATTTCAAATATTAATACATTTAAATTAAACATTTTTTTAGTTATTTTTACATAGTGAAGATTAATATAACCATTTCAAATAAGTTTCATTTAGTCAAAACATTTATTTCTTTATTTTAATAATCTTATGAATGGATTGTATAATTTCTTAAATTAATGTTGGCAGCTTTTTTGCAAGTTATTGTGTAGGTCTACTATGTTATTGCTTAATGTTTGACAAATTTTAAAATCATAGTACCTTTAAATCTAAGTAGTGCTAGGTAAATGTTTTTGCTTAAACATACTATTTTAGTTTTATTTGAATAGAGTAATTAAAACAACCTTGACCGGTGGCAATGGTGCTGGGGGAGGGGAGGAGGGGGGGGGGGAAGAGGGTTTTATAACCTCAAAATGACAGCTGCCCTATGTTAAGTTAGTGTTAAATTCTGGATTTTCTCTAAAAAAATTTGATGTGTTTATTTTTAAATATAGGCTTTATTTATATGTATGCATATATATGACAGTTTTTGTCTTGAAAAAGTTCTCATAAACAAAATCCTGCCTATTCCATTGACCGATTAAAAGTCTTTTGTCTTGTACAGTATTTAAAAATAGAAAAGGTCACTTAAATAAACTTCTGTGATTTTGATATTAACAGTACCAGAGAAAACCACCACAGATGGCAGCACCCGTCTCCAATCTCTAATCTCCAAGTATCGTAACCATAGTGACGCTGGGGAACAGGAAGAAGCCAGCGCTACACCCAAACCAATACCAGGTCTCATCCCTTCCAAAATCATCTACAAAAATAGATTCGGCATCACTGCCCCAAAATCTTCTCCCCAAACATCTGCAGACGCCTCAACATCAGAGTCTGCGTCTGCTGAAAAACCAGAAGAGACTTTAAATTCCTCATCTCAGCTTACTCCAAGACCGGTGAAGAAGCTGATGCCTCCAGCTCTCTTACCTAAACCAGCATCACTAACATCCTCCGGCACCAAGTCCTCCTTCATGCGGACCATATCAGGTGAAAGTAAAGAACCAACAACCAAGGCACCCTCCCCTCTGATGTCTCTTAGATCTTCCTCAACTTCAAGCTTGAAGAGCTCTGGGCTTGGCCAGTCTCTGGGAAACACTGAAGGATTGAATGACAGTCTGGAACAAAAGGACATCAATGCATTGATACAAAAGTAAGTGGTTTTTGCTTCTTAAATAACATCAATGCTTTGATACAAAAGTAAGTGGTTTTTGCTTCTTAATGACATCAATGCTTTGATACAAAAGTAAGTGGTTTTTGTTTCTTAATAACATCAATGTTTTGATACAAAAGTAAGTGGTTTTTGTTTCTTAATAACATCAATGTTTTGATAGAAAAGTAAGTGGTTTTTTGGCTCTTAATAATATCAATGCTGTGATACTAAAGTAACTGGTTTTGCTTTTAAAGGACATCAATGCTTTGATATGAAAATAAGTAGTTGAATAAAATTTAGGATCAAGCTTAAGATTAGGATTAGGGTTGGCAATAGGGTTAATCTTAGGATTAAGGTTAGAGCCAGGATTAGAGTAGCCATGCTATCAATAAAACAGCCTTGCAAACAGCCAGATGATTGTAAATCAATGTTTATTTTACCCATATTGTTACACCTGTTTGATGCTGTAAGACAATAGCGTAGGGACAAAATGAGTTATCTGTATTTCAGGACATAGCCTACACATCACTATTTTGACTATAAATGTCCATTAGATACCCTACATTTCACATTTGGTTGATGCCCTTACTAGTAACTTTTATATAACTGATATACTTTTTATTATGTTCCCTATTGATTTATTTGTTTAATTAGCTAGTATCTCCTTAAACCTACAAATACTATGTGAACATGGGAATTGAGTTCTAATTTTTAATTATCATTGAGGGAGAGTGAGGGGCAACTGTATATCACTATTTTATTTTTAAAATTACTTCAAAATTTGATGTTCTTATTATTGAATTGATCACGCTTAGTAAGCAAAAATTTTTTTTTCGTAGGTTGTGAAATTTTACAGTTTGTTGCATTGTTTAGGATTTCCATGTTTTTTTTTTTAAAATGTATACTTGGTTGCTTCATTAGAAGTAAGTTAAATCTAATATCTGGAAGTGATTGCAAGGGCGATAATAAAATTTTAAAATACTGATTACCTCTCTTAGATAAGAAAATTAACTTTTTGAACGGTGGTAAAAAAAATTCCGTAAGTAATCAAACTGGTTTTAAACGTGTATCTTACAAGACAAATTGTTTACACATATTTTTAAAAATTTAAAAAATCTTCTTTGCTAAATATTTGTAAATAAATAAGACACGTTTTACAAACTAAACAAAAATCAACTACAACGTTGTTGCTTATTAACTTCCCAACTACCCAATTAAATTAGTTCAAAAGAGAACGCACGCAGGTGAGTCAAAGATTAATCACAAAATAATGTAGCTAATTAAGTGCCTGGTTTTGCTTCTTTTTTTACACTTTTTTTTACAGAATAGACCGCCTCTCTTCTCTGCATGCACAAGCACTGCTTTCTTTTTTGTTTTTTAACTCTGTTTTTTAAATTATTCCACATTTTTTACTGCCTCAAATTGTGTCTAGTTAAGAACGAACATGTTTCAGCTTTTTTTAAAAAACAATCACCGCACCATCTGTTTTAGAACACTGTAGTATTTCTACCTGCCATCTTAAATCAACAAAATTGAAATAAGTTTAAGTCTCTAAGAACGATTGGTACTATTTCTACTGAGTAACTTACCCCACGAAATCAGTCAGAGTTGAGTAGATTGATTTGTTCAGGCCTAGTTTACAGCTGGCAGGATATCCTAGCCTGTTAGCAGCAAAATGCAGAAGAGCATTTTGTGGTGGGTTGATGCAGGGTTCCTTTCGGTCGTTTTCTTTTGTGAGGATGGAAGAATTATCTTGAAACTTCCGGGGTGGGGTGGAACAATGATTATTATTATATATGTATTAATTTTTTTATATATTGGCCTATGTATTGCCCCATTAAAACACCGATTGTACTTTCAATTCTGGTATCTTGTTTATCGTCAACAGACCGGATTTCGTTTTATTTTAATATTTCAAACTCCAGTTTAAAGTAGTTTAATATATAATTTCTTGACGTTTTCAATTCTTATATTTTTTTTTTAAAAAGCGGGGGGGGGGGGGGGGCGCATTCAGTGTATAACAACGTAGACATTTTGCTGGCAAAAAAGAAAGTATACTTAGGCTAAGACACGTGTGGCCAAGTTTATCAATAGGTGTCTTATAGAGGGTAGTGTAGATAAAAATACACCTTTGTCATACTGACACACGTACACTGCTAGGAGACCTTTATTAATGTGTAAAAAGAGGACATTTTTCGCGTCAATAATTCCTCGATACTTTATACTAGATCTGATGTCTTTTCTGTTTCATGACGACTATATAAAAATCTATTATAACAAAACACACACACGGATTTGTACCATAGATTTTGGACACATTTTTGTACATTTAGATTTGTATCTAGATCTAGTTACTCTATTTAGAAAACCTGATTATAAATTAGTGTTTTTTTTTTAATTCTGAACTTACTAGAGTCGCAAGTCATATTTCTTTTGGTTTCAAAACACTGACTGACTGTGACAATACTTTTATTTTTAGTCTAGCTCTCCACATCCATTTGCTAATCTTCTTTTTTTTTTCTCTTTAAGGGAAATAAAGGACAAGTAAGTGGTAGAAACTTCATATTTGACTAACAATTAGAACTAATTTTACGTTTGGCTCATAGGGAAATTAACGTTGAAACAATCTGCCTAAGTAGGTGTCGGCTTGTTGAAGACCTGACATCGTTGCTTTAGTTACGTTGCTAGTAATAGACCTGCATAATTTTGTTAACGTTATACAATCTGCGTTACTTCTCATAGATAGTTGAACAAGGGGTAGCTTCGCTCTTAGTAAACTTCATAAGAAAAGAATTCTTCGTTTTCTTTGCTCCTTTGATCTGCCAGTTATTTTTTTAATTATAGAAATTTTTTATTTTCTATTAGTTTACTATTATTTAGTTTGTCTCCGATACTACATTTTTCTTTTAGTTAACGTTGACACATCCAACAGACTTACGGCATTAGTTCACGCTGATATATATATATATATATATATATATATATATATATATATATATATATATATATAATAAATATAGCCACATGTAACTTAAGATAATTTCTTTATTACCGAGAAATGTTGGGCCCCTTTTTCCTTTCGGCCTTATAGCCCGTAAACTAGTTCTAATAATGGGGGATGGGGCACAGCCTACGACCTTATAGTTATTATTACTGACGCACATCCCAAGAGCATAGGTATTCAACACGTAGGTTCGTACACATAAACCTACTCTGACATAGTGGTTCGTGCACATAAACCTACTCTGACATAGTGGTTCGTACACATAAACCTACTCTGACATAGTGGTTCGTACTCATAAACCTACTCTGACATAGTGGTTCGTGCACATAAACCTACTCTGACATAGTGGTTCGTGCACATAAACCTACTCTGACATAGTGGTTCGTACACATAAACCTACTCTGACATAGTGGTTCGTACTCATAAACCTACTCTGACATAGTGGTTCGTGCACATAAACCTACTCTGACATAGTGGTTCGTGCACATAAACCTACTCTGACATAGTGGTTCGTACACATAAACCTACTCTGACATAGTGGTTCGTACTCATAAACCTACTCTGACATAGTGGTTCGTGCACATAAACCTACTCTGACATAGTGGTTCGTGCACATAAACCTACTCTGACATGCTGGTTCGTACTCATAAACCTACTCTGACATAGTGGTTCGTGCACATAAACCTACACTGACACGTAGGTTCGTGCACATAAACCTACTTTAAGTGACACGCTGGTTCGTACACACAAACCTGCTTCAAGCTTCACTCTCGTGTGTACATACATGCCTTCTCTAACCGACCAAGAGGCCGCTCTGTACAATTTACTTAGTCGGGAAATTGCCATCGATTTTATGTCAGCCCATACACTTGCTAGTTAGAAAACTGTTCATAAAACAGTCCCCACTCATTGAAATGTGGATTTATTGTCGTCATTTTTCTTATGAAAAATTTATGAACATCATACATAGTCCTACAAGAGGAGACTTTGATTGGCTTGCTGTTAAAAGGTTAGTTGAATACATGACGGAAATATAATTTGGTTTACGACATTGCAATGGTCATTAAGCTGTCCATGTCACGGGCCGTACATTATAATGAATGTCAAGAAACGACCATGAGTAAAAAGTGGTTAAAGACTTGATTTATTTCCTGCATAGAAATGTCTTCTCCGTGTAGGATTTTTTTATAATGTACCAAAGGTTTACGAGTTAGTCACGTGTTAAAGATGTCGTGACATGATTGGTTGGCTGGAAGTTACATAATTAAAGAAAACCTTAACAATTAAAATAAGTACCAGCACTGGTGCGTGGAAATGTTTAGAGCTGATATATACATTCCTACAAATAAGGTCAAAAGCTTATGCTGCGAAAAATAATTTGGTTTCTTATCTAGCGCCAAATCTGGCCACAACCTATAACTCAAATTCACTAAAACTAACCTAACGTAATTGTCTTAAATGTAACTATGGGACAAATTTAGAACATGTAAGGTTGCCAAAGATACAACAAATGCCTTATTTTATTGCAAAATAACTATAGTGTTAGAACAGAACATATTTCTAGCACTAAGATCAGCCAACAATCTTTTGGGCTATCGCGCCCCTAGAGTTGCTAAACTGAAGTTTGTAAACATTTTAAATCAACATAATTGAAAGTAATCCGCTTGATTAATTAAGGCCATGGATTATTATAATATGTAGTTAACTGATCAACAACCGTGTATGCAACCAAGTCTTCCTTTAGTGACTTTATAATCTTAAAGCAAGTTCGTAAAAAACGTTCGAGCATTGTATCCGACGTGTAATCTTCTTTGTGTTGTTAACACTTCTAGACGAGATGACGAAAGTGAAGTCATTATCCGAACAAAAAATTAAGTGTGTTACATTTTTTAGATATTTAAAATACCATATCACTTAAATCCTAATGTTTTTTTCTTTAGTCAAACCATTTAAATACTATTAAATCATAGCACTTTAATCTCAAGGGCTGTAAATAGATGTATTAAAAAATGTTTAAAATCCCTACTACCAAAGTTTTCATGCTAACACACAACGTAAAACTCCCCGTCATATTTCGGCCTTAACGCGTTATAGCCAGAGGTGTAAAGCGGCCCAAAACGCAATGAATGGAAATTTTAATGACTTTTTTCCAAACTTAAAATTTTCCACATCTTTGGTCGACGACTATATTTAGACTAGGTTTATACAGACAGTAAACAGTTCTAGAAATTTCTGAATCCACCAACATGCATGTGTTTGGCCTTCCAGTCTTGCATCGATCCTTTATTATCGATACCATGCCATTCAGCTGTCCTATTTTTTGTTTCTCGATTCCTCAGTATCCATACGATGCCATTCATCTGCCCTGTTTTATTCCTCGATTCCTCAGTATGGATACGATGCCATTCATCTGCCCTGTTTTATTCCTCGATTCCTCAGTATGGATACGATGCCATTCATCTGGCCTGTTTTATTTCTCGATTCCTCAGTATCCATACGATGCCATTCATCTATCGCAAGTTTTATTTCTCGATTCCTCAGTATCCATACGATGCCGTTCATCCGTCGAGTGTTTTATTTCTCGATTCCTCAGTATCGATACGATGCCATTCGTCTATCGCAAGTTTTATTTCTCGATTCCTCAGTATCCATACGACGCCATTCATCTGCCCTGTTTTATTTCTCGATTCCTCAGTATCGATACTGTGCCATTCATCTGTCGTGTGTTTTATTTCTCGATTCCTCAGTATCGATACGATGCCATTCATCCGTCCTATTTTTTATATTTCTCGATACTTCAGTATCGATACTGTGCCATTCACCTGTCCTATGTTTTATTCCTCGATCCTTCAGTATCGATACAATGCCATTCATCTGTCGTGTGTTTTATTTCTGGAACTGGAAAAAAAAGTTTCCTCCTGTAGGACAATAATCAATTCGTGTTTGTCAACGCCCCCAGCTACCAATGCTAATTACTTGGCCTGTTTTCTTACCAGAAAAAATTGTGACCAAAAATTTAATTTTTTTAAAGAATAACACACTGCTTGTTAGGATTTAAAAGATGCTGGTTGTTTTTTTTTATCTGGCTAAAAAATACGGTTTTGTTTGAACAGATATATTCTTCTAAAAATTGCGTCTGGGTTTAGTAATTTAATAATACATTTTACGTTAGTAAAATATTTATTCAAATGTTTATTATTTAAATCTAGCACCAAAAAAAAAAAAAAAAAAAGAAAATCCACAAGTTCTAAATTTTGCACGAACACGAAAATACGCAAACGAAAAATAGCGCTTCTAAAATATACGCATAGTGAAATCTGTTCTCCCTTTCTATATAATGGAAGTTCTGTTATTTTAGATTTAGTCTTAGTCTAGTCTTTATTTTTCGATCTCTTAACCCACCACCTCTCTGAACGCTGATTTATCGATTAGAATGTCGTTTAAAGACAGTCAACATTTTTCTCTCCCTTTTTTTCATAGGTTCAATAATCTCCCTTTGATTGTTTGAAATTCCTTTAGAGTTTAGAGCAAACACATAAAAGCTGAAAATTTAATGTGGAGTTCATTTAGTAGTTCTAAAAATAGTTTCATTGATTGCTCAATCAAAAAGTAATTGTAAGACGTCGTAAACAAGTTTGCAAGTTTATGGTGATCACGTGACATGATGACGCCACTGGATCAGAGGATCCTAAAAACAAGTGACACGAAGGTCTTACTAAATTACGATTTCTCCATAAACCAGTGAAAAACTTCTACACGTTACACTTCAAATAGTTTTAAACGATGATTTACTTGAGACATTTTTTTCTGTTGCTCGGTTTTCTTTGTTTATTTAAAATATTAACAGTGCAGTTGTAGTTTAAGCTTAGTTTCAAAACATCGCACATAAATATTAAATTGTCAGCTTTTTAAAACTTGCTTTTTCCTCTCCCTTATTGCTTTTACATGTAGATTTTTTTTCTTGTTGCTATTATAAAGATGTGCTAGAAAGCACTAGATTAGATTCTAGTTATATTTATATTTATTAGTAACGTAGAGACGTAAATTTTATCTAACTAGATTGTATATGGTAGATATGGTATAATATATATAATTTTAGACGTTGTTTAAATTTGCTTACACTATGCAGCCTATTACAATCCATAGAACATTACTATTAGGTTTGACGTGTACTTCTGATTTAATGTTTAGTTTTTATTTCAATAAAACAATTTCGATGTTTCTAGAATCAATGTTCAGTATTTATGGATTTCTAGGTACTAAAATAACACAAACTGTTAAAGTTAGTCATTATAGAATTGTTTGCAAGTAAAACTCTCTTATATTTTGTCTTAAGTCGAATCACATCACATACAGTTTGTAAAATCTTTCAACTTGCACATAGACATAACTAAATATTTTTTACGCCTTCTTTTCTGTAATGTATTTCGTGTAATATTCAAAGAATTTCCCGTTTAATTTGTAGAAATCGCGAAAAATCCCCTTCAGTGTTATACAGATGAGATCAAATCAAACTTGAATGATATTTTTAATTTTTACATTTTCAAGGTTTGACGAAATGGCCTCGTTTTGAAAGCGGACACGACGTACAGATTTTAAACGGGTGAGACTAGTTTTACCAAGTACTTGGGTTTACTTTGCTATATTTTTTTTCATTGGATGGCCACAGTAAAAATATAGTTACCTGCATGGAGATGGGTTAAATAAAGAAATTAGTGAGCCACATCACACTTTATAAATCAGTTACGGAGGGGGAGAGGAAAGATAGAGGTTGCAAAGATAGGACACAGTGGTCACACTTTTAAGATAATTTATTTTTGACAAGTAGTTTGCCATCATAGATTTGAATGCCTTTCACCAAAGGGTATTTAGTTTAAACAGTTTGTGCTATGATTCTTGATAAAAAAAACTGCACTTGAAATAAAGCGTAAAAAAATATAAAGATTTAAAGTGCGTATATTTTTTATTTGAATACACAATCGGACTTTAATTCGGACCCAAGTTTGGCGACAGGAATTTCCAGTCGCAGCCTCAGAACTAGTTAAGCTTAAAACCTCCAGACGACATTACATACATTTTTTTTGTGGCACGCCAACGCAAGTTGTTGAGACGACAGCCAAGAAAAAAAAGCCAAAAAAAATGTGGGGGAAAAAATCTGAGCATAGCAGACGTGTGCGTGTGCGTATGTGCACTCAGATTGCCATTAGCTGTTGAGTTGCCGGCAGACAAATGGTGTGTCAGTAGCTGGGCAGCTGCACTTCATCCCCACGTCGTGTTCCCCAGCTCTGCCACAAGCCGTAGATTGGCCAGACGAACGATTTTTTTTCTGGCCGCGTCAAAAAATAATCCCTGTAATAAACAAGACGAGGTGTGAGTTTGATGGAACGGTGGGGGGTGGGGGGGGGGGTATGATTGGTGGGAGGGTGTTTTAAATAACTGGACACAGAGGAACGAATTAGAGGTTTGAAGAGGCAGAAGAGTTGGAATAACTTGAGAGGAGGAAAGAATAAGAGGTTGGCCAGGAGAGAAATATTGGCGATTTGGGGATTTGAACAATTTTATGTTAGTAGAGTACTGCTAATGGAGTAGTGTATGCTAGTAGTGTACTAAAATGATGTATGTGTATGTTAGTAGTGTACTACAAATGATGTATGTGTATGTTAGTAGTATACTGCTAATGTTTTTGTGTTAAATGGCCATTTTAATTATGTACTAATAATGGTGGTTCATTTAATTAATAAAAACGAACCTGAAATATCCGTACATGTCAAATAACTAGACAAACCAGTTGTTACATTGTGATGGACAAAACATTGGAGACAGCGACATCTATTAACAGACCAGCGTCAAGAGAATCTGAAACCACTAGACACACCAACACAATTGGCAAACAATGACGTACATCGTGACGTATATGATGGCATAGAATGTGATAGAACGACATATGAAACCAGGCATAGAATTTTAGACAGCGACACATAAAACCACGTGACACCAAAAACATACAACAGATACGGTTTTTTTTGGGTCGACTACAACCTTGACTTAATTGGTCATTATTTTTTTCCAGTCTCTGATCGCCAATTGGTCTCACCCCCACGGCTTATATAATCAATCGTATCTAATTATTGCTTGTATCAAATTGGCAGTTTTAATTGTTGATGTAACATCGTTTAATTAGTACAGTAGGTTGAAACAGGGCTAAATTAAAGTCATGTATAAACTGTTTTAAGGTTTAGAATATTACAAATCTATGGTTAAATGTGTGCTGTCTCTAATATATTTGGTGATTGAAATATTAGACGTATCTTTTGTAAGTTTATCAAATATAAAAACAAAACTAAAAATAAAATACAAAACATATTCAACCCAGGCGAAATATAAGATGTCTATTGCTACTAATTAATTAATTATTCACACAATAACAGGACTAGAAAAGTGTTGATGTCAGATAAGTTTTATTCTTTTGTAATTTTTTTTAAAGTTGCGGAAACAACCACAAAACTTACGTGGGTGGTATTTAAAGCACAAAACCTGATTATTTACACACTTTTTTTTTTATTTCACACACACCATCAACAGCGTCTGATTTCGATTCTTTCACCAAGTACATTACATTATTGTAAAGCCAATCTGAACTGTAAAGCACTATCACATGCTGGAAGTATTCTTTAGGAAATGATACCATATGTATTCTTATAGCAGCATCAGCTAATTGTTTTCGTTATTTTATGTGACTTTGCTGTTGGAAACAAAATAGTAAATTTTGTTGTGCTAAGGATTTTAACAAACATTCGTGTAAACTTTTGCGTTAGGACATTTTGTAAGACATTTGGTTAAGACATTTTTAAGACACTTGGTTAAGATATTTCCTCAGACTTTTTGTCAGGCATTTGGTTAAGACATTAGATTAAGACATTTTCTAAGACATTTTGTAAGACATTAGGTTAAGATATTAGGTTAAGATATTTCGTAAGCAATTTCTAGTTGAAAGTGCTTAGTGTGAATATTACACGAAGATACAGAGATCGTCATGCTTGTGCCGTTGTTTTAAAATAAATCATTCTGTTTGTTCCGGTAACCCCACCCTGTTCTTTGATTCTTACACTAGAGGCAGGCCTGTGTCCAGCGAGGTCACTAGGTCGGGCGATCCCCACCCCACCCCGCCCCCGACTTGTGACGCTACACCCTTTGCCCTAAAATGTGTTTTACGATTTGTCTTTTCGATAGTTTAGCAGCAAACTAAAAGGGTGATTAAATTCTTTTATTCAACGTTATCAATGTCAGCCTGACATAAAACAGACAGCGAGCTGACCTACAGTTGACCACGCCCACTTAACTGTCCTGTCTCTTTACGCATGACTTGGCCTGACCTCGCTGTCCTGCCGTCACGCCATGTTTAATCAGAGCTTAATTAATGAGACCAATGGTGAATTTTTTCGTGAGCTCTGTTGGTTGTATGCGTGACGCTACTTGTTATGTCTCTGGGTCATGTGGTTGTGACGTAACGTATAACTGACCAGGAGTTTCTGCCGTGTTGGGTTCAAATGATTGTGTGCGGTGAAAATAACGCTCTATAAACAAGTTCTGCATTATTATGTACATTGTAAAATACCAGCTTAGATTCTATATGCAGAAACGTTGTGTTCTTTCACGTTATATTTTTAAAAATCTGTGTTGTAAACAAAACATCTTCACCATCACTACTAGAAACCTACATCTTCACCATCACCACTAGAAACCTACATCTTCAACATTAAATTATGCTGTTTGTACATCTTGCGCTCACAATATGTTTTATAGTTACAAAATTATGTTTTAAAAAATGAAGATACTCAACTATTAATACGTTTCAAAAGAACACATTTTCTTCACTTTCATTTGTTTATTGTAAATTTAGTCCAGTATACAAACGTTGTTTTTTTAAATTTCCGTATACGCTTCATTAAGCTGAAGTCTACAGTAGTCTATAAACTTTTTACATAATGTCTAGAGCTCAGTGGCGTCACTATGTCGATGTTAACTGGCGCAGTCACTGAGGGTGTCGACCCTCATCCCATTTTGCTGTTCGGTTTGGTGTTACCTCTTGCCCAAAGGTCGTTTTCCCGAATGCGACAAATGCTCTTGTTTATACAATGTGTTACAACGAATACATAATTAAAAAATGAGATTCATTGTGGCTTGTCGGACTGGTAAAGCTGATCGCTGCTAAACCGTCAGGTCCCGAGTTCGAACCCCTGGGTAGATGGGGCCCAATAACAGGGAACAGAAATCCATTAAGAGAAAACTTCCAAATCAAACAACTGCTGCACTGTAATTTGTTCTTGGTTGGACACAAGCTATGGAAGCAAATCTAAAATTAAAACAGGCTGACCATGTTGACACGTATACTTAATTGTGTTAGTGGGAATTCTGATCAACATTATAGTTAAGAAAGAAGATGAAGGTTTCACCCATTTAATGGTGTCACCCAGTGCGACCGCCCCCCGCGCCCTCGCCTTGTGGTGCTAGAACTAGAGCTGCCCTTACTTTGATGTCTTTATTAACAGAACCAGAGACGAGATAAAGGGAGTAAAATCTGCACGTTGTTAGCGACTTTGTAGACGGCCACGAGCAATCATCTCCCTCTACACCCCCCACCTCCCCTCTCGTCTAATGAGATGTTGTTTGGCCGACATATTGTCGTTCGGTAAAATAGGTCACATCCGTTTTGTCCGCGGAGAGACCTAATTGATCTCACATTGGTGGCAGTTTGTTTCCTAAAGCATATCCATGCTTGGTCGTCATGTCATCAAATGTCAGCTGTAAGCATTGTCATCTGGTCATTCAAGATTTTGAAGGTTGGCCAGTAACTCTAGACTTGTCAATTTAGATTCTTGACATCTGGACTTGTCGGCTATGGTTCTTGACCTTTTTGTCATTGAATCGAAGGTTTGAATGGACACTTTGAATGTTAGCCGGATTTGTTTTGATTGGTTGATTTGACCCGGAAGTGATCAAAGTGAAGCTTCACAGTTTGAGACGCGAACAAAAAACGATTGGCTTAGATTTGAAACAAAACATGTTGACACGACCTACATTACATGTTGACGTCTTGTCGTGAGAATGGTTTTTTTAATGGGTTAAAAAACCTGAAACAAAAAACCATGTTTGTTTTTAATGTCATCGTCTTATATCGTATACACTTTGCTTTTCTTCTGTCGGGTATTACATCAACTTTTATCTTATATTCTTGACTTTAGCCAGGTATTTCATCAACTTTTATATTCTTGACTTTTCTTTTGCTTGGTATTTCATCAACTTTTATCTTATATTCTTGACTTTTCTCCTGCCAGGTATTTCATCAAGTTTTATATTCTTGACTTTTCTTTTCTTGGTATTTCATCAACTTTTATCTTATATTCTTGATTTTATTTCACCAGGTATTTGAAAGTCCTCGAGACGTAGCTCCTGACTGCGTCAATGTTCCCGCCCATAGTTGACAGCCGGAAGTAAACAACACGACGATTGGTGCGTGATGACTGTATCCAAACCTCAATAATCCCAACTTACCGCAATAATCCCAACAAACCTCTGTAATCACTAATCCCAACAACTCAATAATCCCAACAACTCAATAATCCCAACAACTCAATAATCCCAACAACTCAATAATCCCAACAACTCAATTATCCCAACAACTCAATAATCCCAACAACTCAATAATCCCAAGAACTCAATAATCCCAACAACTCAATAATCCCAAAAACTCAATAATCCCAACAACTCAATAATCCCAAAAACTCAATAATCCCAACAAACTCACCAATCCCAACTGATCCCAGTAATCCCAACATACCTCATTAATCCTAACATACCTAAGTAATTCCTACAAACCTCACCAAACCCTACAAATTCCCAAATCCAAACAAACCTCAATAATTCCAACATGTAACATTTACTAGCTACGCCAAAATGTATAACTTTGATGTATTGTGAAATAATTAATTAATACGTCTAGTGGTATAATTTAATTATGTATCTGTATGAAATAATGTATCAATCCGTCCAAATATGTTATTTTAATATTTTTATTATGTATCCACGTCCCACGATGAATTAATTTATCAATACTTCCAAATGTGTAATTTAAGTATTTATCTGTATGCAGTAATGTACCGATACGTCCAAATATATCATTTACTTATGTATCCACAATGAAATAATTTATCGATTACTTTGTTCCATTTTAGTTTCCCATATAACAAACACGTATCACACAAATGTCTGGCAGATGTGCTCAGCTCACAAAACTGTTAACATTAATGTACATTTAATCATTAAGATAAACATTGTATGTATGCTATCACTACTAACTCAAGCCTTAGTTAAGCTCAGTGGCGTAGCGAGGTCGGGTGTCACCCGGTGCGGCACTTAATGGTGTCACCCCCCATAGGCGTAGCGACCCTTCCCGGGGACAAGCTTTCAAATTTTCGATTTGCACCTCCCCCTCAAACTTTCGATTTTCACCCCCCCCCCTCAAGTTTTCGATTTGCACCCCCCTCAAACTTTCGATTTGCACACCCCCTCCCTCAAGTTTTTCTCTATATATTTTGCTATTTTTTGCCTTGGTGTCCCCCCCCCCCCCAAATGGTGTCACCCGGTGCGGTCCACACCCCCGCCCCTACTCGCTACGCCTCTGGTTAAGCTCAACATATGTTGTCACAAACATACGTATCTGACCTCACATACATATCTGACGTCACAAACATAACTGACTTATCAATATTGTCATGTATTTACTTTTGTTGTAGAAATACGTCGCACCAAATAACCGCCATATTGTTTTTAAAAATTATTTTCCTCCAATTAAAATGTCGTTGAAATATCGTTGACTGACTGAGAAGTTGTACAGGGAGATAACTGTATGGCTTAAAGTCTGTTTTAAATAGTTTCTGTTTGGTAGTAGCTGGAATGTGTTGGACGAAAACCAGTTATTTCTTGGGTTGGGTGACCGCAGCACGGTAGAGGGCGCTTGGCTTTTTTTTATGGGAGCCGTAGAACAGATACCTTGGGATTTTTCGACTATAATAAAATTTATGAACAGGAAAAAAACGGAAGTTTAAATTTCAAATAGACAACACATTAATATGCCGTTTATGGTTAAAGTAATATTTCATTACCTGAAAAGTATAAATAGTTAAAACATTTATAGGTATATTAAATATTTAGGTAAGGAATTCTTTTTATAGAAAATAATTTATTACACAGTGTTAGTCAAATTTCTTGACACTCTTTTAAGCGTTTTGAGAAATGCGAAATATTTTGGTCAAGTAAGTGACGCTTTGGTCGCTGATAAATAGCAATTCTTTGAATATATGGATGGTAGCCGTATGAATAGACAAAAAACAGTTTGACGAGATGGGTTATATTATTTTTGTTGACATGGATAAAAATCGTGTTTTCTGTCAATTTCGCTTTTATAGGGGCTATTAAAAAATGTAAGCATGAAAAAAAAATAATTAAGAAATTTAATATTTTAAGAAACAACGATATAAAAGTTGCAAATGCAGAGAACTTGATATTATTTTTTTTTCGATTAAGACTACACTTCTATTTATTTTCACCAAGCCTACATTTTTAAGCTAAGTTAACTTTCGTAAGACAAGCATTGATTGGCTGTTCAGAAATTCCGTCATCGATCTTCTGAAAACCTCAAAATTTTGCCGATAAAATTATTAATGCACAATTCAAGACTGTTCACGTTGGTGTTTAATGATCTATGTACTATGTCCTCCATGTTCTGTAGTACACAGAAGGACATTTTAGGACAAAAATGTCCACAAACACACGTATCTGCAAACACCATAGATAACTGTGGCTCTACATTGTACGTGTCTAGTAGTGTTGTGTTTGGTAGCCTGCTGGGTAGCCTCCTGTGTGTAGCTTCCTGTGTGTAGCCTAACTGGTAGCCTTCTGAACTAGCCTGGTGGAGTAGCCCCCATAATTAGCCCTGTTGTAATTAATGTTTTTTGCTGTAAATGTCCTTAATCTTAACAGCATTATAATTTGTTAGACTGTGATACTTTTTCCTTATATTTAGACATTTTAAAGTCCCCTTACTTATATATTTATATACTATAACCATAACATAAAGCATGTAGTTTGTTATTCTTGTCTTATTACTTAATAATTGATTTACATATGTATTAAGGTATAAACTACAAAATATGTAATAACATGAATAAAATTCTTTAAAATATTGCAGTTTTTGTTTTATATTATCAGTACTATATTTTAAATGTCACTTCATATGAAAAAATATTCATGAATTAAAGGTCTTTGACCTGAAAACTTAGTCATGATTTTAAATGTCACTTGACATGAAAAATTAGTTATGATTTCAATTGTCACTTTACATGAAAAATTAGTTATGATTTCAAATGTCACTTGACCTGAAAAATTAGTTATGATTTCAAATGTCACTTGACATGAAAAATTAATCACGATTTCAAATGTCACTTGACCTGAAAAATTAGTCACGATTTCAAATGTCACTTGACCTGAAAAATTAGTCATGATTTCAAATGTCACTTGACCTGAAAAATTAGTCATGATTTCAAATGTCACTTGACCTGAAAAATTAGTCATGATTTCAAATGTCACTTGACCTGAAAAATTAGTCATGATTTCAAATGTCACTTGACATGACAACTGGACAGATCCAGCTCTGGATAATTATTCCGACATAAATGTCACTCCACGGCTTGATTTCAAATACAGTCAAATATAGCATCAATAGAACTTTAAATTAAACCTGCACTTACACCTCTATAAAATTAAACCTACACCACTATAACATTAAGCCTACACCACTAAAACATTAAACCTACACCACTATAACATTGAACCTAAACCTGCACTTACACCACTATAACATTAAACCTACACCACTATAACATTGAACCTACACCACTATAAAATTAAACCTACACCACTATAACATTAAACCTACACCACTATAAAATTAAACCTACACCACTATAAAATTAAACCTACACCACTATAAAATTAAACCTACACCACTATAAAATTAAACCAACCCCAATTGAAAATAATAGGGCTTCTAAGTCTCGGTCTCTCTCGCTAAAATTTGTAAATCTCGTTAGCTAGAGAGGATATACATTTTAGAAATATATTAATTGTTGTGAACATGAGCCTACTAAAAACATGCCGGCTATTTTTTTCTGGGCTTCAAGATTTTAAAATACTATGATAGCTCAAAATCCAACAATTATATTTTTAAAAACTAATAATGGAATGAAATTAAGTCCCTGTAGGCTTAGGCTATTTATAAGATTATTTTATCATATTGTAACTACGTTTAGGACAACTAGTTATGGATTAAAATAATGACTAACTGTAGGCTTCTCTATAAAAATCACAATTTTACATATCCTATATTTTTTGTTAAACTAATCAACATCTTGTAGTCTATTATTTCAACTGTTTTCGACTTAAAATAACTATAGCGGACGTAACGTTTCTATTTTTTCCCGGTTTAATAAAAATATTTGAATTCGGTTTGAAAAATACTATATCTAGCTGGCAAGTGCGAGAAGGAGATTTTGGTGACCTACTTACGAGCCCTTTAACGAAAATTAACCTTACGCTAATAAAAATTAAATCCTGCATCAATTTGAAAACTACTAAACAAACAGCATTCTGACACTTAAAATGGGACATTTTAAATTAAATATAACATTTTTTAAACTTAAAATACTGAGGAAAAGTAAAATATAAAATACCAGTAGTTGTAATTATTAAAATGCATTCATTAATTAAACAGAAAAAGAAATCATAGTGGGACTTTTTGGTGTTAATGTAAGCCCTGCTGGGGGGGGGGGGGGGGATAACTAAAATCTACTCTACCCTTCCCTAGGCTTATCTAACTACTGTCCGGTTAGTGCAAGTCCGGCTAAACACAGACTGGTTAATAACCTAACCTTAGTCTAAATAATAAAAACAAAAAGCTTTTAACAATTAATTAAATTTATTACATGGAACCAATCAAAATATTGAAAATAAGAAAGATGAAAAACTACAGAATACACAAAACACGACTAAACAAAACTCAACGTGACAAAACAAGACTAAACAAAACACTCGAGACATACAAAACAGAAATAGAACTCAACGGAAAAAACACCCAATTTCGGATCACCGTCGTTACCATACACCACATAAATGTGACACAGAAACTCTTCAACACACAGGCCTCGACATTCCAGCAGAACGTCCCTCCCTGTCCACACACCACATTCACGAACAAAAAACAATTCTACGCACAAGAAAATAGTCCCTAATACAATAATAAGTAACATTCAGGACATAAAGCAAAGTGGAGCAACACTCCTTAAACAATGTTTGCATAAATAACATCAAAATATAAACAAGACAAAGCAATTATAAACCATTTTAAAATCCCAATCTTATCAGCGCCAGAATAGCGGACTACTTAACTAGAAACCACAACAATCCTCAGAGGAACACAAAAAGACATTCACCTTTTTGTAATAAAATAATTAAATAACTCCCCAGCCCCTTACATTAAATTAAGGACTTGTTAAAAAAACAACAACATAAAAAAGCCAGCGTAAATTAACTTCTTGTTATTAAAAGCAAATTGTCATGAACTAATCCACACTTTGCTTATCCCCTCCCTCTCTCTCTCCCCCTCTCCCTCTCTCTCTCTCTTATGTTCTCAAAACGCCGATCAAACAAAGACAACATCAACAGCAGCTTATTGTTCATAAAATTTATTCTCTGTGGTGTTAAATACAACATTAATACATTTTTTTGGTTTAAATGTGATTGATACCATGTTTTATTTTAAAAATGTGATTGATACAGTTTTATAAATAAATAATTGTCATTGGACACAGTTGGGATGTCACTTGCATAAATAAATGACGTTTTGTTGGCATCACAAGAAAAAGATGTAGTTGAATCCCGCGAGGATGTTGATGTGTTCAACAGATGACCCCCACCCCCACCCCGGGGTTTTAAATGTGATCAACCAGTGACCCCCCTCCCCTCACTGGGGATGTAGTTGTGTTCAACACGTGAATAAATGACCCCCCACTCAACACCGAGCACACCGCCTTGAAGTGGTGGGATGGCTTGTGTGCCCCAGCGACCCCCAGAGCTATGCAGGCGGGAGCCTAGTGCTCCTGGCGGGTCTAACCAAGTTGGACAGGTCTGCGTGGGTAGGGGCCAGACCAAACGATGTGCCCTGGTCCTCCAGGTTGGGGGTTGTGCGATGGGCTAACTACTCGTCCACATAAAACAAAAGACAGTTACAGAAACCAAAGCCAAATCCGAAACAAATCCAGTCCTCGGGAGAATCAGGGCTCCACTTAGGAGAAGTATGACGCAATGCAGCCAAATCCGTAAGGAAGCTACAGAGCCGACCCCCCTTCTTCAACCGGGGAAAACTATAGGTGTGCAAATAAGAAGGAGGAAGTGGCGCTGGGTGGGTCACACACTGCGAAAGGCTCACACAAATGTTACACGCCAAGCGCTTGAGTGGAACCCCCAGGGAAAGCGGAAGAGAGGGCGCCCAAGACAGACCTGGAGGCGGAGTCTTCTTGTAGAACTGAAGCCAATAGGGATGTCTTGGGAGATGTCAAAATTAATAGCCGAGGATAGGAAGAAATGGAAGGAAATGGTGGAGGCCCTATGCTCCATAAGGAGCAAAGAGGACTCAACACCGAGGATGTAGTTGCGTTCAACACGTGAATAAGTGACCCCCCCCCACACTCCGGGGTTCTACATGTAATCAAAACGTGAACAGTTCAATAAGTTAGATTGCAGTAGAACAAGGGATGCGGCCCGCCACAGAATTGTTTGTGGCCCACCAGACATTCAGAAAATCCCGCCTTGAACTGAGATTTCCTTCACGTCCGCGACCGAAAGTTCATCTCGTATTTTTTCCATTAGAGCGGCGATGTTCATGCACAGGAAGTGAAAATAAGCACGTTTCCGGTTTGTCAGTTTTATTATAGTTTTGTCTATGCAACAGTAAAATAAAAAAAAAATTCCAAATTAAGTGAAGCCATGAACCCTCCAAAAAGCGTAAAATTATTGATGAATTCCGTGTGTTTAATGAAGAATAAGAATGGACGTACAAATATTTCTTTGGTAACACAGGCAAGTTTTATTTATTGATTTTTATGATCCCATTTACAATTTTTTAAAATGAAATGTAATGTTGACTAAAGAATATAATCAACTTAAACGGTGCGGCCCTCCGCTAAAATCCGCTACCGCAAAGTTGCCCTCGAGCCAAATCAATTCCCCACCCTCCTGCTGTAGAAGAATACGTAGTTACCACCTCGATCTCCGCCCAATGAAAAGCAAGAATAACGTGTTAAAAATATGTAGGGCTTATGACAACTATGTAGGACAAGAATGAAATACATAGGACATATGACACATATCTAGGACATGTTAAATATGTAGGACATGTATAGAGTATGTAGGACATGTGACACATATGTTGGACATATGACATATGTAGGACATATAACAAATGTAGGACATGTATGAATTATGTAGGACATATGACATTTGTAGGATATATGACAAATGTAGGACATGTATGAATTATGTAGGACATGTGACGAGTATGCAGGGCACGTAGCCCTTTTGTAACACATCTTTACAAGCTTTTAGAGATGTAATAAATCTTTGGGAGTTGTAACGAATGTGTAGCAACGTAACACATGTATGTAACATGTAAAACACATGTAGTACATTATGTAAAATCTCACACATCTGTTGTACATGTATGTAACATCTCACACATCTGTAGTACATGTATGTAACATATCACACATCTGTAGTACATGTATGTAACATATCACACATCTGTAGTACATGTATGTAACATATCACACATCTGTAGTACATGTATGTAACATATCACACATCTGTAGTACATGTATGTAACATATCACACATCTGTAGTACAACGCTACCCTCGGGCCAAGAGTTACATCGCCACCCCCGGGGCACGAGTTATATATAACTTACAACGCCACCGCGGGCCAGAGGAGTAACAACACCACCCCCGGCTACGAGTTACACCGCCACCCCCGGGCCAGGCTTTACAATACCACCCCCGGGTCACTAGTTATAACTTAAAATGCCACCCCCGGGCCACGAGTTACACCGCCACCCCCGGGCCACGAGTTACAACGCCACCGCCGGGACAGAGTTCTGCGACTGCGTGTTTTTCCTGACGAGTGTCGTGTACTCCGTGTACGAGTGCATGGATATCGCGCGCTGGCCATCCGTGCTCCGGCAGCAACAGCACGCGCAGCAGCTGAACCGGTGGAAGATGACCTTGAACTTGCTGCGGAAGTTGTCGCTGAAGACGCAGTAGAGGACGGGGTTGGCGGCGCTGTTGATGTACGCCAGCGTGGTGGTGAAGACGTAGAAGACCCAGGTGGCGTCGAACCCGGCGCTGGAGAACAGGTTGTAGAAGAGCATGACCTGATGCGGGGAGTAGCTCAGGAAGTAGATGGCGACACTGGCCATCAGCATCTTGACCACACCTTTCCTGGCGCGGATCGCCTCGCTGTAAGCGCGCGCCGGACCCCGCCCTTTTGGGCGCGAGGCGCTACTTATCCCCCCGCTGTTGCGGTGAAGTTTCTCGACCCCGACGAACAATCGTTTGCCGATGACGGCGTAGCATACGACTTGGATGACGAGGGGGCCCATGTAGAAGAGGGCCGATTCGGTGTATTTAAAGATGGAGTTGAAGAACTCGTGATGGGTCCTGTTGGGGTGGAACACGATGATGCAGAAGTTTTGGGGCGGGGTCTCCGACAGCTGCATCACGCGGTTGAAGACTGCGGTGGGGGTGGCGCACAGGCCGGAGAACATCCAGATGGTAACCATGACGACGAGGATACGCCGTTTGGTGCAGAATATGTGGGCTTTGATGGGGAACACAATGGCGATGTACCTGGGGATTAGAGAGGACACATTTTAATCATGTCACAAATAACAAATATGGGGAACACAATGGCGATGTACCTGGGGATTAGAGAGGACACATTTTAATCATGTCACAAATAACAAATATGGGGAACACAATGGCGATGTACCTGGGGATTAGAGAGGACACATTTTAATCTTGTCACTGATAGAGAGGACACATTTTAATCATGTCACTAATAGAGAGAACACATTTTAATCATGTCGATAATAGAGAGGACACATTTTAATCATGTCACTAATAGAGAGGACACATTTTAATCATGTCGATAATAGAGAGAACACATTTTAATCTTGTCACTAATAGAGAGGACACATTTTAATCTTGTCACTAATAGAGAGGACACATTTTAATCATGTCACTAATAGAGAGGACACATTTTAATCATGTCACTAATAGAGAGGACACATTTTAATCATGTCACTAATAGAGAGAACACATTTTAATCATGGCACTAATAGAGAGGACACATTTTAATCATGGCACTAATAGAGAGGACACATTTTAATCATGTCACTAATAGAGAGAACACATTTTAATCATGGCACTAATAGAGAGGACACATTTTAATCATGGCACTAATAGAGAGGACACATTTTAATTATGGCACTAATAGAGAGGACACATTTTAATCCTGTCACTAATAGAGAGGACACATTTTAATCATTTCACTAATAGAGAGGACACATTTTAATCATGTCACTGATAGAGAGAACACATTTTAATCATGTCACTAATAGAGAGGACACATTTTAATCATGTCACTAATAGAGAGAACACATTTTAATCATGTCACTAATAGAGAGGACACATTTTAATCATGTCGATAATAGAGAGGACACATTTTAATCATGTCACTAATAGAGAGGGCACATTTTAATCCTGTCACTAATAGAGAGGACACATTTTAATCATGTCACTAATAGAGAGGACACATTTTAATCATGTCACTAATAGAGAGGACACATTTTAATCATGTCACTAATAGAGAGGACACATTTTAATCATGTCACTAATAGAGAGGACACATTTTAATCATGGCACTAATAGAGAGGACACATTTTAATCATGTCACTAATAGAGAGGACACATTTTAATCATATCACTAATAGAGAGGACACATTTTAATCATGTCACTAATAGAGAGGACACATTTTAATCATGGCACTAATAGAGAGGACACATTTTAATCATGTCACTAATAGAGAGGACACATTTTAATCATGTCACTAATAGAGAGGACACATTTTAATCATGTCACTAATAGAGAGGACACATTTTAATCATGTCACTAATAGAGAGGACACATTTTAATCCTGTCACTAATAGAGAGGACACATTTTAATCATGTCACTAATAGAGAGGACACATTTTAATCATGTCACTAATAGAGAGGACACATTTTAATCATGTCACTAATAGAGAGGACACATTTTAATCATGGCACTAATAGAGAGGACACATTTTAATCATGGCACTAATAGAGAGGACACATTTTAATCATGTCACTAATAGAGAGGACACATTTTAATCATGTCACTAATAGAGAGGACACATTTTAATCATGTCACTGATAGAGAGAACACATTTTAATCATGTCACTAATAGAGAGGACACATTTTAATCATGTCACTAATAGAGAGGACACATTTTAATCATGTCACTAATAGAGAGGACACATTTTAATCATGTCACTAATAGAGAGAACACATTTTAATTATGGCACTAATAGAGAGGACACATTTTAATCCTGTCACTAATAGAGAGGACACATTTTAATCATGTCACTGATAGAGAGGACACATTTTAATCATGTCACTAATAGAGAGGACACATTTTAATCATGTCACTAATAGAGAGAACACATTTTAATCATGTCACTAATAGAGAGGACACATTTTAATCATGTCGATAATAGAGAGGACACATTTTAATCATGGCACTAATAGAGAGGACACATTTTAATCATGTCACTGATAGAGAGGACACATTTTAATCCTGTCACTAATAGAGAGGACACATTTTAATCATGTCACTAATAGAGAGGACACATTTTAATCATGTCACTAATAGAGAGGACACATTTTAATCATGTCACTGATAGAGAGGACACATTTTAATCATGTCACTAATAGAGAGGACACATTTTAATCATGTCACTGATAGAGAGAACACATTTTAATCATGTCACTAATAGAGAGGACACATTTTAATCATGTCACTAATAGAGAGGACACATTTTAATCATGTCACTAATAGAGAGGACACATTTTAATCTTGTCACTAATAGAGAGGACACATTTTAATCTTGTCACTAATAGAGAGGACGTTTTAATCATGTCACTAATAGAGAGGACACATTTTAATCATGTCACTAATAGGACACATTTTAATCATGGCACTAATAGAGAGGACACATTTTAATCATGTCACTAATAGAGAGAACACATTTTAATCATGTCACTAATAGAGAGGACACATTTTAATCATGTCGATAATAGAGAGGACACATTTTAATCATGTCACTAATAGAGAGGACACATTTTAATCATGTCACTGATAGAGAGGACACATTTTAATCATGTCACTAATAGAGAGGACGTTTTAATCATGTCACTAATAGAGAGGGAGAGGACGTTTTAATCTTTTCACAAATAACAAATATGGGGACCACAATGGCGACATACCTGGGGTGAAGGGTGGACACATTTTAATCATGTAACTGATTAACAAATATTGTCTGTTTTAAAACTTTCATTTCCCGTGTGCGTGCACGTGCGAGGCAACATATTTGTTTTATGGATACATCGGATGGAATTAAATGTTAAGAGAGTTTGGGCTGCACAAAGCCTTAATTTTAAATACACTATCACAACTATTACTCGGCGCGCTTTATGTTTCAAATGCTCAAAGCCTTATATATATATATATATATATATATATATATATATATATATATATATATATATATATATATATATATATATATATATATATATAGCTTCCACAGAACCATACTGTTTTAACTCAATTTTTCGTTTTTTTTCCGAGATTTATACACCGTTATATTCTAAATCTATCAAAGAATGATGGACAAGAAATTCACGGCCCTATCTTTCACCATTATAACACCTGCGTTCAATTTGACCAAGTGATTACTATAGATTAAAGGAAGCAAAGGAAAATAAAGGAAAACAAAACTTTAAAGCCTTGATGTGAACATTTTAGAAAAGGTGGGTATTATATATCCGAACCGAATCAGAACATTGTTTACCTTTCCAACATTTCGAATTTTTTTTAAAGCATTTTTTTTACACAATCTAATTTACCTCCCTTCAAACCTTCCCTGCTGCGGAGAGCTCTCCTAAAGGAGAAAACACTGTTTTAAAAGTTTGCCTTTGATGGTCAAATCCCATGCGGACCATCCGCCTGTGTCACCTAGTAGTTGGCGCGGGCGTGGGCAGTGTTTATAAAGACAAATGACAAAAATACCGCGAGGACAAAAGGCAAGTCGTACAACAACAAGTTTGTGTGGATACAGCAACAAGTTTGTTGAAAAAAATCAAGCTGTATATAAAAGCCCACGTAAAACCAATGTTGTTGATAAACACACTAAAAGTTCTGAAAATAATAAAGTTAAGTAAAAAAGCTGAAAACTTGTGTTTTGTGTTTAAATAAACCATGCTTTCATACAATAGCTTGACGCGCGGTTCGCTAATTCAACTGCTTTAAAAAATGTATATATATATATATATATATATATATATATATATATATATATATATATATATATATATATAGTATATATATATATATATACTATATATATATACACTATATATATATATACACTATATATATATATATATATATATATATATATATATATATATATATATATATATATATATATATATATATATATATATATATATATATATATATATTACACTTTTTGTGTATGGCCGTTTCAATGAATTGAGCGGTATTTTGTCATGTCACTTATTCCAACAACGAATTAAACGAATTACGCCCTTGTCATTAGATTTACTGATACAATAGAGAGAGAGAGAGAGAGAGAGACCTTCCTCATTTATCTATTAACAACACAAAAAACTCCATATTTTTAGCGCAGACATTTATAATTAGGTTTTAACTGTCCTATATTTAAAAATATATGGGAAAAACCCAATTATGAACATGTTTTGTATTACTAAAAATAATAACGAATTTATTAAAGAAATCTCGTTATAGTTCAGCCAGTGTTAAATTCGTACATAGGATTCGTCTTGATAATGTTTAGATAATTCTTAAATTAAACAAAACAAGAATTCTATTTTCAGGCAGAAGACAATAGCACGTGTTTCGTCACCACACAACAGGCGTCGTCTTAATGAAGCAGACGTGACAGAGCTGAATGACAACATGGTTTCGTATCTGACAGAGCTGAATAGGACAACATGGTTTCGTATCTGACAGAGCTGAATAGGACAACATGGTTTCGTATCTGACAGCTCTAAATGTGACAACATGGTTTCGTATCTGACAGAGATGAATGAGAAAACATGGTTTCGTATCTGACAGAGCTAAATGGGACAACATGGTTTCGTATCTGACAGAGCTGAATAGGACAACATGGTTTCGTATCTGACAGAGATGAATGAGAAAACATGGTTTCGTATCTGACAGAGCTAAATGGGACAACATGGTTTCGTATCTGACAGAGCTGAATAGGACAACATGGTTTCGTATCTGACAGAGCTGAATAGGACAACATGGTTTCGTATCTGACAGAGCTGAAAGAAACAACATGGTGTCGTATCTGACAGCTGAATGCGACAACATGGTTTCGTATCTGACAGAGCTGAATAGGACAACATGGTTTCGTATCTGACAGAGCTAAATGGGACAACATGGTTTCGTATCTGACACAGCTGAAAGAAACAACATGGTTTCGTATCTGACAGAGCTAAATGGGACAACATGGTTTCGTATCTGACAGAGCTAAATAGAAAAACATGGTTTCGTATCTGACAGAGCTGAATAGGACAACATGGTTTCGTATCTGACAGAGCTAAATGGGACAACATGGTTTCGTATCTGACAGAGCTGAATAGGACAACATGGTTTCGTATCTGACAGAGCTAAATAGGGCAACATGGTTTCGTATCTGACAGAGCTGAAAGAAACAACATGGTTTCGTATCTGACAGAGCTAAATGGGACAACATGGTTTCGTATATGACAGAGCTGAATAGGACAACATGGTTTCGTATCTGACAGAGCTAAATAGGACAACATGGGTTCGTATCTGACAGAGCTGAATAGGACAACATGGTTTCGTATCTGACAGAGCTGAATAGGACAACATGGTTTCGTATCTGACAGAGATGAATAGGACAACATGGTTTCGTATCTGACAGAGCTGAATAGGACAACATGATTTCGTATCTGACAGAGCTAAATAGGACAACATGGTTTCGTATCTTGTGTTCAGCTCACTTTTTAACTCTCATCTTTCTGTCGCTCTTTATGAACTTGAAAGTTTTTGTTCTAAAGAAAGTTAAAAAAAAGGAAAACAACTTTTTAACAAACCGATCAGTTACAGGCAATGACCTCAATCAAAGAACATTTTTTTTTTAAACCAGCGTCTCGACAGCGGCAATGTTTCATCAACTGGAAACGTCCAATTCTCGCCAAATGTCACCATCATGCATTGTGTCATCTATATTTTCTGCACATAAAGGGAAATCACTGTCCTTATCGAAGACAAACTGGTTATTCCCCTTTAAGAAGAGTTTCCTAATCTTCAAGTTACACTTTGTTCCAATCTCAAGCCATTTGTTCGGAGGCCGATACACTGAGGAATAGAATTACAGAACAATATCACCCGGGTCCTAGTTTCTTAAAACTCGAAAACGAATTATATCAATGTCTCTGTAAGATCGCAAATTATAGATCTATTTTTGTAGATTGCTTTTACAGAACGAAAATAGATCTTAGCCTTAGGACGTGTGTGTAGTTGTTTAATATATTTTTCAATTGAGAAAAATCTATAGCTTCCAGGATAAATCGAGAAAAAGTATAAAATATATTTAAAATAAAATATACTTAACCGACAAATACGTTCTTTAGACAGTGTCTAAAGCAATGAAAAGTGTATCGTCTGTGGAGCAGATAGGACAAGTTTTAATCATGTCACTGATAACAAATATGGTGAACCACTCTGATAATATTGAGGTTGGGACACAATATCATACAATTTATCCAAAATTGGATTTTATAAACACTTAATTTTTTCAAGAGTTTTTGGTTAAATGTTTTTTGGTTAAATACGTATTGAGGGCAACATAGTTTTTTTGGTCAAATAAATATTTTTGATAAAGAAAGTTTTGGTCAAAGAAGTTTTTAGGTAAAGTTTAAAAAAAATGTTTTGAGAAGAATCTCGGCAAATCCTAACGTCTATTGGGTTCGTGGAGGTTACGAATCTGACCAGTGGCCTCCCATTAGATTTACCTAACGTGTGATGACCTATGGTCAACAATTAGATTTACCTAACGGTTTGATGACTTATGGTCAACAATTAGATTTACCTAACGGTGTGATGACCTGTGGTCAACAATTAGATTTACCTAACGGTGTGATGACCTGTGGTCAACAATTAGATTTACCTAACGGTTTGATGACCTATGGTCAACAATTAGATTTACCTAACGGTTTGATGACCTATGGTCAACAATTAGATTTACCTAACGGTGTGATGACTTATGGTCAACAATTAGATTTACCTAACGGTTTGATGACCTATGGTCAACAATTAGATTTACCTAACGGTGTGATGACCTATGGTCAACAATTAGATTTACCTAACGTGTGATGACTTATGGTCAACAATTAGATTTACCTAACGGTTTGATGACCTATGGTCAACAATTAGATTTACCTAACGTGTGATGACTTATGGTCAACAATTAGATTTACCTAACGGTTTGATGACCTATGGTCAACAATTAGATTTACCTAACGGTGTGATGACCTGTGGTCAACAATTAGATTTACCTAACGTGTGATGACTTATGGTCAACAATTAGATTTACCTAACGGTTTGATGACCTATGGTCAACAATTAGATTTACCTAACGGTGTGATGACTTATGGTCAACAATTAGATTTACCTAACGGTTTGATGACCTATGGTCAACAATTAGATTTACCTAACGGTGTGATGACCTATGGTCAACAATTAGATTTACCTAACGGTTTGATGACCTATGGTCAACAATTAGATTTACCTAACGGTTTGATGACCTATGGTCAACAATTAGATTTACCTAACGTGTGATGACTTATGGTCAACAATTAGATTTACCTAACGGTTTGATGACCTATGGTCAACAATTAGATTTACCTAACGGTTTGATGACCTATGGTCAACAATTAGATTTACCTAACGGTGTGATGACCTGTGGTCAACAATTAGATTTACCTAACGGTTTGATGACCTATGGTCAACAATTAGATTTACCTAACGTGTGATGACTTATGGTCAACAATTAGATTTACCTAACGGTTTGATGACCTATGGTCAACAATTAGATTTACCTAACGGTGTGATGACTTATGGTCAACAATTAGATTTACCTAACGGTTTGATGACCTATGGTCAACAATTAGATTTACCTAACGGTGTGATGACCTATGGTCAACAATTAGATTTACCTAACGGTGTGATGACCTGTGGTCAACAATTAGATTTACCTAACGGTTTGATGACCTATGGTCAACAATTAGATTTACCTAACGGTGTGATGACCTGTGGTCAACAATTAGATTTACCTAACGGTTTGATGACCTATGGTCAACAATTAGATTTACCTAACGTGTGATGACTTATGGTCAACAATTAGATTTACCTAACGGTGTGATGACCTATGGTCAACAATTAGATTTACCTAACGGTGTGATGACCTATGGTCAACAATTAGATACACATACCTTGATGGATCTATAAATAGAATTTCAGCATCCATGAAATAAAATAACTATTGACCTCTAGTTGATAAAATCAATTCATTCTTTTGTGTAACATAATTGATATAAGACTACATAGATTATGCTGAAGATTCTATCGAGGAATGTCAATGTGCTTATATAGGACATTGTATATGTAATTTTATAAGATATTGTGTTGCGAATTAGGACAATGGTAGTGATTATGCCGGTGATTGAGAAGGAAATTGTATTGAAGATTGTGTAGCTTATAAATCCAGAAAACTAAAAGCCTTCTTTATACGAAGTTCGATTGCAATATCGCGTAGGCTTGCTCATTGTCCGCAGTTATCAGAAGAGCCTCAATTCCGTTTTTACGATGTACATCATGTTCACGTTTACCAGCTCACAGATCTCAAATTTCTGTCGCCGAAAAAAAAATCTCCAATCTCAAAGTTGAGTTAAAAAAAGAATTTCCGGTGTAAATATTTGATGGGAGCCCACAAAAAGAAACGGTCGTCTGCTTGTTATGTGAGCTCTTGCAGACGAGCCAAGCGCTGTCGTCTGTTGTATGGACTATATGGTAAGATCATCTGTTCTACATGTTATTTAAGGAGGCATCAGAGGCAGAGTAAATATGTACATTGTGGGTCGTGGGTTGGATGTCCAGTTGAGATCTATAGCCTTGGTCGTGAATGTCCAGTTGAGATCTATAGCGTTGGTCGTGAATGTCCAGTTGAGATCTATAGCCTTGGTCGTGAATGTCCAGTTGAGATCTATAGCGTTGGTCGTGGGTTGAATGTCCAGTTGATATCTATAGCGTTGGTCGTGAATGTTCAGTTGAGATCTATAGCGTTGGTCGTGAATGTCCAGTTGAGATCTATAGCGTTGGTCGTGAATGTCCAGTTGAGATCTATAGCGTTGGTCGTGAATGTCCAGTTGAGATCTATAGCGTTGGTCGTGAATGTCCAGTTGAGATCTATAGCGTTGGTCGTGAATGTCCAGTTGAGATCTATAGCGTTGGTCGTGAATGTCCAGTTGAGATCTATAGCGTTGGTCGTGGGTTGAATGTCCAGTTGAGATCTATAGCGTTGGTCGTGAATGTCCAGTTGAAATCTATAGCGTGTGTCGTGAATGTCCAGTTGAGATCTATAGCGTTGGTCGTGAATGTCCAGCTGAGATCTATAGCGTTGGTCGTGAATGTCCAGTTGAGATCTATAGCGTTGGTCGTGAATGTCCAGTTGAGATCTATAGCGTTGGTCGTGAATGTCCAGTTGAGATCTATAGCGTTGGTCGTGAATGTCCAGTTGAGATCTATAGCGTTGTCCCTTGAACAATATACAAGGCTGATTTTGATTGATTTTGGAGTTATCTCTCCTTTTCACAGCTTCCGTGCTTCATCTGCACAGGTCCAACCTCGGTACTTCTGGAGTTAACTAGTTAACTATTTTAAAAATGTAGCTTTACTACAACCAGTGGCGTAGCGAGGTCGGGTGTAACCCGGTGCGGCAACTGATGGTGTCACTCCCCCTCCCCATAGGAAAAAAATTTATATATGTATATATATATGTATATATATATATATATATATATTCTATATACACTTGTAAGTATGTGTATTCGCATGTGTATATGTTTTCAAATATTTTTTTCTTCTGCTGGATGTATTTAATTTTTTACCCCCCCCCCCACACCATACATGAATTAACCTGATTAACAAATAGCTTATTACGATTCTCAAACAAACCGTTTTCCTCAGGCATATATATTGCAACGTTGAGCTGATGTAATTCTCCCCCCCCCCCTTTGTCACCCCCACGGTGATTGCTTTAAATTGTGCTCAGATAACACTAACGATTTGTATCTATATTCGGTTATAAATTCAGCTGGATGTTGCATGTTTTCTTTATCATTAGCAGGTTTACGTCATGGTGTCACCCCCCTCCACCCGTGTCGGGATTTGTCCACTTTGTTCTTAAATGACTATTGAATTCACTCTAATTAATCATTAAATTAATTGAAATAATTTTTCTGTATATATTTTGCTATTTTTTGCCTTGGTGGCACCCCCTTAAATGGTGTCACCCGGTGCGGTCCGCACCCACCTCTCGCTACGCCTCTGACTACAACACAAGAGTGTATTATTTGAATAAAACAAGACTTTCTAAAAATATAAAACCGTGTTTTAACACAATTCAAACAGTGCTACTGAAACAAACATAAAATGAAATTTCTTTTAGTCAAATAGTGCTCTACTAAAGCAAAAATGGAGTTTCTTTACTAAAAAATCGCTGTGCCAAAATAAAAATGTTTATTTTATCAACCAGCGCCTTGCTAAAACAAAAATGGAGTTTCTTTAATCAAACAGCGGTTTACTAAAACACGATGAATGAAAACGTGCTAGGTCAAAAATTTCATGGTCCGGATCGAAAACTCATTACCAAGGGAAGCGACTCCTGTTCTGTCTGTGATTATCTCCCTTGGTTTGAGTTCTCCGCTTAGTAAGGAAATCGGGATTTTTCTTTGTGTTGTATTTGTTGCGAGCATGGGCAAACTTGGACAAAGAATGGGCGATTCGATTAAAGCTGTTGACCGCATAACAAACGGAGGCACAGAAATCTTTGGACTTCATTTCACTCGGACATTGTACAACCGTCTCTCACGATTTAATTGTCAGGTTAATTAAGTTACCCGAATACAACATGTTTGGAAACGATAACAGTAAAAGAAAATTACAATACTTTTTATGATTAATTAATATGTAATTAGATTGAAGTTATTTAGATATTGCTCATTGCCATCTGGAAATTTATATAATATACAATGTTTGTAATGTATAGCTAGGAAAAAGACAGAAGAAGCTGAGTTTTAATGTTTTTACCACAAACCAACAAATGACTGAGTGATGTAACAAAACTTGTATCAATTAAAGTCGTTTTTAAAGTGTATGTTCGATGTATGTGTAGGTACGACAAGGATAATATAAGTAGGGTTGGCAATATAATTATAAATGTTGAATGATATAAGTCGGGTTGGCAATATAAATATAAATGTAGAATGATTTAAGCAGGGTTGGCAATAAATAAATGTAGAATGATATAAGTAGGGTTTGAAACAGTGAAATGTAGTATATTACATATAGGGTTGACAACAGACACATGTAGAATGAAAGAAGTAGGGTTGATAATAGACAAATGTAGAATGATATAAGTTGGGTTGGACATGGACAAGTGTAGAATGCTGGCTATGAAAAAAAAACGTGTGCAACTATAACAAACATAAGGACCTTAGAATGAACGCTCATCACACGAAGAGTTCAAAAGCTGGTGACGAATCGGCCTTCAGCTTGAGCCAATAGGTCGTATGGGTAGGTCGCCCAACATTAAAGGAAGCGTTAACATCGTATTATTGCGATGGTCACACAATCTCTTCATGTAACAGATTTTTACCCAGTCTATCAATGACAGAGAACTCTATTTTGAACTTGTATTGGTCTACTAAGTACACTTTAGAGCTATGGAGTTCTACACACAAATCAGAGTACGGTACGTGTATTGAGTACACTCGGGTGTACTGAGTACCCTTTAGGTAAACGAACATATTTGACCTGCTTGTAATAGAAAGCAAATTGTTTTTTATAACTCCACCCAGCAGATCTACTTCCTTTTGATGTCGATCTGGGGGTGACTGATGGGGTGTCATTGGGGTGTCGTGGGGTGTCAGGGGTTGATGTGAATACGAGATTAAAACCACAGAGGTCACATGTGTTAATGATGTCGAGATCGCGGAGTGCGGGGCTAGCATAGACAGACACATAGAGTTTTTATCTAATTGATTTACTGATTGTCCAGTGGGTCATTTGGTACACATAGGTCTACACAGACGCGTGTACATATATATATTTACATATATATATATATATATATATATATATATATATATATATATATATATATATATATATATATATATATATATTTACATATATATATATACATATATATGTATATACACACCCATATATATATATATATATATATATATATATATATATATATATATATATATATATATATATATATATATATATATATATATATATGTATATACACACCCATATATATATATATATATATATATATATATATATATATATATATATATATATATATATATATATATATATATATATATATATATATATATATATATATATATATATATATGTATATACATATATAAATAAATAAATAAATAAATATATATATATATATATATATATATATATATATATATATATATATATATATATATATATATATATATATATATATTTATATATATATATATATATATATATATATATGGCGAATATAAAATTCTACATGTACATACATTTATCTTCATGACGAATTTACAATTGTACACATACATGCACATCTATTTATATTTCAATTGACAAATATAAAACTGAACTAAAGTGATTTCTAGAGCGAACTTCTTTTTAAGTATTAATGCAAAATAAAATTTGTTTTTCCCCCGTTAATCTTGGTGCATTTAAACCTTGTTATTAAATGGATTAAAGATGTTTTTAGCCACAGGCTAGAAGGGGAGACTACTTTGTAATTGTTTTGCACATCAGATAAGCCTTTGAGTAATAATCTGCTTTTGGAGACATCAAGAGTTCTCCCCGCTGAAAAAAAAAACTTGGATGGGATAAAAAAAAAATTATAAATAAAATATGAAATAATTTTTAAAGACGTAACTGCACATTTTTTGGGATATGGTTTGTGTGAAAAAAGTGGAGAAGATTTGCAATTCAAATCGTCGGATTAATCGTCGTGAGTGGTATCGATACTAGGAACGTGAGATCTTAAGTAGATCGATACTTTAGTGGGGAACTTTTTATTTTCTAGGGTTTTCTGGGGTCTTACAGGGCAACCTCCTGCTGAGGACAGGGCAACTTTCTCTGGGGTCATAGAGGGTAACTTTCTGTTGGGGTCATACAGGGCAACTTTCTGTTGGGGTCTTACAGGGCAACTGCTGGGGTCTTACAGGGCAACTGCTGGGGTCTTACAGGGCAACTGCTGGGGTCTTACAGGGCAACTGCTGGGGTCTTACAGGGCAACTGCTGGGGTCTTACAGGGCAACTTTCTGCTGGGGTCTTACAGGGCAACTGCTGGGGTCTTACAGGGCAACTGTTGGGGTCATACAGGGCAACTTTCTGTTGGGGTCTTACAGGGCAACTGCTGGGGTCTTACAGGGCAACTGCTGGGGTCTTACAGGGCAACTGCTGGGGTCTTACAGGGCAACTGCTGGGGTCTTACAGGGCAACTGCTGGGGTCTTACAGGGCAACTTTCTGCTGGGGTCTTACAGGGCAACTGCTGGGGTCTTACAGGGCAACTGTTGGGGTCATACAGGGCAACTTTCTGTTGGGGTCTTACAGGGCAACTGCTGGGGTCTTACAGGGCAACTGCTGGGGTCTTACAGGGCAACTGTTGGGGTCATACAGGGCAACTTTCTGTTGGGGTCTTACAGGGCAACTGCTGGGGTCTTACAGGGCAACTGCTGGGGTCTTACAGGGCAACTGTTGGGGTCTTACAGGGCAACTGCTGGGGTCTTACAGGGCAACTGCTGGGGTCTTACAGGGCAACTGCTGGGGTCTTACAGGGCAACTGCTGGGGTCTTACAGGGCAACTGCTGGGGTCTTACAGGGCAACTGTTGGGGTCTTACAGGGCAACTGCTGGGGTCTTACAGGGCAACTGTTGGGGTCTTACAGGGCAACTTTCTGTTGGGGTCTAACAGGACAACTGCTGGGGTCTTACAGGGCAACTGCTGGGGTCTTACAGGGCAACTGTTGGGGTCTTACAGGGCAACTTTCTGTTGGGGTCTTACAGGGCAACTTTCTGTTGGGGTCTTACAGGGCAACTGTTGGGGTCTTACAGGGCAACTGCTGGGGTCTTACAGGGCAACTGTTGGGGTCTTACAGGGCAACTTTCTGTTGGGGTCTAACAGGACAACTGCTGGGGTCTTACAGGGCAACTGCTGGGGTCTTACAGGGCAACTGTTGGGGTCTTACAGGGCAACTTTCTGTTGGGGTCATACAGGGCAACTTTCTGTTGGGGTCTTACAGGGCAACTGCTGGGGTCTTACAGGGCAACTGTTGGGGTCTTACAGGGCAACTTTCTGTTGGGGTCTAACAGGACAACTGCTGGGGTCTTACAGGGCAACTGCTGGGGTCTTACAGGGCAACTGCTGGGGTCTTACAGGGCAACTGCTGGGGTCTTACAGGGCAACTGCTGGGGTCTTACAGGGCAACTTTCTGTTGGGGTCTTACAGGGCAACTGTTGGGATCTTACAGGGCAACTTTCTGTTGGGGTCTTACAGGGCAACTTTCTGTTGGGGTCTTACAGGGCAACTGCTGGGGTCTTACAGGGCAACTGCTGGGGTCTTACAGGGCAAATGTTGGGGTCTTACAGGGCAACTTTCTGTTGGGGTCTTACAGGGCAACTTTCTGTTGGGGTCTAACAGGACAACTGCTGGGGTCTTACAGGGCAACTGCTGGGGTCTTACAGGGCAACTGCTGGGGTCTTACAGGGCAACTGCTGGGGTCTTACAGGGCAACTGCTGGGGTCTTACAGGGCAACTTTCTGTTGGGGTCTTACAGGGCAACTTTCTGTTGGGGTCTAACAGGACAACTGCTGGGGTCTTACAGGGCAACTGCTGGGGTCTTACAGGGCAACTTTCTGTTGGGGTCTTACAGGGCAACTGTTGGGGTCTTACAGGGCAACTTTCTGTTGGGGTCTTACAGGGCAACTTTCTGTTGGGGTCTTACAGGGCAACTGCTGGGGTCTTACAGGGCAACTGTTGGGGTCTTACAGGGCAACTTTCTGTTGGGGTCTTACAGGGCAACTTTCTGTTGGGGTCTTACAGGGCAACTTTGTGCTGGGGTCTTACAGGGCATTCTGTTGGGGTCTTACAGGGCAACTTTCTGTTGGGGTCTTACAGGGCAACTTTGTGCTGGGGTCTTACAGGGCAACTTTCTGTTGGGGTCTTACAGGGCAACTTTCTGTTGGGGTCACACAGGACAACTTTGTGCTGGGGTCTTACAGGGCAACTGTTGGGGTCTTACAGGGCAACTGCTGGGGTCTTACAGGACAACTGTTGGGGTCATAGAGGGCAACTTTCTGCTGGGGTCTTACAAGGCAACTACTGTGGTGATAATATTACAAATCCTGCCCATGTAAGCTTGGCCCAGACTGTGTAATGTAGAGCAATGCTCGGATGGTAAATCAGTTTATGGTTTTATATTGGAGCACTATACAGGTCGTGAGATGATTGAATGTCCTGTCCTCACGTCCTACATGTCCTGTCCTTATGTGCTCACATGTCCAATGTGTCCTCATTCGATGTCTTACGACTCCTTAAGTCCCACATGTCCTGTCTATGTTCAATGTCCTACATGGTGGGGACTACTGAGACTTCCCGTCCCCGGGCTAGTCGATATTCTAAATTAAAAAAAGATCAGTGGTCGGTGTGATGGACTGAGCGGTCTGTGACGTCTGCTGGGAGAAAATTATGGGATGGATGTTCCAGAGTTCCAGAGTGGCGTGGACTTCCTCGAATCCATGGCAATAAAATAAAAAAACCAATGGGATTAAAATCCATCCATCCATCAATCAATAACTTGTCTACTTGTCCGATTTTTAATTATTTATAGATCAAATTATTTTCTTCCTGCCTACGTCGACCTCTGTCCTGAGATCAACCTCTGACCTCTCAAGGCCGCCCACTGACCTCAAGTGTAACGCTCGGAAATATGGATACAGGTCAAGCCGTGGCTGTATCCATGGTAACCTGAGATGTAGGGGGTAGGCTACCGTAGGCGCTGGTAGTAGTGCTATAAGGTTGCTGTGTTGGACTGGAGGTGGTTGCTGTAGATGTGTTGGACTGGGGGTGGTTGTTATAAATGTTTTGGGCTGTAGTGGTTGCTGTAGATGTCGGTCTGTGGTATTTGCTTTCGATATTAAACCTGGGCCTGTACGCTAATTAAAGCGTCCAGTGTGTGTGGATTTGTTAAGAGAGCGACATTTGTGCCCTGAATTTTAATCACTTGAGATGATTAAAAAAAACTACATAATTAACATCCGCATGATGCGTGTTAATTATGCGTTCATTTAATTTCAACATTATTATTGTTAAATACATATTTTAAAATAAATACATTCCATATTTAAATCGTATGATTTACTGTGGATATGAGGCTGGGTGTGTGGGTGGTGGTGGGTGGGTTGAGGGTGAATGGTTTGACGTAATGCTAATGGTAAATCACATATGACAGGCTGATCTATATTTTATCTGCAGTACATACAAACTTATACGACAAGATTACAGCGTCCCGTACTGATGATGCCGCAATTTTAACTGACGACAATGTAAATGACGACAAGGTAACACCTTATACATGGGTCACTATAAATAGCTGTAACCATAAACACCTGTATTACCTTACAGCCTTGTATCACCCTACATTATTGTGTCACCTTACATCAATGAGTCATCATTACCACTGTCTCAATGTAACCCTTTGTTACGTTACATCCATGTGTCACCACATACCCTTGTTTGATACAAGTCTATACATCAAGACAACTCGCTTGCATGTACACAACTCCATAAATAGTACTACATACACTGTCTATAATATAGTCCAAATTACACACTCTACACATACAACTACTGCACATACTAAAAAAACATTCTACACTTTCCCGTCTAGGGAGAATTTAAGAGTAATCGTTTAAAAAATATCGAAATCGAGATTTTCACAAATCTGGGGAAATCTAAACCCAGCTTGAACTAAATTCCGCATCTGAAAGGGGATACCAGATGGTTGGACTCTGGGCTAACAAACCGGACCAGCAAATCAAAGCTCGTTACAGAAATGACCAGAGGCCGCATAAGTTGTGGTAATAGTGGTCACACCAAGTTCTTCTTTATTTACTGAGTGCGGTTGTTTGTGTACATCTTGCATGTATTTCTTGCTTAGTTCATCAGATCACAACACAAAACGTGAACTTAATTTACTGAGCGAGGTTGTTTGTGAACTTCTTGCAAGTATTTCTTGTTCTTGCTTTGTACCCTCATTATATCAATACTCAGGGCGTGAAAGATATGAAAAAAAAAACAACCACCCACTATATTTCTTAGAGGGGGGGGGAGTATTGTATTACCTTATTTAAAATCTGGCCTTTGATGGGAAATAAATCATGGCCCCGGCAGCTTATTCCTTTTTGGCCAGCGAAATTCCCCCCCCCCCTCCCCCTCCTCCCCGCGGTGATGTATGATTGAACTTTGTTTAGGTAATTGCCACATTGCTCCAATAATATGTTTCCCGCGCATCTCCCATCCACTTCCGGCGTGTGCACCCCAGCAGACGGTGGACAGCTTGACGTCTGGTAAAGTTGGTTAGGTTTTGTCTAGTTCCTGCATGACCGTGACCTTTAGATGGGTTTTGGAATAAATCTTTACGTCGTTGTAACGTCAGTTAGGGGGTAGATTTGTAGAGGGGTAGATTTGTAAAGGGGTAGATTTGTAGAGGGGTAGATTTGTAGAGGCTAGATTTGTAGAGGGGTAGATTTGTAGAGGGGTAGATGAAGAGGGTTAAATTTGTAGACGCATTTAAAAAAAAGATAAACAGAAGGTGGACAATGTAAGTAATATCAACAGATGGATTCATTACTTTCAGAATACCAAAAAAAAAAAAAAAAAAAGACCAGCGATCAATTTACACCTCCAAACAATATTATTTTATATTGCAGATGTTTTATATCACATTTCTTTATAACACTTTTACCTTATATAACACATTATTATAAATGATAAACTTTCTTCTTAAATTTATCCCTAACGATCAGGGTTTATTTCAGATATTTTCCTCCAAGGGGTGAGGGTGGGGGGGGGGGGGGGGGGGATGCGAAAATTTATAAAAGTCTTTAGCATCTATAGACATTATATAATTTTAAAAAATTCGTCCAGGGGGTAGGGGCGGAGGGGGATAGCGTCCTTAGAAGCTCATGAAAGAAACACTGCTAACGATAACACACAATTTGTAGCGCCCATTTTGAGAAAAAAATACGAACGACTTCCAGAACAAAAACTCCGACATTTGTTTCTCTTTTTTTATATTTGAACCAGCCATTTTTCTTATCCGAATAACAATCCCAATTTTCACACTCTAATGGCCCAACTTGCTTAATACCCGGTATCGCACTTAGTTTACCGCCGTATCGATTTCTATCTGTATTCGAAAAAAATCGTTCATCAACACCGAGGTCACCAAAAAGGGACATAACTCGCAACTCTGGTTTAAAAAAATGAAATAACAAGGTCTACCTCACAGCTCTGTATGCCAGCTGCACTCTTCAGAACCGGAGCAAATACAATCTCCATACCATTCTAATCCAGACAATTTGAAATTTAAATAACAAGTAAACACTTCATCCTCATATCCAATCATATTTACCGAAAGAGGGCGCTGGAAGCGGCTAGCGTCAAGGACGTCGGTAACAAGGCTATAAATAGAACAGCAAGTGCTAACATTTATTTTCCTTTTCATCGTGGTAATACATTCGGTGTTTGTTCGGTTAACGTCCAACCACAACTAAGGAAATACAAAAAAAAAGGTTTTGTTTACATTTCTGTTCAAAAATAGCCGCAGTTACCGCCCCTGAATTTTGTGAGTGCAAGGTCTAATGGAGTAGGTAATGAAAGGCAATTGTCTACATTGAGCCGTTCTATTACGATACTATAGTGCTACAATAGTACTACAAAAAAGTGCGCAACGCATTCAAAAGGTTTTTGTAAAAACATCGGCAGGACATTGAACTTATTGAATTGAAGGGATTGAATGAATTGAAGGGATTGAAGGGATTGCATTTATTTTTCTAGCCAATATCGCTACGAGGATTTGGGTTATGGTTAAGGGCTAGGGTCAACGATGTGGTTTCGGGTCCCAATTTTCTTTAAATCTTGGGTCCACCATTTGGTCAGTTAACTGTCTCTGGTAAGATTATGATTTGGCCTAGGGTCCGTATTGAGTCAAGATATACCCTCTGGTCAGGATTATGGTTAGACCTAGGGTCAATATAGGGTCAAGATATACTCTCTAGTTAGATTATGGCTAGGCCTAGGTCCACGATTTGGTCAAGATATACTCTCTGGTCAGGATTATGGTTAGGTCTAGGGTCAATATAGGGTCAAGATATACTCTCTAGTTAGATTATGGTTAGGTCCAGGGTCCGTATTGAGTCAAGATATACTCTCTAGTCACGATTATGGTTAGGTCTCGGGTCCACGATTGGGTCAAGATATACACTCTGGTCAGCATTATGGTTAGACCTAGGGTCAATATAGGGTCAAGATATACTCTCTAGTTAGATTATGGATAAGGTAAAAGCCTCGGTTAAGCCAGCAGCACTAACCAAGGACTCTGTTGGCACGGACATAGATGTGAGAACTGAGTCGCAGAATGACGGGGTGGGTGAGGGCAGATGTAGATCTATGTAGAGGTCTCGGTATGATACAGCGTATCTAGCGCGTAGTTGTCTTGTGTATGGTGTAAACAAGTTAAGTGTCGAGAACTTTAGGATGCGACATTAGACACTAACGCTGCTCGGCAAACTCAAGTAAGAAAATTGATTCTCGTGTAGCCCTAACCTAGATTTCAGATTTTATTGTTGTATCCTGAATAACATTGATATATATTATATACCCTTATAACATTGATTGTTAACCCTGTATAACGATGATTGTTATACCAATTGATTATCAAAGCCTTTCTGCAACTAGATGTGTACAAAAACTCTAACCATAATGAGATAAATTATGGGATATATTCCATAATGAGATAAATTATGGGATATATTCCATAATTTCTGATGTATCTTGCGATATCTTAGATATACACTGGTATTTGTTGGACATTTTTCGAATATAACCTGATATTTCTAACATTATTCTGTGATTGCAATAATATATTCGGGGGTTTCGTTAAAATTTTAAGACATATTTTGAGAATTCTGCATGATAAACTGTGGTTCAAAGAAACAAGAGAGTATTCAATAGTTGTTAAATAATAATTCAACGATCATGTACTCTAGACACACTTGTGACCGCCATTTTCTGACGGAATCAGGGAGTTGAATGGTGAACTTAAAAAAAAAACAACATTTAAAATATTCCTACTGGCGACAATTCAAGTTTGATTTCGAACATGATGTTGGCTGTGAATTCTAAGAAATTAGGTGACATACTTTTTGTGGTAGACTAGCAGGGGTTTTGTCTGTGTCTGAAGGACTGTGACAGACTTTAATGCAGACATTTTGTCTGTGCTTGTTAAGACAGTTACAGAGAATAGTGTTTAAACTTAAATATAATCACAGGCCTTCACGCTCAACTTTTTTGTTGGTTTTAACTTTATTTAAAAACACAGCAACAACCGAAGATGTATAGACTACATTATATTCTACATGCAGGCTGTAAGTACTTTACTACGTTCATTGAACGTGAAGTTGTAATGTTGGGATGGAGGTTTGTTATCTCTTAGACAAGAGATCACCCAAGTACTGTAACTCACGTGAAATGGGAGATAACTGTAAACATAATTAGGAGGTTATTTTCGAGATACGTATCGCATTCTTTCTTCTTATATATAGCTGTTGTCAAGGATTTAGTTAATTGCCGAATTGCAAACATGTTTTTTTTCTCTATAGAAGTAAATAAAAAATAAAAGTAAATATTCTCCAAGAAGTAAACACAATTTAGGCGTGTTGCCTTGAACTTGGTAAACTTGTAACTGCGTACTACCGGGAAGAAAACTTTTTGTCATTCAACGTTTTCATAAAGTACGCGCCAACAATAGCAAATACGGCTGGTTGATTGCGCGCTATTTAGTGGGTCCGGGTTCACAGACTTGAACATTTTACCAAACATCTAATCTTCTCCGTGTTTTTATTCACCTAAATCCAATTTGGCAAGGCTCATTTGGCAACAAGTACACAGCTACCAGCCCACACTGGGCAGCTTCTTCGATACTAATAGAATTTGTGTATTATTTTGTTGGGTTTCATTAATTCTTAGCTCGGGTTCGACCTGGTATTTAGCACGAGGGAAGGTCGCAGGGACCTCTTGAGACTGGTCGACTTGTTGAAATCAAGTCCGAACTACTCACTGTGGTGTTTTTTTATGTTCAAGGAGGAGGGGGTGAGTAGACGAGGTGTCTGAGATACTCACACTTGTCGCGCCCACCCACCACTACCGCAAGGATTACGAGGATGAGGTGGAAAGGCGGTGTATGATATATGCTTACCACTCCCACTCACAGCGGACACTCCTAGCCCCACCCCACACTCCTAGCCCCACCCCACACTCCTAGCCCCACCCCACACTCCTAGCCCCACCCGACATTCCCAGTCCCACCCCACACTCCCAGCCCCACCCAACACTCCCAGCCCCACCCCACACTCCCAGCCCCACCCCAAACTTCCAGCCCCACCCCACACTCCCAGCCCCACCCCAAACTTCCAGCCCCACTACACACTCCCAGCCCCACCCCACACTCCCAGCCCCACCCCACACCCCACACTCCCAGCCCCACCCCACACCCCACACCCCACACTCCCAGCCCCACCCCAAACTTCCAGCACACACCCCACCCCACACTCCCAGCCCCACCCCAAACTTCCAGCACACACCCCACCCCACACTCCCAGCCCCACCCCAAACTTCCAGCACACAACCCACACTCCCAGCCCCACCCCAAACTTCCAGCACACAACCCACACTCCCAGCCCCACCACAAACTTCCAGCACACAACCCACACTCCCAGCCCCACCCCACACTCCTATCCCCACCCACACCAAACATAACTAGGGGATGAGTAGAGACAGTAATTTAATTGTTTATATCGGTGACCACAACCCACAACATAATCAAGATACAGTAATCAACCAGCGGTAAGCCCAGGTCAGTTTGTCACCGCTAGGTATCCTTGTTAATTCCACTCTAGCCAGGTCCAAAATATCTTGACCAGTTCTAGCCAGTTCAAAAACATGTCCAGTTCTATTCAGGTCCAAAATATCTTGACCAGTTCTAGCCAGGTCCAAAATATCTTGACCAGTTCTATCCAGATCCAAAACATGTTGACCAGTGCTATCCAGATCTAAAATATCTTGACCAGTTCTATCCAGATCCAAAACATGTTGACCAGTGCTATCCAGATCTAAAATATCTTGACCAGTTCTATCCAGATCCAAAACATGTTGACCAGTGCTATCCAGATCTAAAATATCTTGACCAGTTCTATCCAGATCCAAAACATGTTGACCAGTGCTATCCAGATCTAAAATATCTTGACCAGTTCTATCCAGATCCAAAACATGTTGACCAGTGCTATCCAGATCTAAAATATCTTGACCAGTTCTATCCAGATCCAAAACATGTTGAACAATCCATTTTCCAAGATTAAGCTCTGTTCAAGGTAACTCAATAAGGGGAACTAACTTTTTCTACCGGCTAAATGAGTGAGATTCATTCTTTTGGTTAATTTACGACAGGACATCCGGTGAATGAAAGAAAAGAAAACTGTAGCCCAATTATATCTAAGTTTTTAAAAGATCCACTGTAGTTTTTGTATTCATTTAATTATACGGAACAATAATTTAAATCATGATTATTTAAAAAATACAGCTTTAGAATTATAGTGCAAGAAATTTAAATTTTCTTATAAATAAATTGGTGGGGTGGGGTGTATAAAGCTATTCTTTTGTTATTCTTAAACTTTCTGGCGAACAAAAATTAAATGTAAGGGCATTCGTTAACTGAGCAGGGTCAAGGTGAGATCACCAGTCTCTGTGGTCACAGCCGTCAAACATATGAGAAAACTTGAACCTTATTTTTTTACTCTATTTCACACGACCCGCGACTCAAAAATAATGTTAACCCATTTCTGCAACAGTAAACAAATTGACCTGACGGGTTACACGATTTTCATATTCTCGAACCTATTTTATCTTAACATTTTATTTACTGTGAATTGATGGCAATGTTTCTTCTCTTATTTAAATTTTTTTTTATCGTCAGAAAAAAAAAGATTCCTTACTTCTGCACGGCAAACTCGTTCAATGAGTTATCTTTCCTTAACAATTGTGTTCCCCCCCCCCCCCCACCCCCCACCCCCCAACCCGCCCCCATTTTCCCCCGTCCATAGGAACAGATACGTGAGAAAAGATCAATGAACAAAAAACTCATCAGTAATTTTGTATCACGCTTAGCGGTCAGCTGATTTATCGCGGTCCATTCATAGATATCTACACGTGATCAAGTCAAGCGATGACGGAGGTATGGGGTAGATAGAGGGATGGACACACGTTGGGAAAGACAGGAGGTAAAGACAGGAGGTATGGGGTAGATAGAGAGATGGACACACATTGGGAAAGACAGGAGGTATGGGGTAGATAGAGAGATGGACACACGTTGGAGGTATGGGGTAGATAGAGAGATGGACACACGTTGGGAAAGACAGGAGGTATGGGGTAGATAGACGGATGGACACACGTTGGGAAAGACAGGAGGTATGGGGTAGATAGACAGATGGACACACGTTGGGAAAGACAGGAGGTATGGGGTAGATAGAGAGATGGACACACGTTGGGAAAGACAGGAGGTATGGGGTAGATAGAGAGATGGACACACGTTGGGAAAGACAGGAGGTATGGGGTAGATAGAGAGATGGACACACGTTGGGAAAGACAGGAGGTATGGGGTAGATAGAGAGATGGACACACGTTGGGAAAGACAGGAGGTATGGGGTAGATAGAGAGATGGACACACGTTGGGAAAGACAGGAGGTATGGGGTAGATAGAGAGATGGACACACGTTGGGAAAGACAGGAGGTATGGGGTAGATAGAGAGATGGACACACGTTGGGAAAGACAGGAGGTATGGGGTAGATAGAGAGATGGACACACGTTGGGAAAGACAAGAGATAAAGACAGGAGGAATGGGGTAGATAGAGAGACGGACACACGTTGGGAAAGACAGGAGGTATGGGGTAGATAGAGAGATGGACACACGTTGGGAAAGACAGGAGGTAAAGACAGGAGGTATGGGGTAGATAGAGAGATGGACACACGTTGGGAAAGACAGGAGGTATGGGGTAGATAGAGAGATGGACACACGTTGGGAAAGACAGGAGGTATGGGGTAGATAGAGAGATGGACACACGTTGGGAAAGACAGGAGGTATGGGGTAGATAGAGAGACGGACACACGTTGGGAAAGACAGGAGGTATGGGGTAGATAGAGAGATGGACACACGTTGGGAAAGACAAGAGATAAAGACAGGAGGTATGGGGTAGATAGAGAGACGGACACACGTTGGGAAAGACAGGAGGTATGGGGTATATAGAGAGATGGACACACGTTGGGAAAGACAAGAGATAAAGACAGGAGGTATGGGGTAGATAGAGAGACGGACACACGTTGGGAAAGACAGGAGGTATGGGGTAGATTGAGAGATGGACACACGTTGGGAAAGACAGGAGGTATGGGGTAGATAGAGAGACGGACACACGTTGGGAAAGACAGGAGGTATGGGGTAGATAGAGAGATGGACACACGTTGGGAAAGTCAGGAGGTATGGGGTAGATAGAGAGATGGACACACGTTGGGAAAGACAGGAGGTATGGGGTAGATAGACGGACACACGTTGGGAAAGACAGGAGGTATGGGGTAGATAGACGGACACACGTTGGGAAAGACAGGAGGTATGGGGTAGATAGAGAGATGGACACACGTTGGGAAAGACAAGAGATAAAGACAGGAGGTATGGGGTAGATAGAGAGACGGACACACGTTGGGAAAGACAGGAGGTATGGGGTAGATTGAGAGATGGACACACGTTGGGAAAGACAGGAGGTATGGGGTAGATAGAGAGACGGACACACGTTGGGAAAGACAGGAGGTATGGGGTAGATAGAGAGATGGACACACGTTGGGAAAGACAAGAGATAAAGACAGGAGGTATGGGGTAGATAGAGAGACGGACACACGTTGGGAAAGACAGGAGGTATGGGGTAGATAGAGAGATGGACACACGTTGGGAAAGACAGGAGGTATGGGGTAGATAGAGAGATGGACACACGTTGGGAAAGACAGGAGGTAGATAGAGAGATGGACACACGTTGGGAAAGACAGGAGGTAAAGACAGGAGGTATGGGGTAGATAGAGAGATGGACACACGTTGGGAAAGACAGGAGGTATGGGGTAGATAGAGAGATGGACACACGTTGGGAAAGACAGGAGGTATGGGGTAGATAGAGAGATGGACACACGTTGGAAAAGACAGGAGGTATGGGGTAGATAGAGAGATGGACACACGTTGGGAAAGACAGGAGGTATGGGGTAGATAGAGAGATGGACACACGTTGGGAAAGACAGGAGGTATGGGGTAGATAGAGAGATGGACACACGTTGGGAAAGACAGGATATAAAGACAGGAGGTATGGGGTAGATAGAGAGATGGACACACGTTGGGAAAGACAGGAGGTAAAGACAGGAGGTATGGGGTAGATAGAGAGATGGACACACGTTGGGAAAGACAAGAGATAAAGACAGGAGGTATGGGGTAGATAGAGAGATGGACACACGTTGGGAAAGACAGGAGGTATGGGGTAGATAGAGAGATGGACACACGTTGGAAAAGACAGGAGGTATGGGGTAGATAGAGAGATGGACACACGTTGGGAAAGACAGGAGGTATGGGGTAGATAGAGAGATGGACACACGTTGGGAAAGACAGGAGGTATGGGATAGATAGAGAGATGGACACACGTTGGGAAAGACAGGAGGTATGGGGTAGATAGAGAGATGGACACACGTTGGGAAAGACAGGAGGTATGGAGTAGATAGAGAGATGGACACACGTTGGGAAAGACAGGAGGTAAAGACAGGAGGTATGGGGTAGATAGAGAGATGGACACACGTTGGGAAAGACAAGAGATAAAGACAGGAGGTATGGGGTAGATAGAGAGATGGACACACGTTGGGAAAGACAGGAGGTATGGGGTAGATAGAGAGATGGACACACGTTGGGAAAGACAGGAGATAAAGACAGGAGGTATGGGGTAGATAGAGAGATGGACACACGTTGGGAAAGACAGGAGGTATGGGGTAGATAGAGAGATGGACACACGTTGGGAAAGACAGGAGATAAAGACAGGAGGTATGGGGTAGATAGAGAGATGGACACACGTTGGGAAAGACAGGAGGTATGGGGTAGATAGAGAGATGGACACACGTTGGGAAAGACAGGAGGTATGGGGTAGATAGAGAGATGGACACACGTTGGGAAAGACAGGAGGTATGGGGTAGATAGAGAGATGGACACACGTTGGGAAAGACAGGAGGTATGGGGTAGATAGAGAGACGGACACACGTTGGGAAAGACAGGAGGTATGGGGTAGATAGACGGACACACGTTGGGAAAGACAGGAGGTATGGGGTAGATAGAGAGATGGACACACGTTGGGAAAGACAAGAGATAAAGACAGGAGGTATGGGGTAGATAGAGAGACGGACACACGTTGGGAAAGACAGGAGGTATGGGGTAGATTGAGAGATGGACACACGTTGGGAAAGACAGGAGGTATGGGGTAGATAGAGAGACGGACACACGTTGGGAAAGACAGGAGGTATGGGGTAGATAGAGAGATGGACACACGTTGGGAAAGACAAGAGATAAAGACAGGAGGTATGGGGTAGATAGAGAGACGGACACACGTTGGGAAAGACAGGAGGTATGGGGTAGATAGAGAGATGGACACACGTTGGGAAAGACAGGAGGTATGGGGTAGATAGAGAGATGGACACACGTTGGAGGTATGGGGTAGATAGAGAGATGGACACACGTTGGGAAAGACAGGAGGTAGATAGAGAGATGGACACACGTTGGGAAAGACAGGAGGTAAAGACAGGAGGTATGGGGTAGATAGAGAGATGGACACACGTTGGGAAAGACAGGAGGTATGGGGTAGATAGAGAGATGGACACACGTTGGGAAAGACAGGAGGTATGGGGTAGATAGAGAGATGGACACACGTTGGAAAAGACAGGAGGTATGGGGTAGATAGAGAGATGGACACACGTTGGGAAAGACAGGAGGTATGGGGTAGATAGAGAGATGGACACACGTTGGGAAAGACAGGAGGTATGGGGTAGATAGAGAGATGGACACACGTTGGGAAAGACAGGAGGTATGGGGTAGATAGAGAGATGGACACACATTGGGAAAGACAGGATATAAAGACAGGAGGTATGGGGTAGATAGAGAGATGGACACACGTTGGGAAAGACAGGAGGTAAAGACAGGAGGTATGGGGTAGATAGAGAGATGGACACACGTTGGGAAAGACAAGAGATAAAGACAGGAGGTATGGGGTAGATAGAGAGATGGACACACGTTGGGAAAGACAGGAGGTATGGGGTAGATAGAGAGATGGACACACGTTGGAAAAGACAAGAGATAAAGACAGGAGGTATGGGGTAGATAGAGAGACGGACACACGTTGGGAAAGACAGGAGGTATGGGGTATATAGAGAGATGGACACACGTTGGGAAAGACAAGAGATAAAGACAGGAGGTATGGGGTAGATAGAGAGACGGACACACGTTGGGAAAGACAGGAGGTATGGGGTAGATTGAGAGATGGACACACGTTGGGAAAGACAGGAGGTATGGGGTAGATAGAGAGACGGACACACGTTGGGAAAGACAGGAGGTATGGGGTAGATAGAGAGATGGACACACGTTGGGAAAGTCAGGAGGTATGGGGTAGATAGAGAGATGGACACACGTTGGGAAAGACAGGAGGTATGGGGTAGATAGACGGACACACGTTGGGAAAGACAGGAGGTATGGGGTAGATAGACGGACACACGTTGGGAAAGACAGGAGGTATGGGGTAGATAGAGAGATGGACACACGTTGGGAAAGACAAGAGATAAAGACAGGAGGTATGGGGTAGATAGAGAGACGGACACACGTTGGGAAAGACAGGAGGTATGGGGTAGATTGAGAGATGGACACACGTTGGGAAAGACAGGAGGTATGGGGTAGATAGAGAGACGGACACACGTTGGGAAAGACAGGAGGTATGGGGTAGATAGAGAGATGGACACACGTTGGGAAAGACAAGAGATAAAGACAGGAGGTATGGGGTAGATAGAGAGACGGACACACGTTGGGAAAGACAGGAGGTATGGGGTAGATAGAGAGATGGACACACGTTGGGAAAGACAGGAGGTATGGGGTAGATAGAGAGATGGACACACGTTGGGAAAGACAGGAGGTAGATAGAGAGATGGACACACGTTGGGAAAGACAGGAGGTAAAGACAGGAGGTATGGGGTAGATAGAGAGATGGACACACGTTGGGAAAGACAGGAGGTATGGGGTAGATAGAGAGATGGACACACGTTGGGAAAGACAGGAGGTATGGGGTAGATAGAGAGATGGACACACGTTGGAAAAGACAGGAGGTATGGGGTAGATAGAGAGATGGACACACGTTGGGAAAGACAGGAGGTATGGGGTAGATAGAGAGATGGACACACGTTGGGAAAGACAGGAGGTATGGGGTAGATAGAGAGATGGACACACGTTGGGAAAGACAGGATATAAAGACAGGAGGTATGGGGTAGATAGAGAGATGGACACACGTTGGGAAAGACAGGAGGTAAAGACAGGAGGTATGGGGTAGATAGAGAGATGGACACACGTTGGGAAAGACAAGAGATAAAGACAGGAGGTATGGGGTAGATAGAGAGATGGACACACGTTGGGAAAGACAGGAGGTATGGGGTAGATAGAGAGATGGACACACGTTGGAAAAGACAGGAGGTATGGGGTAGATAGAGAGATGGACACACGTTGGGAAAGACAGGAGGTATGGGGTAGATAGAGAGATGGACACACGTTGGGAAAGACAGGAGGTATGGGATAGATAGAGAGATGGACACACGTTGGGAAAGACAGGAGGTATGGGGTAGATAGAGAGATGGACACACGTTGGGAAAGACAGGAGGTATGGGGTAGATAGAGAGATGGACACACGTTGGGAAAGACAGGAGGTAAAGACAGGAGGTATGGGGTAGATAGAGAGATGGACACACGTTGGGAAAGACAAGAGATAAAGACAGGAGGTATGGGGTAGATAGAGAGATGGACACACGTTGGGAAAGACAGGAGGTATGGGGTAGATAGAGAGATGGACACACGTTGGGAAAGACAGGAGATAAAGACAGGAGGTATGGGGTAGATAGAGAGATGGACACACGTTGGGAAAGACAGGAGGTATGGGGTAGATAGAGAGATGGACACACGTTGGGAAAGACAGGAGATAAAGACAGGAGGTATGGGGTAGATAGAGAGATGGACACACGTTGGGAAAGACAGGAGGTATGGGGTAGATAGAGAGATGGACACACGTTGGGAAAGACAGGAGGTATGGGGTAGATAGAGAGATGGACACACGTTGGGAAAGACAGGAGGTATGGGGTAGATAGAGAGATGGACACACGTTGGGAAAGACAGGAGGTATGGGGTAGATAGAGAGATGGACACACGTTGGGAAAGACAGGAGGTATGGGGTAGATAGAGAGATGGACACACGTTGGGAAAGACAGGAGGTATGGGGTAGATAGAGAGACGGACACACGTTGGGAAAGACAGGAGGTATGGGGTAGATAGACGGACACACGTTGGGAAAGACAGGAGGTATGGGGTAGATAGAGAGATGGACACACGTTGGGAAAGACAAGAGATAAAGACAGGAGGTATGGGGTAGATAGAGAGACGGACACACGTTGGGAAAGACAGGAGGTATGGGGTAGATTGAGAGATGGACACACGTTGGGAAAGACAGGAGGTATGGGGTAGATAGAGAGACGGACACACGTTGGGAAAGACAGGAGGTATGGGGTAGATAGAGAGATGGACACACGTTGGGAAAGACAAGAGATAAAGACAGGAGGTATGGGGTAGATAGAGAGACGGACACACGTTGGGAAAGACAGGAGGTATGGGGTAGATAGAGAGATGGACACACGTTGGGAAAGACAGGAGGTATGGGGTAGATAGAGAGATGGACACACGTTGGAGGTATGGGGTAGATAGAGAGATGGACACACGTTGGGAAAGACAGGAGGTAGATAGAGAGATGGACACACGTTGGGAAAGACAGGAGGTAAAGACAGGAGGTATGGGGTAGATAGAGAGATGGACACACGTTGGGAAAGACAGGAGGTATGGGGTAGATAGAGAGATGGACACACGTTGGGAAAGACAGGAGGTATGGGGTAGATAGAGAGATGGACACACGTTGGAAAAGACAGGAGGTATGGGGTAGATAGAGAGATGGACACACGTTGGGAAAGACAGGAGGTATGGGGTAGATAGAGAGATGGACACACGTTGGGAAAGACAGGAGGTATGGGGTAGATAGAGAGATGGACACACGTTGGGAAAGACAGGAGGTATGGGGTAGATAGAGAGATGGACACACATTGGGAAAGACAGGATATAAAGACAGGAGGTATGGGGTAGATAGAGAGATGGACACACGTTGGGAAAGACAGGAGGTAAAGACAGGAGGTATGGGGTAGATAGAGAGATGGACACACGTTGGGAAAGACAAGAGATAAAGACAGGAGGTATGGGGTAGATAGAGAGATGGACACACGTTGGGAAAGACAGGAGGTATGGGGTAGATAGAGAGATGGACACACGTTGGAAAAGACAGGAGGTATGGGGTAGATAGAGAGATGGACACACGTTGGGAAAGACAGGAGGTATGGGGTAGATAGAGAGATGGACACACGTTGGGAAAGACAGGAGGTATGGGGTAGATAGAGAGATGGACACACGTTGGGAAAGACAGGAGGTAAAGACAGGAGGTATGGGGTAGATAGAGAGATGGACACACGTTGGGAAAGACAGGAGGTATGGGGTAGATAGAGAGATGGACACACGTTGGGAAAGACAGGAGGTAAAGACAGGAGGTATGGGGTAGATAGAGAGATGGACACACGTTGGGAAAGACAAGAGATAAAGACAGGAGGTATGGGGTAGATAGAGAGATGGACACACGTTGGGAAAGACAGGAGGTATGGGGTAGATAGAGAGATGGACACACGTTGGGAAAGACAGGAGGTATGGGGTAGATAGAGAGATGGACACACGTTGGGAAAGACAGGAGGTATGGGGTAGATAGAGAGATGGACACACGTTGGGAAAGACAGGAGATAAAGACAGGAGGTATGGGGTAGATAGAGAGATGGACACACGTTGGGAAAGACAGGAGGTATGGGGTAGATAGAGAGATGGACACACGTTGGGAAAGACAGGAGGTATGGGGTAGATAGAGAGATGGACACACGTTGGGAAAGACAGGAGGTATGGGGTAGATAGAGAGACGGACACACGTTGGGAAAGACAGGAGGTATGGGGTAGATAGAGAGATGGACACACGTTGGGAAAGACAGGAGGTATGGGGTAGATAGAGAGATGGACACACGTTGGGAAAGACAGGAGGTAAAGACAGGAGGTATGGGGTAGATAGAGAGATGGACACACGTTGGGAAAGACAAGAGATAAAGACAGGAGGTATGGGGTAGATAGAGAGACGGACACACGTTGGGAAAGACAGGAGGTATGGGGTAGATAGAGAGATGGACACACGTTGGGAAAGACAGGAGGTATGGGGTAGATAGAGAGATGGACACACGTTGGGAAAGACAGGAGGAATGGAACACAGAGGAATAGAACACACCGGGAGATGGACATTTTGAAAGACTAGGGCTGAATATAGGGACGGAATCTCGGAGGTATGGGCAGACAGAGAGACGGATACATCTTTGTAAAAAAAAAATTTGGACGAAGGGAAAACGCAGAAACATTGACCCTCTTTTCCTCTAGCGTGGGACTAGTTATTACGTCATTGAGCGAAACAGGAAGTAAATTGGTACGTTCCAGAAAGTTTTTTTTTTACTGTCCGTAAATCGACGCGTAGTTTTTCCAGTGTAGATATAGGTCATTCAGTGGCGTCACTAGGTCGGGTGTCATCCGGTGCAGTAACTGAGGGTGTCACCCCTGGTGTCACCCCATTACAGGCCAATCATTTTTACATTTCCGGATTGGTTTCACTTTTCCCGTTACTTTTATTTTTTTAAATAGATAAAAAATGTTTTGAAAAAATCCTCCCTAATTTGTTCCACTGTATCCCCACCCCGACTTTGTGATGCTGCTAAAATCTTTTGGTGCGATGTTTAGTTTTTTAAATATTAAAGCATCATCAACATTTTTACATAACAAATACAACTCATGTTAGGAGATGATGGTGACTTAAGAGGAAGATGACTTTGGAGATGATGAAAATATTGGAGAAAATGATGACTTTAGAGATAATGACTACGGCGTTGATTATGACTTTGGAGATGGTAATGAATTTGGAGAAGTTGTTGAATTTGGAAATATTGATGACTTTAGAGATGTTGATGACTTTAGTGATACTGATGACTTTAGAAATAATGTTGACTTGAAAAAGAGAATTTCTTGAGGGTCAACAACAACATATATGGCTAATATTTTTCTCAAATACGAATTATATATATGTGTGTTTGGCTTGATGTATGCGTGTTTGACTTGATGTATGTGTGTTTGCCTTGATGTATGTGTGTTTGGCTTGATGTATGTGTGCTTAGCTTGATGTATGTGTGTTTGGCTTGATGTATATGTGTTTGCTTTGATGTATGTGTGTTTGGCTTGATGTATGTGTGCTTAACTTGATGTATGTGTGTTTGGCTTGATGCATATGTGTTTGCCTTGATGTATGTGTGCTTGCCTTGATGTATGTGTGTTTGGCTTGATGTATGTGTGTTTGCCTTGATGTATGTGTGCTTGCCTTGATGTATGTGTGCTTAACTTGATGTATGTGTGTTTGGCTTGATGTATGTGTGTTTTAATAACATGTTTTAATAAAAAATCGGATCCTCATCTTATTATTTTCAGATAGGAAAATCTTAAAAAACAAACAGGAGACGTTCAGTAATATAAAAAAATGACACCATATTTACCGAGCAAATTTTCCACCATCAAGTCCCACACATAGTCTGACAAGTCTCGGGATATGATCAAATCTCGCGAGACTAAGGTGTAGGTCAAAATTAAAAAAAAAATATCTTCATTCAGGAAAGTTTTGACATATTTTATCCCCTACATGATGGGTGCCCCATTTCCCACATTCCATCTCACCAAATCACCAAGACAGATTCTGAAAGGCAGTTTAAGACCCGCTAGTTCAGATGCCCCTAATAATCATAGTGTATCGATTCTAGCAAGAAAGTATCGATTCTACCAAAACGCCCCCGAGGGGTGTAGTATCAGCTCAGCTTACCAGATTGCACAGAATGGTAAAAAGGGGATTCCATTACGTCGCGGTGATCTCCCTTTACATGGTTACTTTCCTTGGAACATGATCTCACTTTATAGCGTTACCTCCCTTAGGAATATGACTGCCAGCTGTTGACATTGGGAGTAGTCACCAGATTGAGTTAAACCAAATTCACCCGTTTTCAACTTTATTAGAATGAAAACTCCTTACAAGAATAGCCGTACCCTTGTAAATATTACGAAAATAGCCAAGCCCTTTTAAATCATTTCTGTAAATAAAAAAAAACAATTTCGAAGAATACTGAACGATATTTCTGCAACATCCCCTGCTTAATATTAGTGTCATTGACAAGCTTAATTAACTGTCACTGGATAATTAGCAATTCTTTTATTATTTTATATAAAAAGAATCGATTTTTTACAACAACGGTCGTGATGGTTACGAATTGAACAGTAAAGAGGATCTTGAATATGGACTAGAACCTTTTGATACACACTAATGCGGTTTCATTGTAAAACGTGGAAAATGCTGGCTAACAAAGAACGGGGTGGGGGGGGGGGGTAAGGTTGCTGACGAGGAAAATAACATTTTGTAGTTCTGTAGTAGCTCAATTAGAGCGGAAACTAATCAACTCTTGCGTCTAGTCAACGTTTGAATCCCATTGAGTAAAACAGCAGTTTTATTCAGCACACTATGATATATGAATTCTTCTTCTTCTTCTTTTTTTTTCCTCGTTCTCTATTTTAACGTTGGAGGGGATTTCCTCAAACAGAATTCAATATTACGTATCAACACGTCAGAGTATATCCGCAACATAGACCATTGATTCCGACTTCAGCTCGACTTTCTTTCTGGATTTGTTTCAATAGTCTTTGACTGCCCAAGAATAAATTACATGTTCAAAGCAGTAGTTGTTTGATTTTGGAGTTATCAATCCTAGATGGGTTGCTGTGCCCAGCTATTGAGCCTCATCTCTCGGGGTTTGAACTTGGAACTTTTTGGTTAGCAACCGTGAGTTTTACCGGCCCGACCAACATTTTTATATAACCATCTCGTGGTGATACGGTCAGAATACTTTGTAACACAACCAAATGATATAACAAAACCAAACTGGACAGAGAGGTTGTGGCCTACCAAACAGATTAGCATTGTGGGCAGATATTTGTCAACTTGTTAGGCCACATAAGAAACAGCATTTATCATGTACATAAGCAACCTACAGGATCTAACATTATTTTAGGCTATTTTATCACTCAACAACGCCTTATAGTACCGTTTGTTTCGTTTAAAGGAAATCTCAATTTTTTTTCTAAATCAAATTAATAAAACAAATTAAAGTTTTTGGCAGATAATTTTACAACTGGATAAGAGACAGTTGACATTGGGTAATGTCTTGAGACATGTTTTACACTACAACTTATCACGTTTAATCATTTGAGATTTTTATGGTGTTGACGCTCATATACTCTAGTTTTATTTAGTGCCATGTTTGAATTTGTACGTCATGGTCAGTATGTGATTACCTAGCTACAAGGACCGATATTTAACTACAAGGAACGATTACCTAACTCCAAGGAACGATTACCTAACTACAATTAATGATTACCTAACTCCAAGGAACGATTACCTAGCTACTAGGGCCGATTACCTAACTAAAAGGAACGATTACCTAACTACAATGAACGATAACCTAACTACAAGGACCGATTACTTAACTAAGAGAAACGATTACCTAACTACAAGGACCGATTACTTAACTAAGAGAAACGATTACCTAACTACAAGGACCTATTAGCCAACTACAAGGACCGATTACCTAACTACAATGAACGATTACCTAACTATAAGGAACGATTACCTAACGGTTCAGATCCTAAACAACCCGAAGAAACCCACCCTCAGTAAGCCAGCGACCAACCACTTTGATTAAATCGACCATTGTGGAGACCGTGAGTTCTTATCACGTGACGTCTCGTGACTTCCCGTGACTTTCTCGCGAGTTCTCGCAATCCCATCTATTCTCGCTAAAACCACAAGTGTCTGAAAACGTGTTTTCCCTTCTTTGAAAAAGTACTTGATCTCCACTTCACTATTCATACCCACATTCACACAAAGGCTTTATCACTCCCCCCCCCCCCCCCCCCATTCCCCGTATTTCGTCCCACAACCCCTCGCACAATATCTTTACCTCACACGACATCTACATTCCACACACAATAACCACTCCTCAATAACCACCCCCCCCCCCTAACCCCTAATTTAAAGATTTCATTGTGCAGAGTATATTAGAAAATATTTTGTTAACACTCAAGTCTAAAAGTTTAAATCCAAAATGTTTATTTGCTTTTTTTTCACACAATTCTAGTGGACAGCGCACCCAAATCTAGTGGCCAGTTCACAGAAACCTAATGGCCAGTTCACGAAAACTTAATGGTCAGTTCACAGAAACCTAATGACCAGTTCACTAAACCTTGTTTGTTAATGCTTAAAAATTCAGGCCTACTCTGGCTTGACCTAAACCGTAAAACCACTTAAGCTGTCAAATAACCTCTTTAGCTGTCAAATAACCTCTTTAGCTACCTATAATGGCAAGTATTTACCATTACTTTCGTTGTATCCGTAGAAAGTCTACTAAAGTAACTTACAAATCAATCTTAATTAAATTTTATCGTCCGCTTGACCACAAGGCCGCTATTTCTTCAAGTAGGTAGAACGAAACTCCATTCACAGATATTCAACGGACTTAATTTCCAAGAAAGATGCGTAGCTGGTCCTGTGAATGAATGCGGTAGAAAGCAATGAAGGGAGAGTGAGTGTAAGTGGGAATATCCGATAATTGGTCTCATAGTGGGACACAACAGGGGCACGTAACTCTGATCAAGGGGACATAACTAGCCGTGTGTTTGCTGGAGTTGTCCGGGAGAAATTGTGACAGACGCTGATGTTGTTTCATAGCAACGTCAAGTCGAACGTAAACGTACGGTCCACGGGGCACTGATAGGGTTGGGATGAGGGGGGGGGATCTTTGTAGAGGGAGACTTTTTGTTTCAAGAAAGTCGAATATTGGCATAATAAGAAATATTGAGGTAGGGGGGAAGGAGGTAGGCAATAAGGGAGGGAGATTGAGGGGAGGGGAAGGGGCGGAGTTAAAAGGTTTTAATTTGCATTTTTTATTGCCTTTTATGAGAAACTGTGTGGTTAGTGGGGGGGGGGGGGGTGGGGTGGAGGTAGACAGTGAAGGAGAAGGTTAAAAGGGGGGGGGGGGTGGGGTTGACATTTTTTGGGTAGTTTATTGCCTTAGTGCCTTTATAAGAAATGTTGAGGTTGGTGGCGGGGGGGGGGGGGGGCTTTGACAATTAGAGGGGGGACTAGAAGTAAAGGGGGGGGGGGGGGCGGAGTTGAAAGGTTTATTGCTTTTATAAGAAATGTTGAGGTCAGTGTGAGTACTCTAGAGTGGACTGTGAGTGGTCGATTCCTTGCCTTAGACACGTCACGCGAGCCCTAGGTGAGTTCCTTATGATTCATCGCGTGCTTTCTTTTGTTTTAAAGTTTCTATTTAAAGACGAGCTAATAGCACTACTGTTGTGTTATGTTTTAAAGTTTCTATTTAAAGACGAGCTAATAGCACTACTGTTGTTTTGTTTTAACGTTTCTATTTAAAGACGAGCTAATAGCACTACTGTTGTTTTGTTTTAAAGTTTCTATTTAAAGACGAGCTAATAGCACTACTGTTGTGTTATGTTTTAACGTTTCTATTTAAAGACGGGTGGCCGGAAAGAACCGCAACGGAAAAAAGCGCAACGGAAAAAAGCGCAAAACAAAAAGCGCAACGGAAAAAAGCGCACACGGAAAAAAGCGCAAAGAGAAAAAAGCGCACACAGAAAAAAGCGCTAAGAGAAAAAAGCGCAAACAGAAAAAAGCGCAAAGAGAAAAAAGCGCACACAGAAAAAAGCGCAAACAGAAAAAAGCGCAAACGGAAAAAAGCGCAAAGAGAAAAAAGCGCACACGGAAAAAAGCGCAAAGAGAAAAAAGCGCACACAGAAAAAAGCGCAAAGAGAAAAAAGCGCACACAGAAAAAAGCGCAAAGAGAAAAAAGCGCAAACGGAAAAAAGCGCAAAGAGAAAAAAGCGCACACGGAAAAAAGCGCAAACGGAAAAAAGCGCAAACGGAAAAAAGCGCAAACAGAAAAAAGCGCAAACGGAAAAAAGCGCAAAGAGAAAAAAGCGCACACAGAAAAAAGCGCAAACAGAAAAAAGCGCAAACGGAAAAAAGCGCACACAGAAAAAAGCGCAAACGGAAAAAACGCAAACTGAAAAAAGCGCAACGACAAAAAGCGCAAACGGAAAAAAGCGCAAAAACAGAAAAAAAAACGCAAACAAAAAAAAGCACACACAGAAAACTGTGCAAACCGAAAAATGCACAAAGAGCCATTTTCGCACAAAGACCTATAAGGACTAGATGACACATTTATACATGATTGTTAGGGCTGCTGTGAGAGAGTCGTGTTTGACCTGACGAGATCTACTACCATTTAAAGCGTACCACTACCATGTTGTGACCTACTTAGGTCGAGTCATTTTTATTTTGACATTGTATAATTCCTTATATGGAATGATTGTGTAACACCTGGGGGTTTTCCATTGACTATTAAGGTGTTTGAGACATAGAAAATTTCCATTAAAATCTGATTGAATGATTCTGATCAGATGATTATCCCAACCAATGGCGACATGAGTTGAGGATAACCTCCCCTGTCACAGAAGTCTTTAATTGCCCCGCACACTCGCAACACGAGGCAGTTTATCTTGACCTGGCAGTCTACGAGGCAGTTTTACCTTAGTCAGGCAGCCGTCCATATTGTCCGGCTATAGACTCTGACCATTTGAACGTGAGAGTACTTAAGACCTGTGTGTGCCTTGCTTTCTTAAGTTGATTTAGTCTTCTAGTTTAATATTACTTGTCGCTCAGTAATTCTAGAAACTACAACAGTGTTGTGTGGCCTGTAGCTGTTCTTTAGACAGTGTAGAAATCTGTGATAGTGTTTTTTCCTACATTGTGTAAGTTGGGTTTTTGATATTTTATACATTAAATATTTTATTTAGTTCAACCTTGTGTTCTGCCACTTCTGAGTTCGCTGATTAAAAGGTCGTATGTAGATTGGATGAGTGTTAATTACAATAGTATCACTAGCTTCCCTAGACATTAAATTCGAGCCCTAGTGGTCGTTGTGTTAAGTGTTCATCCACTTAGGCCGTAAGGCATTTGCATATGACCCCGAAAAAAGAATCCGGGGACGTTCTCCTTCTATTTGGCTGATAGATAGGTTAACGTTACAAAGTGGGGGCTCGTCCGGGATTTAATCTGTCGTTCCAGTTGTTGGTTATATCAGTTGAATACTAAGGTTAGTTGGATTTAGTTGTTTTTATATCCAGTGTAGCGCCGTGGTCTTACAACGCGCGCTCAGGCTAGAGTATCTAGGTCAAATAAGCAGACGTGTCACGTCCTACATTTAGAGGTCAAGTACACGGCCCAACGCTGTGTATTAATTTAAAGAATCTAGGCTTGTTGTGATTTTCAAGTTAGTGTTATGGAGTCTTTTTTGGCTAATCCTACTTTTGAAGGTGTAGAAAAGTTGAGTAGAAAAGTGTTGATTAGTCTTGTTAAGGAATTGAAATTGGATTATTCTGTTACGCAGAAGTCAGAGGTGTTGAGAGATAAAATTGTTGTTCATTTCATTAATGAAGGGGTATTTGATGAAAGTTTGTTGGCTGGTGTATTACTTCGTGAGGAGAAAGTTGCTTTAGAGAAGGCATTAAAAGAACAGGAGTTAAAGGTTAAAATTGCTTTAGATAGGAGGAGGTTGGAATCAGAATTTGGTCAAGTTAGTGATGTCACTTCTCTGGTAGATCCAAAAAAGTTGTCGGTAGGGCAAGTGATTGCCAAATTTGGGAAATTAGTGCCTAAATTTGATGAAACAGATTTGGTCGTTTTCTTTAACTCGTTTGAGAGTTTAGCGAAGACATGTGAATGGCCCGAAACTTCCATTACTGCTTTATTGAGCTCTGTCCTTACTGGGAAAGCTGCAAAAACATACCAGGCACTCTCTCACGACGTTCAAAATAACTATAGTTTGGTCAAGACTGCCATTTTAAAGGCCTACGCACTGACGCCCGAGGCCTATCGGACAAAATTCCGAACACTCCGCAAGTTACCCACACAATCATATGTGGAATTTCTCTTTGAAAAGGAGAAAATATTCTCAAGGTGGCTACACTCTGAGGAAGTTTCTGAGTTTGAGAAACTCAGGTCACTTATCCTAAGGGAAGAATTCCTATCGTCCCTGCCTGAAGAGATACGACTACACATTCTGGATAACAAGATAACTGACATCCAGAAGGCTGCTGAGTCGGCTGACACCTATATGTTGGTGCATAAGAAACCACCAGTGTCAGGAAACCGCCTCAACCCCGTGCTTCCCCTTTTTGGCAGCAATCCTCCTGTTGGCCAACATTTGAAGGCATCACAGTCCAGAGAGAAACCAAGATCAACTCTCAATCGTCGAGCAGTATGCCAGTTCTGCAAAAGGTCTGGGCATCTTGTCAAGGACTGTTACAAACGTCTTCAGAATAACAGAGAGGTGGTGCGTACTTCCGCGCACTATGCTCTATCCCCTCAAGCAGCCAGTTCAACTATGAACTCTAGAATTCTAAAGGACTCTAACCCTAAGTGTCCGCAAGAAGGTAGTCAAGTCTCCACACATTATGTGCAGTCACATTTTGACTGTTCTCGCCACCATCCAGTTTCTTCCGAGTCTACCGATCTCGAGGGATCGAGAAAAGTTGACTTTTCATCTTTTATGGCCGAAGCCATCATTAGCAAACCAGGTGATCCGTTGTCTCAGCGGAATATCACCGTCCTAAGAGACACAGGAGCGTCACAATCACTCCTTTTGAAAAGTTCAATGGACATTACACCAGAGACGAACACCGGAAGGATTTCCATTATCCAGGGAGTGGGGACAAAATCTACTGTCGTCCCTCTACACAAGTTTGCCCTGAAACATCATCTCGTCGAAGGTGAGGTCATTTTAGGTGTGATAGATAGTATTCCTGTCCCAGGAGTACACCTACTTCTAGGGAATGACCTTGCGGGAAGCAAAGTATACCCCTGTACGGTTTCAGACCCTTTGTCAACAGTTCCAGATAATGATTATGAACTGTATCCTGCATGTGCGGTGACAAGAAGCCAGACCAAACAATTGGCTGACATCACGTCTGAACCACACCCGCCATCATCGTCAAGAAATTCGACTCTCAAACTGGAGTCTATGCTTCCAGAGAACACAAGCCTGGGCTTACCCCTGAGAATATCTCAGGAAGACATCATTAAAGCTCAAGAAGTCGACGCGGAACTCAAAGCAACAGTCGAAAAATCTCTATCATCTGACGATGGAGAATATTTCTCCGAGAACGGCCTCTTCTTTCGTCGCGCTATACCAGTGATTGCCTCACCAGCCGAACCATGGTTGGGTAAAAACCAGCTGTGGGTCCCTCCACCTTATCGGCATGAAATACTTAAGCTGGCACATGACCATCCAATGTCAGCGCACCCAGGAGTCACTAAAACGACGGCGAAGATCAAAGAACTGTTCTTTTGGCCCAAAATGAGAAAAGATGTGTCGCGTTACTGCAGAAGTTGCACGAACTGTCAGTTGGCCGGAAAGCCAAACCAGACAATTCCTAAGGCCCCTTTGAGTCCGATTCCTGTATTAGAAGAACCTTTTTCTAAAATCGTCATGGACTGTGTAGGTCCCTTGCCTAAAACCAAGGCGGGCAACGAGTACCTACTTACCTTTATGTGTTCAAGTACCCGTTTTCCCGAGGCGATTCCCTTACGGAACATTAAGGCAAAGACTGTAGTCAGAGCCATGACCCGGTTCTTCACTACCTTTGGATTACCTAGAATCGTGCAAACAGATCAAGGCAGCAACTTCACCAGTCACCATTTTCAGGAAGCGCTAGCCAAGCTAGGCGTTACCCACATCACCAGCTCAGCCTACCACCCTCAGTCTCAAGGCGTACTTGAGAGGTTTCACCAAACCCTCAAAACCATGTTAAGAACGTTCGCTAATAGTAACACCCAATGGGATGAGTCTGTTCCTTGGATTATTTTCGCCGCGAGGGACTGTGTCCAGGACTCTTTAGGCTACTCGCCTTTTCAACTTGTGTTTGGACATTCTGTCCGTGGCCCCCTGAAGCTGATACACGAACGTTGGACAGGTACCAGTGATCATCCAGTGGAAAACTTCGACGATTTTCACGTTCGACTGAAAGCCGTGTGCGAAATGGCTCACAAGAACTTAAGAAAGGCCCAAGTGAGAATGAAAGAACTGTATGATAAGAGTTCTTGTAAACGAACATTCAATCCAGGCGACAAAGTTCTTGTGCTAGTGCCTAATCTGGACAATGCGTTATCCTTGAGATATTGTGGACCCTTTACTGTGCATTCAAAATTAAGTGATTTGAACTATGTTGTCAATACGCCCGACAGAAGAAAGAAACAGACCGTGTATCATGTCAACTCACTGAAAAAATATTATGATAATTGTAACAATTTTCAATCCACAGCTAAAATTACTTTACCTGTATGTTCAAATGTTTCTGATGATGTGATACATGATAAATTGAAACCCCCAAAATTGGTAAATTCTTCCTTTTTAGATAATTTGAATGTCCACCTTATGCATTTGTCCACAGAGGAAAGCCATAGATTGTCTCAGTTATTTGAGACATTTCCCTCTATTTTTGGGGATGTCCCCAAAGAAGCGAAGGTTCCACCTCATGATGTAGACGTTGGTGACGCAAAACCCATTAAACAACACCCCTATAGAGTTAACCCGGAAAAAGCTGCTTTGATAAAAGATGAAATTGATTATATGCTCAAGAATGATATCATTGAGCCCAGTTTCAGCAACTGGAGTTCCCCATGTCTCCTAGTCCCGAAAGACGGTGGATCTTTCAGGTTTGTGACCGACTTTAGGAAGGTGAATGCGCTCACCAAAGCTGATTCCTATCCCTTACCTCGGATAGAGGACGTTATTGATAAAGTTGGTCAAGCTAAGATAATTTCCAAAATTGATTTACTTTCAGGATACTGGCAAATCCCCTTATCTGACCGTGCAAAAGAAATATCTGCTTTTGTAACCCCTAATGGTTTTTATAGATACAAACGCATGCCCTTTGGTATGCGAAATGCTGGTCAAACTTTCCAGAGGGTCATTAACTCTGTCATTGCTGACATAGACCAATGTGAGGCCTACATAGATGATATAGTTGTATTTTCTAATACTTTTGAAGAACATATTGTTCAATTGACTAACCTTTTTAGAAAATTGTCTGAAGTGAATTTTACTGTAAACTTACATAAAAGTGATTTCTGTAAAGCTTCAATTACCTATTTGGGTTATCAAGTGGGAACGAACCAAGTTCGGCCCATTGAAGCTAAAGTAGATGCTATTGTAAGGTTACCACCTCCCAAAAATTGTAAAGAGATCAAAAAGTTCCTTGGGATGGCTGGTTACTATAGACGGTTCTGTCAAAACTTTTCAGCTATTGCTGAACCTCTTACTGCATTATTGAAAAAGGGTGTTAAGTTTGAATGGTCCAATAAATGTCAAGAAGCTTTTTTAACCATTAAGTCATTTTTATCAAATGCTCCTGTTATGGCTGCACCAAATTTTAGCAAGCCCTTTAAACTTGCCATTGATGCTAGCAACTTAGCCATTGGCTCAGTCCTATTTCAAGAAGACAACATGGGAATTGACCATCCCATTGCCTTTTTTTCCAGGAAGTTAAATGAGAACCAAAAGAATTATTCTACTATTGAAAAAGAAGCTTTAGCTTTGGTTTTATCATTACAACATTTTGAAGTCTATGTCTCTTCTTCAACCAATCCAGTCAGAGTGTTTTCTGACCATGATCCCCTGAAATTTACCTCTAAGTTAGGACAGACAAATCAAAGAATATTGAGATGGTGCTTATATTTCCAAAATTTTAATCTGGAAATTTCACACATTAAGGGTAGTGATAATGTTGTGGCTGATTGTTTGTCAAGGATGTAAAATCTTGTTACACACATTGATCATGTGACATGCTTTGTGGTTCATTAGGACCATAAACAGGTTTTGTTTGAGTGTCACTCATATGAAAATGAGTGGTGTGAGTTAGAATTTTTCAAAATTCCAATCCTGTTGAATATTTTGTTTATTTTCAGGTGAACCTTAATTAAAGGTGGTTTTTGATTATATGTAATCTTTTATAATAATATGTCTCATATGGCTCCATTGATATTGTAGCTAGTCATTGAAATAAAGGTCTTACCATGGCGGGTTTACCACTTTTAATATCCACATGGAAATATTGTAATACCCTTTTTTGAGGGATTTTGATGTATAATTACTTTTTGAAGGGTTACTCCCCTTTCACCAATTGTAAAAGTTGGAGTTACTTCCCTTTTATGTTCAGGGATATTTTCATCTGGTATTATGATTTTGATTGCCTACATTTGTAAAACATTTTTGTTATTTCATTGCCAGATTGGTTCCTTATGTATGTTCTTGTGGAACCTATCTGTCACTTCCAAAAAGGGAGGGGATGTGACCTACTTAGGTCGAGTCATTTTTATTTTGACATTGTATAATTCCTTATATGGAATGATTGTGTAACACCTGGGGTTTTTCCATTGACTATTAAGGTGTTTGAGACATAGAAAATTTCCATTAAAATCTGATTGAATGATTCTGATCAGATGATTATCCCAACCAATGGCGACATGAGTTGAGGATAACCTCCCCTGTCACAGAAGTCTTTAATTGCCCCGCACACTCGCAACACGAGGCAGTTTATCTTGACCTGGCAGTCTACGAGGCAGTTTTACCTTAGTCAGGCAGCCGTCCATATTGTCCGGCTATAGACTCTGACCATTTGAACGTGAGAGTACTTAAGACCTGTGTGTGCCTTGCTTTCTTAAGTTGATTTAGTCTTCTAGTTTAATATTACTTGTCGCTCAGTAATTCTAGAAACTACAACAGTGTTGTGTGGCCTGTAGCTGTTCTTTAGACAGTGTAGAAATCTGTGATAGTGTTTTTTCCTACATTGTGTAAGTTGGGTTTTTGATATTTTATACATTAAATATTTTATTTAGTTCAACCTTGTGTTCTGCCACTTCTGAGTTCGCTGATTAAAAGGTCGTATGTAGATTGGATGAGTGTTAATTACAATAGTATCACTAGCTTCCCTAGACATTAAATTCGAGCCCTAGTGGTCGTTGTGTTAAGTGTTCATCCACTTAGGCCGTAAGGCATTTGCATATGACCCCGAAAAAAGAATCCGGGGACGTTCTCCTTCTATTTGGCTGATAGATAGGTTAACGTTACAATGTGCATTCACATCACCACAATACAGGCGATAATCGCTTGACACAACGTCTATTTTTTTCTTGTTCACTATTTATTCAACGACTATTCTCGAATAAATAAACATAAAACTATCCTTGATATTGGCATTTCACGGAGTATCTCGTACATGCTCCCTAGTCCCAAGCTTGCATTCTATAACAACCCGTTTCTATCGCAAAACTTCACTCTCTTTCTTCCGAGTCATCAAACATGCATTCGCTATATCAGTGGCGTAGCGAGGTCGGGTGTCACCCGGTGCGGCACTTAATGGTGTCACCCCCCCAGAGGCATAGAGACCCTTCCCAGGGACAAAGTTTCAAATTTTAGATTTGCACCCCCCCCCTCAAACTTTCGATTTGCACCTCCCCCCACAAGTTTTCGATTTGCACCCCCCCCTCAAACTTTCGATTTGCACCCCCCCCCCCTCAAGTTTTCGATTTCCACCCCCCCTCAAACTTTCGATTTGCACCCCCCCCCTCGAGTTTTTCTCTATATATTTTGCTATTTTTTGCCTTGGTGTCACCCCCCTAAATGGTGTGACCCGGTGCGGTCCGCACCCCCCCCCCCCTCGCTACGCCCCTGCGCTATATCTCTCGCACCAACATTCATTCGCACAAAAATACCCTGATAAAACACACATCATAATCATAACACTTTTATAACATTTAAGCTGAGAATGAATATTATTTGTGAATACTAAAATCACTAACTCTGTAGACTACACTAAGTATATAGTAAGAAAAGTAGGTCATGTATGATGTGTATATACTAGGCCTCACCAAAAAGAGAATGGAAAAACAGCCGTGTATTCTAAAAGAATTGTAACACAGACAATGGAATGAAAGCGTTTTCTTCTGTCAGTATGAACACTAAACATGTATTTAAATCTGGCGCGCGGAAAAAGAAAAGTATGGGCGACGGTCGTTAGTTTCGTAAACTGCACGAGATATCATTTTTTTAATGAAAATTCATTGACATATGTTACATCTTTTGCGACAGCCTTAATTAGTGCGTTGGGCTTGTATGAACACTCACTTCGAACTAAATCAATTACATGTTACTTATTTTAATCAAGCGATTATCGCCTGTATCGTGGTGATGTGAATGCACATGGTAGTGGTATGCTTTAAGTGGTAGTATATCGCGTCAGGTCAAACACAACACTCTCACAGCAGCCCTAACAATCATGTATAAATGTGTCATCTAGTCCTTATAGGTCTTTGTGCGAAAATGGCTCTTTGTGCATTTTTCGGTTTGCACAGTTTTCTGTGTGTGCTTTTTTTTGTTTGCGTTTTTTTTCTGTTTTTGCGCTTTTTTCCGTTTGCGCTTTTTGTCGTTGCGCTTTTTTCAGTTTGCGTTTTTTTCCGTTTGCGCTTTTTTCTGTGTGCGCTTTTTTCCGTTTGCGCTTTTTTCTGTTTGCGCTTTTTTCTGTGTGCGCTTTTTTCTCTTTGCGCTTTTTTCCGTTTGCGCTTTTTTCTGTTTGCGCTTTTTTCCGTTTGCGCTTTTTTCCGTTTGCGCTTTTTTCCGTGTGCGCTTTTTTCTCTTTGCGCTTTTTTCCGTTTGCGCTTTTTTCTCTTTGCGCTTTTTTCTGTGTGGGCTTTTTTCTCTTTGCGCTTTTTTCTGTGTGCGCTTTTTTCTCTTTGCGCTTTTTTCCGTGTGCGCTTTTTTCTCTTTGCGCTTTTTTCCGTTTGCGCTTTTTTCTGTTTGCGCTTTTTTCTGTGTGCGCTTTTTTCTCTTTGCGCTTTTTTCTGTTTGCGCTTTTTTCTCTTTGCGTTTTTTTCTGTGTGCGCTTTTTTCTCTTTGCGCTTTTTTCCGTGTGCGCTTTTTTCCGTTGCGCTTTTTGTTTTGCGCTTTTTTCCGTTGCGCTTTTTTCCGTTGCGGTTCTTTCTGGGAACCTTAAAGACGAGCTAATAGCACTACTGTTGTGTTTTGTTTTAACGTTTCTATTTAAAGACGAGCTAATAGCACTACTGTTGTGTTATGTTTTAACGTTTCTATTTAAAGACGAGCTAATAGCACTACTGTTGTTTTGTTTTAACGTTTCTATTTAAAGACGAGCTAATAGCACTACTGTTGTTTTGTTTTAACGTTTCTATTTAAAGACGAGCTAATAGCACTACTGTTGTTTTGTTTTAACGTTTCTATTTAAAGACGAGCTAATAGCACTACTGTTGTTTTGTTTTAACGTTTCTATTTAAAGACGAGCTAATAGCACTACTGTTGTTTTGTTTTAACGTTTCTATTTTAAAGACGAGCTAATAGCACTACTGTTGTTTTGTTTTAACGTTTCTATTTAAAGACGAGCTAATAGCACTACTGTTGTTTTGTTTTAACGTTTCTATTTTAAAGATGAGCTGTTTTTTTTATTGAAGCTACTACTTAAAGACTAGTTCTCATCTGGACAAACAAAAAATAAACAACACGCCTTCAACAAAATAAACAGAGGAAACATTTTTTTTTGCTTATTTAAATTTTTTTTTAGTTTAACTGCTGATCAGTAAAAAGTTGAAGAAATTTTGTATACCTATTTCCCAGTACAGAACTTCATATTTTACTAAATACTCTTGTTTATATATTTAAATAATATTCATAATGAAAAAAACAAAATAAACCGTCAATGTGTGTCAAAGGCACACTTTCATTAAGTTTGTTAAAACATGTCAATTTCAGTTGAAATTTAAGTTGTCATTTAAATAAATATTTACAATGAAAGCAATTAAAAAAGAAAAATTAGAAATGTAATAATTTAAGAATGCATTTATTAAAATTTGCGTAGTAAGTGAAAATAAAATGTATAATTTTCCTTTAAAATTTCTTTTCTTTTTTCGTTTTAGTGTATTTATTGGAATAGAGTTTTATATATTTTTTCTACGTTTAGGTAGGTCGATTCAGAAAAAATAAAGAAATGAGATACTCCAAATTAACTTTTAAATCAATTAGTACATTTATTCTTTTAATTCGGTTAATTTTAAGTAAGGCTAAACCTCCAAAGATATGAGATACTCTAAATTAACTTTTAAATCAATTAGTACATTTATTCTTTTAATTCGGTTAATTTTAAGTAAATCTAAACCTCCATGGCTTAAAATAGTTGCTTGAATACACGATCACTAACTCTAAAAGGCTATCGTCTGGTCTTAATTAAAGTCAGTGGGCGGGTCTCAGGTGTGAAAATATACGTGAACACAGTTCACTTGACCGACCGTGTTTAAGGTGTGAATACAGTTCACTTGACCGACCGTGTTTAAGGTGTGAACACAGTTCACTTGACCGACCGTGTTTAAGGTGTGAACACAGTTCACTTGACCGACCGTGTTTAAGGTGTGAATACAGTTCACTTGACCGACCGTGTTTAAGGTGTGAACACAGTTCACTTGACCGACCGTGTTTAAGGTGTGAACACAGTTCACTTGACCGACCGTGTTTAAGGTGTGAACACAGTTCACTTGACCGACCGTGTTTAAGGTGTGAATACAGTTCACTTGACCGACCGTGTTTAAGGTGTGAACACAGTTCACTTGACCGACCGTGTTTAAGGTGTGAACACAGTTCACTTGACCGACCGTGTTTAAGGTGTGAACACAGTTCACTTGACCGACCGTGTTTAAGGTGTGAATACAGTTCACTTGACCGACCGTGTTTAAGGTGTGAACACAGTTCACTTGACCGACCGTGTTTAAGGTGTGAATACAGTTCACTTGACCGACCGTGTTTAAGGTGTGAACACAGTTCACTTGACCGACCGTGTTTAAGGTGTGAACACAGTTCACTTGACCGACCGTGTTTAAGGTGTGAATACAGTTCACTTGACCGACCGTGTTTAAGGTGTGAACACAGTTCACTTGACCGACCGTGTTTAAGGTGTGAACACAGTTCACTTGACCGACCGTGTTTAAGGTGTGAATACAGTTCACTTGACCGACCGTGTTTAAGGTGTGAACACAGTTCACTTGACCGACCGTGTTTAAGGTGTGAACACAGTTCACTTGACCGACCGTGTTTAAGGTGTGAATACAGTTCACTTGACCGACCGTGTTTAAGGTGTGAACACAGTTCACTTGACCGACCGTGTTTAAGGTGTGAATACAGTTCACTTGACTGACCGAGTTTCACTACTCTTAAAATCTGTTATTTCTATTTAGTTATTGAATATAGTAATGTTTAAAATAACTTTTATAGATAATTTAATATTTAATTGGATTGAAAGTTAGTTATCATTGCACTAGCATTAGAAACCAATTTATCTGGGAAATTCCCTGGATTAGAATTAGGCCAAGATTAGTTACAAGATTTGTCACAAATCCTTCCCGCCTCCCTCATTTTACCCTGTGACCTAATTCAAAGCTTACAAAGACCACACGTTATTTCTACTTTTCTTTAAGCCATATTCCTAATTTTAAATAAAATGAAATGCACTGAAACTGTAATTACAAGAATCAAATCTTATCATAGCGGCGACACTAGGTCGGAGGGGTAACTGGGGTGTCGTCCCCCTCCAAAAGTTTCGCCTTTCCGGTTTGGTGCTACCCTTTCACTACAATTTTAATTATTTTAACCGAATTTTGTTCTGAAAGTAAATATTTTACGATCTTTTTGATTTGGAATCACCACCTTATTCCCCCCCCCCCCCCCGCCTTGCGACATCACTGATTCATTCAATCTATTTATTCGCATTATGGGAGTTAACAGGATTAGCTATAATCCGTGTTTTCGCAAAAGTTCAATAAGTGTAACAAATATTTAAGTCATTTATTAGCTAAGTAGCTTACGCTTTAAAATATTAATTTTATTTCTACACTTCTATCTCGAGTAATGAAAAATTGTGTTGACCTTATCGTCAGTGCATTCAACGCATGTTATCGCTTTCATCCACACCAGTCGTGACGTCATTGACCAGCCAACAAGACAATCATCGCTCCAGACCTCACTAAACTGCTTGAACATGAATTTGATCATAGGTTTGAATTCACTTGGGAAATTTAAGTTGAAGTGAGTTTCAAGTCCCGGAAATTGAAAGCAATTTTCGTGTAACGCATTGCATTAGATTGTGTCCCTTGGTGGTTTTACAAGGTACGGTGTGTTATATGTAGATGTGACTTTAGCTCTGCTGTAATGTGACTTTAGTGCTGCTGTAATGTGACTTTAGTGCTGATGTAATGTGACTTTAGAGCTGCTGTAATGTGACTTAAGTGCTGATGTAATCTGACTTTTGTGCTTTTATAAAGTGACTTTAGTACTACTGTAATATGACTTAAAATTTTGATACAATGTGACTTAAATGACAGTTGTAGGATGACTTAAAAACTGATCTTTAATTCCATTTAACGGCATCCTTATGTGACTTAACATTAGAGATTTAATATGACTTCACATCAAATCTTTAATATGACTTCACATCATACTTTAATGTGTCTGAGAATAAAGCTGTAACGTAACTTCACAGTATTACTTGAATGGAACAGCATACATTGAATGTGCCTATTGTTGCAACTGCAGTTTCTAGATTCCACCCCCCCCCCCCACTGCCATTTTTAATTCAAAGAGACTCATTTATTCACTAAAGAAGAAAGTTGTATTCACTCAAAGATCCGTTCATTTTTCACACAAACAACGACCCGTCCCCCTCCACCCCTACCCAGCGTCTTAGAATTAAGCTCAGACAGCTTAAAGACTCGGCCATTGAAGGATGTCCCTAGATCGAGTTAATTAAACCTAGATTACAATTTTAAACTCGTTTATTTAAAGCGAATGAAAAATTATCAGCTTGAAAAACCTCAGAAGAAAGAATAAATAAATCGGGAATCTGGCGGGAAAATAAAAACTCGGGCATTCAGCAGACGTCTCGCACTAGGATATCACACGTCAGCGTGTCAGCTCAGACGTCAGTGACGTCCATGTTACGTCACAGATGTCTTTGATGGGTTGATGTGGGCGTGTCTCTGAGATAACTCGTTTCTTTAAAGCAGGAGAGAGAGAGAGAGATAACTCGTTTCTTTAAAGCAGGAGAGAGAGAGATAACTCGTTTCTTTAAAGCAGGAGAGAGAGAGATAACTCATTTCCTTAACGCGGGAGAGAGGGGCATAACTCATTTCTTTAACGCAGGATAGAGGGGCATAACTCATTTCTTTAACGCAGGAGAGAGGGGCATAACTCATTTCTTTAACGCAGGAGAGAGGGGCATAACTCATTTCTTTAACGCGGGAGAGAGGGGCATAACTCATTTCTTTAACGCAGGAGAGAGGGGCATAACTCATTTCTTTAACGCAGGAGAGAGGGGCATAACTCATTTCTTTAACGCAGGAGAGAGGGGTATAACTCATTTCTTTAACGCAGGAGAGAGGGGCATAACTCATTTCTTTAACGCAGGAGAGAGGGGCATAACTCATTTCTTTAACGCAGGAGAGAGGGGCATAACTCATTTCTTTAACGCGGGAGAGAGGGGCATAACTCATTTCTTTAACGAAGGAGAGAAGGCTAGTTGTTGATCTCTAGCATCTTTACTTTCACCTGCTAATAAACTGTGTTTCTACCAGACTTTGTTGTCCGTGGGGGGGGGGGGGGGGGGAGGAATTGAAACTTACGAAGCCGGGGGCAGGCTTAAATTTCTTGGGGGGGGGGGGTGGGGGGGCTGGGGTGGACAATGGGTAAATAATAAATTTTCTTTATAAATTATTTTTGTTTTGTATTTCGTTGCGGGGCGTGATAGTGAGAGATGGCGGTAGACGTCTTCGTGTGACTCCCCCCTCCCCAAGAGATAAAACATTCCTTTTAAGACCTAACGATCCAATGGACAAATGAAGTTGAGTACATGTAGAGTTATGTTTAATGTTTTTTGTGTGTCTATAATGCAGGCGTTCTTTAAAGCAAAAGAATTGTCTTTTTTTTTCAAACGGCATTGAATCATTGCTGAGTGCAACAGGATATAACAGGGTATTTAAATCTAGGGCATTTCAGAGGTTATTGATGCTTATTTCTGGTTATTAATGCTTGTCTGTGTTTGTTAATGTTTATTTCATGTAATTTATACGTATTTCAGGTAAAATTTATTTGTTTGAAGCTAATTATAGCTGCTTCAGATTCCCACAGGTTGTTAATGAGGTTTTCAGTCGGCGAGACTGTGGCGAAGGTTACGCAATTTTGTTACACAAACCAGATTTTGGCCACGCAAAAACAATAAAACATATTCATTAGAGAATGGGAGGTAATATAAATGATAGTTATTCCCATGCTTATATACACACACACACATACACACACACATACACACACAACACACACACACACACATATATATATATATATATATATATATATATATATATATATATATATATATATATATGTGCGTGTGTGTGTGTGTATACATATACACATGTATACACACACACACACACATATATATATATATATATATATATATATATATATATATATATATATATATATATATATATATATATATATATATATATATATATATATATATATATATATATATATATATGAATATCTATATCTATATATATATACATATATATATTTTTTTTTTAATGACATGTACTAGATAAAGTACAATATTAAAAAAACGTCGAACAACGTGATACATTTGTCTAAGACAATATCCTTTGTCAGACAAGAAAATGTCAGGATTCTAAGCCGGCTATCCAAGATCCATTTGCGCTTTTGAAACGAATTTAAAATGTACTTGTTGAACAAATCTGATAGCCTATCAACGTTAGACACAATGGCTGTCAGAATAGAACAGCGAGACACAGTCAACCAAAAAAAAATAGGCCGATTCTAGTCGGAATAAGATACGCATGCGATACGCATGCGCAATGGAGAGAAACTACGACTTAGCGGCGATGTTTTCGATGGTACTGCGCATGCGTGTGTTTACAACCGCAGAACCCTAATACCAACCCTAATCCTATCCTTAACCCTATCCCTAATCCTATCCCTAACCCTAACCCTAACCCTAGCCCTAATCCTATCCCTAACCCTAATCCTATCCCTAACCCTATCCCTAATCCTACCCCTAACCCTCATTCTAGCCCTAACCCTAGCCATAGGTCACTGCGCATGCGCAGAACTATCTTTTGCCGAAAAATCTTATTCCGAGTAGACACTTCGAAAAAAATAATCAGAGGGAAAAATGTTTATGGGGTGGATCGTGGTAGTTGATATTCTGGTAGTCGTGCGTCAAATTTCCGTAGCCGTGCGTCAAATATTTGGTAGGCCTCCGACAAATTCCGGTAGTCGTGCGCCAATTTCCGGAAGGCTTGTACCAAATTCCGGTAGTCGTGCGCCCAATTCCGGAAGGCTTGTACCAAATTCCGGTAGTCGTGGGCCCAATTCCGGAAGGCTTGAACCAAATTCCTGAAGTCGTGTTTCAAATTCCAACAATCGTGTGTCAAATTCCGGTAGTCGTGTGCTTAATTCCGGTATGCCTACCACAAACTCAACTGGTATCCAACTGAAAACAAATCGCCTGAGCAATGATTGGCATGTACACACAGAGGCAGACAAACTGTTGCCACAGCAACTAGGCCTACATCGTACTGCTACCGCGGATTGATACAAAGAAATATCTTCACATCATTCAGCCAACAACTAGTTCTAGGTGATGTGACGTCATTCAATTAATTTTAATATCTGTAATACCAACATGTCAAATCGCTAAAAATTATGGATACAACTTTTCATTTTTCTACAATTTTTACTACTAATGTACATATATAACAATAACAAATTCCCCACCCGTACCATTAAAAAGATAAGCGAGAATACCAAGATCTGCTACTGAGATGTGATAAAAACTACAACAGTAGCTGTGGAATGTTGGACAGTTTCTAACCAGCATGTTCAGTTAAAGCAAGTGTAAGTTTCACTGCGTCAATACTGTTCGCAAACATTCCCGGATTACCGTCCTTGTTCGGGCTATTTCAATGGCTGCGTGCGGCGTAATGTACCGTGAGCAAATACACCCCGAGTAGCCTTTCTTTGGTTACAAACATAATGTCCTGGACTAGATTAATGAATTACTTGGGGATATTAGCAATTAAATAATTAAAGTATAATCAATATCGTATTTCCCCCTCCTTCCCGACTGTTGTATTTATTTAGCTGGAAGAAAGGTTGTCGATTTAATCAATTAGTTTGATATTAAAATATTGATTATTGATTTGGTTAATTATTTTGGTATAAAAATCTTTATAATTGATTTGATCAATGATTTTTAATATTTAAATCCTGAATATTGATTTGATGAACCAGTTTGGTATTAAGGACAAATCTTGATTATTTTTTCAGTCAATTAGTTTATTATTTAAATCTTACTCATTAAATTGTTAATTTAATTGGATATTTCATTCTTGATACGAGGGTTTTGTCTAGTCAGCAAAAACTCGGACATCGGTCATGAAAAAGTTAGACTCCCGTATAAAGAGCAAAATGCTGCACACAATTATAATAATTTCAAATAGGAATTAAAAAGTCAAATACCCCGAGTTTAAAAAAAAATGTCAAAGAACAAAATCGGTTCGTTTTCTAAATGATTAAACAAACTGACAATACAGCAGCACTTCGTACCCAGTAGTTTAAATGTATAGAGTGAGTTAAAAAGTAGAGCGATGTGTGTGAGTAAAGAATTGTATCACCAGGCTACACAGCAAGGTTTGTAGAGCCTGAACTCACATGCTGGAGGAAAACACTTAGGAAAATTACGTGACTGACTATTTTAGTCGGGTAAAAACGGGGCACCGCCAGGAGTATGGCAGGGGGGAGAAATTATGTCTATGTGGGGGTGGGGGAGGGTGGAGTTTCTACGTTGGGGTCTGGAGGAGCAGACTGAATGTTCTGTATAGGGCTGTATTTTTTTTTACTGTGTACATCATTCATTTATAATATGTAAAACATGATTGCTATGTACAAAATCATTGTGATGTACATCATCATTGTATTGCACATCACTGTAACGTTAACATTCATATAATTTCCAACATCAGTGTTATGCAAAACATTAGTATACAATACAACAACGGTATTATGCACACCATTTGTGTAATGTATAACATCATTGTCATGCACACCATTAGTGTAATGTAGAAAAACAGTCTTATGCACACCATTAGTTTTATGTACAACATCATTGTTATGTACAACATTAGCCTAATGTACACCATCATTGTTATGTACGCCATTAGTGTAATATACACCACGTCTGTAACACAACTATTCAAACACAAAACAGCACGGGTATAAAACAAAAGTGTACTTTAGAAAGTGAATAGATTAGAATATCATCACTAAGTGAATAGAATATCATCACTAAGTGAATAGAATATCATCACTAAGTGAATAAAATATCATCACTAAGTGAATAGAATATCATCACTAAGTGAATAGAATATCATCACTAAGTGAATAGAATATTATCACTAAGTGAATAGAATATCCTCACTGTGAAGTTTTCAAAAGAATGCACGGACAAGATTTATAGCTATTTTCTGCATTTAGATGGTGGAGCAGACAATGACGCTCACGTACAAAAAAAAAAAAACGTCTAGTTTACGACCATACGAGTTTCCATTACTTTGTAAAAATATCCAAGCAATAATTAAAAGGAACAGCAAAGTTCTTATGCGTAAATGTATCCGTAAAAATAAACAGCATGACTTCAACCTTTAAAACGATCAGATTTCAACGTGACTAATATTGTCATATTAATGTCAGCTGACTTTTACCTAAGAATCTGACATTTTGTTTTATACTTTGCCCAAACGTGATATCAAGGTTATTGAAATTGTATTAATGTAGTTAAAATAAATCGCACGAGCTGACCCGCGGCGTATCATACGCCGCTAATTAGTTGTTTTATGCTCTACTTTTTAGTGCTTCATAGTTAGTGAATTCGACACAACCCTCCCTTCCATTTCCCCTCCCCCCACCCCCCACTCCCCAACGTTTACTTTATTTAGTCTTGATGGTCCCCATGAAGAGCATTGTGGCTGAAAGGCATTGTGGTTGACATGGACAAAATGTTTTTTTATGTATGTCATCTTATTCTTCTTCTTCTTCGTTCTTAATTATTAGTGTTGAAGGGGATCGAGATTTATCTGCCAGTGGGTTTGAACTCGAGACTTTTGTTAAAATTTATCAACCATGAGCTTTTTGCCGATGTCATCTTATGATTAGCATGACATTTGAAAAAAAAAATTTAGTTAAAGTAAAAAAAAAAAGAAAATGGACAACTATACCAGCACCATGAAACGAAAAAGGTAAATACGGAAATAATAATTCGTAAAAACGAAACATTAATATATGTATAAAAAAAAAACAACAACAAAAAAAAAAAAACAAAACAAAAAACAAACAAACAAACAAACCACAAGCTAAAAAACAGTCTTTGACAGAGAATTAGACGCTCATGATAGTCTGGCATGTGCGTATGTGGAATTATGGGATAGGTTCAATGTCCATCGGTTTAAACAGATCTGTTTTCTGCCGTAGGCCAGTGATGACGTCGAATGTCAACAATGACGAAAGCGTCGGTCGCCCGGTCAACAGCCGCTGATCTACGAGCTCTTGATTGGCCGTGACAGGCATCAAGTGATCACGTGATTCCCGTATACACTTCACCACGACAAGAGACAGCCGTTTGTTTTATGAGAGGAGACTGAAGAAGTTTGTTTGTGAGTGAAATGTTATCAACAGATCATGTCATTGACCTGACCATGATGAAAAATATATCAGCATACCTTCGTCCAACAAAACTCATCCAACAAACGTTTGTCCAACATTTCCACCATCCAACATTTCCACATCCAACATACCTTCTCCCAACATTTCCAAACCCAACATACCTTCATCCAACATACCTTCATCCAACAATCCTTCATCCAACATACCTTCATCCAACATTTCCACCATCCAACATTTCCACATCCAACATACCTTCATCCAACATACCTTCATCCAACATACCTTCATCCAACATACCTTCATCCAACATACCTTCATCCAACATACCTTCGTCCAACATTTCCACATCCAACAAACCTTCATTAAACATTTCCACATCCAACATAACTTCATCCAACATACCCTCGTCCAACAAAACTCATCCAACATACCTTCATCCAACATACCTTCATCCAACATTTCCACATGCAACATACCTTCAACCGACATTTCCACATCCAACATACCTTCATCCAACATTTCCACATCCAACATACCTTCGTCCAACATTTCCACATCCAACATAACTTCATCCAACATACCTTCATCCAACATTTCCACATCCAACATATCTTCGTCCAACATTTCCACATCCAACATACCTTCATCCAACATTTCCACATCCAACATATCTTCGTCCAACATTTCCACATCCAACATAACTTCATCCAACATACCTTCGTCCAACATAACTCATCCAACATGCCTTCATCCAACATACCTTCTTCCAACATTTCCACATCCAACATACCTTCAACCAACACACCTTCGTCCAACATAACTCATCCAACATACCTTCATCCAACATTTACATGTCCAACATACCAACCTCAAACATTTCCACATCCAACATGCCTTCATCCAACATACCTTCATCCAACATTCCCATATCCAACATACCTTTATCCAACACAACCTTCACCTGTTCCATCATAAATAACCCCATACAAATGATCCGAGTACAAAAATATCTCAGGACAAATAATCTCAAGGACAAAAGAACTCAAGACAAAAACATCTCAAGACAAAAACATCTCAAGACAAAAACATCTCAAGACAAATGATGTCATGAGGAAACGATCTGAGACTAATTATCTCAGACAAAATTTCTCACGGCAAAATATTTATAGCATTAAGGATGATTTTAATGGATTCTATTTTTTTAAAAAATTGATTGTCATAAATTCATATGGTTTTTATTTACTTTATCAAACATACCATAATACTAACTATCTTCTTCCTAAATTAAAAAAAAAAATTAAATGTAATTTAATTTAAATTTAATGAACTGAGATGGCGTGTTTTAAAAATAATTGATCTCAAGGTTAAGATTTCCATTTCTGGATGAGATAAAACAATAACTTGAATTTTAGATCAACACAAATTTTTTTTTTAGTGCTTGAAGAAAACATCTAACGAAATAATGTACAACTGAGATTTTAAAAAAAATCGCTTATCAACAAGAAACAATAGATCGATGGCTAAACACAATCAAATTAGAAGCATGTTTTAATTAATGCTTTAATTAATGTTTTAATTAATGTACTCTACCACAGACCCAGCGCTATCTCCTGGGTGGTGGGGGGGGGGGGAGGATGAGGGGTGGGGGTGAAAACCTATCGCTTGGCGTGGTCACGCGAACATCGAATCTTCCGGAATCGTGCTACAATTATCCCCACACTAGAACGCCGACCTGGGTTTGCATACAGATTGTTTTTTTTTCATTCTCGCATGAACAGTTTAGCATGTGTTTAACCTCAAGACTCCATGAACAGTTTAGCATGTGTTTAACCTCAAGACTCCATGAACAGTTTAGCATGCGTTTAACCTCAAGACTCCATGAACAGTTTAGCATGTGTTTAACCTCAAGACTCCATGAACAGTTTAGCATGTGTTTAACCTCAAGACTCCATGAACAGTTTAGCATGTGTTTAACCTCAAGACTCCATGAACAGTTTAGCATGTGTTTAACCTCAAGACTCCATGAACAGTTTAGCATGTGCTTAACCTCAAGACTCCATGAACAGTTTAGCATGTGTTTAACCTCAAGACTCCATGAACAGTTTAGCATGTGCTTAACCTCAAGACTCCATGAACAGTTTAGCATGTGTTTAACCTCAAGACTCCATGAACAGTTTAGCATGTGTTTAACCTCAAGACGCCATGAACAGTTTAGCATGTGTTTAACCTCAAGACTCCATGAACAGTTTAGCATGTGTTTAACCTCAAGACTCCATGAACAGTTTAGCATGTGTTTAACCTCAAGACTCCATGAACAGTTTAGCATGCGTTTAACCTCAAGACTCCATGAACAGTTTAGCATGTGTTTAACCTCAGGACTCCATGAACAGTTTAGCATGTGTTTAACCTCAAGACTCCATGAACAGTTTAGCATGTGTTTAACCTCAAGACTCCATGAACAGTTTAGCATGTGTTTAACCTCAAGACTCCATGAACAGTTTAGCATGTGTTTAACCTCAAGACTCCATGAACAGTTTAGCATGTGTTTAACCTCAAGACTCCATGAACAGTTTAGCATGTGTTTAACCTCAAGACTCCATGAACAGTTTAGCATGTGTTTAACCTCAAGACTCCATGAACAGTTTAGCATGTGTTTAACCTCAAGACTCCATGAACAGTTTAGCATGTGTTTAACCTCAAGACTCCATGAACAGTTTAGCATGTGTTTAACCTCAAGACTCCATGAACAGTTTAGCATGTGTTTAACCTCAGGACTCCATGAACAGTTTAGCATGTGTTTAACCTCAAGACTCCATGAACAGTTTAGCATGTGTTTAACCTCAAGACTCCATGAACAGTTTAGCATGTGTTTAACCTCAAGACTCCATGAACAGTTTAGCATGTGTTTAACCTCAAGACTCCATGAACAGTTTAGCATGTGTTTAACCTCAGGACTCCATGAACAGTTTAGCATGTGTTTAACCTCAAGACTCCATGAACAGTTTAGCATGTGTTTAACCTCAAGACTCCATGAACAGTTTAGCATGTGTTTAACCTCAAGACTCCATGAACAGTTTAGCATGTGTTTAACCTCAAGACTCCATGAACAGTTTAGCATGTGCTTAACCTCAAGACTCCATGAACAGTTTAGCATGTGTTTAACCTCAAGACGCCATGAACAGTTTAGCATGTGCTTAACCTCAAGACGCCATGAACAGTTTAGCATGTGTTTAACCTCAAGACGCCATGAACAGTTTAGCATGTGTTTAACCTCAAGACTCCATGAACAGTTTAGCATGTGTTTAACCTCAGGACTCCATGAACAGTTTAGCATGTGTTTAACCTCAGGACTCCATGAACAGTTTAGCATGTGCTTAACCTCAGGACTCCATGAACAGTTTAGCATGTGTTTAACCTCAGGACTCCATGAACAGTTTAGCATGTGTTTAACCTCAGGACTCCATGAACAGTTTAGCATGTGTTTAACCTCAAGACTCCATGAACAGTTTAGCATGTGTTTAACCTCAAGACTCCATGAACAGTTTAGCATGTGTTTAACCTCAGGACTCCATGAACAGTTTAGCATGTGTTTAACCTCAAGACTCCATGAACAGTTTAGCATGTGTTTAACCTCAAGACTCCATGAACAGTTTAGCATGTGTTTAACCTCAAGACTCCATGAACAGTTTAGCATGTGTTTAACCTCAAGACTCCATGAACAGTTTAGCATGTGTTTAACCTCAAGACTCCATGAACAGTTTAGCATGTGTTTAACCTCAAGACTCCATGAACAGTTTAGCATGTGTTTAACCTCAAGACTCCATGAACAGTTTAGCATGTGTTTAACCTCAAGACTCCATGAACAGTTTAGCATGTGTTTAACCTCAAGACTCCATGAACAGTTTAGCATGTGTTTAACCTCAAGACTCCATGAACAGTTTAGCATGTGTTTAACCTCAGGACTCCATGAACAGTTTAGCATGTGTTTAACCTCAAGACTCCATGAACAGTTTAGCATGTGTTTAACCTTAAGACTCCATGAACAGTTTAGCATGTGTTTAACCTCAAGACTCCATGAACAGTTTAGCATGTGTTTAACCTCAAGACTCCATGAACAGTTTAGCATGTGTTTAACCTCAGGACTCCATGAACAGTTTAGCATGTGTTTAACCTCAAGACTCCATGAACAGTTTAGCATGTGTTTAACCTCAAGACTCCATGAACAGTTTAGCATGTGTTTAACCTCAAGACTCCATGAACAGTTTAGCATGTGTTTAACCTCAGGATTCCATGAACAGTTTAGCATGTGTTTAACCTCAGGACTCCATGAACAGTTTAGCATGTGTTTAACCTCAGGACTCCATGAACAGTTTAGCATGCGTTTAACCTCAGGCCTCCATGAACAGTTTAGCATGTGTTTAACCTCAAGACTCCATGAACAGTTTAGCATGTGTTTAACCTCAGGACTCCATGAACAGTTTAGCATGTGTTTAACCTCAGGACTCCATGAACAGTTTAGCATGCGTTTAACCTCAGGACTCCATGAACAGTTTAGCATGTGCTTAACCTCAAGACTCCACTCATCTGTTCATGTGTTCAGATTTTTATGTCAAGTCAGACAGTGGTGTTGGTAGTAAATATTAGTATAAATGTATTTAACAGCTACATTAGAGTTCAACATTATTAGTTAATTGAACGTTTTGGTATAAAATTTTAGTATAAATATATTTAACAGCTACATATAAGTACATCATTATCAGTTAATTGACAGTAAGAGACGGGTATTAGTATAAAGTATTAGTATACATTTATCAACAGTCACAAACATAAGTTCAAAATTATTATCAGTTAATTGACAGTAAGATGAGGATCCAGAGTTATTATAAATTTAGTGACTAATGAACATATTTCAAACAGAAAAAAAATCAACGAATTTTTAGTTAATTTTCGAAAAAATTAATAAAGTACTACGGCGGATACAATATTTTGGGAAAGATTAGTAAAGTAGCCTATAGCATTAGATGGAATGGTAATTTATTTATCCTCTATCTCTCCATTGAATACACACTCCTCCCCCTCCCCTGCAGTGTTTCTTCCAGACTTTTTTCTCCGGGGGGGGGGGGGGGCGGTAAACTTTCTTCGGGGGGGGGGCGGACACTGTTAAAAGTATATATTTTCTATATAAATTATATAAATTTCATTTCGTTCGGGGGGGGGGGGGGCGGTAAAAAATTTTCGGGGGGGGGGGGGGCGAAGCCCCCCCGAAGAGATGCCTGGAAGAAACTCTGCTCCCCTGTCTCCTCCATCTCTTACTGGGGTGGACAATAAAAAACAAAATTTATTTATCTAGGATGTCAGCAAAGACAGTTAACCAGGATGAAAACAAAGACAGTTAACCAGAGTGAAAACAAAGACAGTTAACCATGATGAAGACAGTTAACCAGAGTGAAAACAAAGACAGTTAACCAGGATGAAGACAAAGACAGTTAACCAGAGTGAAAACAAAGACAGTTAACCAGGATGAAGACAAAGACAGTTAACCAGGATGAAGACAAAGACAGTTAACCAGGATGAAGACAAAGACAGTTAACCAGGATGAAGACAAAGACAGTTAACCAGAGTGAAAACAAAAACAGTTAACCAGGATGAAGACATAGACAGTTAACCAGGATGAAGACAGTTAACCAGAATGAAAATAAAGATATTTAGTCAAACAAAAGTAAGATGACGCGTACAGTGTTGAAATTAATTATTTTATAACCTTTAAAATTCCGAATGTCCTCGACCAATATAAATATATCGTGACTAACATAGCCCCCATAAAAGTGCTTTATTTAATAGAATCTTCTTATAATTCGTTCACCAGGACAGTATCTAAATAACAGCAGTATTTGTCTTGATTGAGATAGTGGCAGTAGTTATACGATTGGTTATTGTAAAAGTTTGACTGAAATGTCAAAAAAGATTTTTCCCTCTAAAGTTTAATTGAAAATTTGAATAAACACACATGGAACAAATGTACTTTAAATTTTCTGTTCGATTTTATCTATTGTAGCGAAAGTTGAAGGCCGATCTAAATATAGAACCCTAACCCTAGTGAGGTGAATGCTTGGGTGAGTTTTACCACCAGCAGAAGTCCTCACCATCTGCGTCTTCACGTTCGACACAAGGTCAAAGTTCATCCGATGTTACAGTTATTGAACTTGCTGCACCGGAAGATATTTCTGAAGATCAGGTTGACCCCTAATGGAACCATGAGTTCGCCGTTGCTAAGCAACCACACTGATTGGGGCAACCTAATCCGGAGCTGAATTTTTTTTTTAATTTGTAACCAAACAAATAGAACGAGAAAAAAATTGATGCAATTTGGTAAACACTTGAAATGTGTGATAAATAAAGTAGGAGTGATCTCCCCTAAACTTTCTCGAATATTCTTATGCAACACTACAGGGGAAGGCAACTGGGGATATAGACATGAATTTTAATCAATTTTTAGTTTTTTAAACATTTTAAAATATAATAGAATCTCGTAGAAAAAAGAAATGCGCACCAAGTGAACAGCAAACGATATGTTTATGATAGTGAGGAATATTAGTACTTTAGAAATTCATATGCATTTTTAGAAATTGTAAATAGCGTAAAGTTCAACTTTCGGTTACCGGAAATCGCTGAAAAGTTTATACAAAACTACACATTTTATATACTACTTATATATGAAATTTCATCAACCCAGCTGTTACGGTACTCAAGTTGTCGTGCTCACAGATATACACACACACACACACACACATACACACAACATTACGGACCGCCCTCCCTCCTACGAGTGTGACGTCATTTATGGACGACCCCATGGAGGACATTGCAGAAAAAAAATTAGGAAGAAATGGGTAACTTTTTTTTTACAGTGGCGGAGATGGGGTGGGGGGGGGGATAGAAAATAAAATTTGAAAATGTTACAAAAATAACCGAACAGCGATAGAGCAACCCGACAATCGAAATATATTTCAGGATGATTGTTTGCAGACGGCAACAACTCATTTCAATGCCCACTTTCTCGCGCGCGCGGTTGGTTTATTTTCGTTCTGGTGAATTTGTCGTCTGAAGGTATTTTAGTCTCAGTGACCTGGGAGTCAGACAAGACACCACTGCTACACACGAGATGAGGACGGTACACTGGTCCTGGGTTCGACGTCAGAGGGTTAATGACTAGAATTAAATGCGAGAGGCAGCGACCTGTCTGATGGTGGTGTCAGAGGTCTCTCAGAACCAGATGAAAACAAGCCAATTACTGCCCTCTACAAACTGTACTGAGAGTTGCTGCCCACTACAAGTTAGACGGAGCAAGTAGATTACTTCCCTCATTAAAACCAAACGACGGTAAAAAAAATCCTTCTGAGATTTTTTGAAGTATTGGGACAACAAATTTAAGCTTGTATCTGCGTACGTTAAAAAGCAGCACCGGAAAAAAACAGAAAAAAAAAAGAAAAAAACCCAACAAAATCACTAAAAGAAAATTACAGGAAATAATGTAAAATTTGAAAAATTAAAAAGATAGCTTGTACTTGTGTATAAAATAATAATCACAATAAATGAAATGCGGATAAGAGTAAATTCAAAAATTTAAACATCATGAAAATTGGCGCCCTCTGTTTGATATGAATGGAGGGAATAAAGTAAAGTAGTGCAAGCGGTTCACATCACCTCCTTATCAACTGACAAATATATCCTACAGGCTTTAGTAAATAACCCGAAAAGATGAAAAAAAAAAAAAGAATGAATCAGCATTGCAACCTAACTTAAAATTACCATGATGTAAGACAAAATAGCATCAACACATCACTTAACATCTCTGTAATACTCTCATTTAGAAAGTGTACAGGGAAGTAAAAAATAATGACATTTTTAATTGAAATCTAATGCACTAATTAAGATATGCAGATATATCTTTTAATGTTACTAATTAGCTCAGAAAACGTCAACAAAACATTTAAAGCTGCCAACAAATGCAGAAAGATTTTTTTTTAACATTATGCAACGACAAAACAATTAGAATTTCGCAAGCAGATGATCATAAACATATTAATGACTGTCAATCTTAGTTCTATGGATACAAATACAAAATAGTTTACTTTCTGTCAATCCTAGATCTATGGATACAAAATAGTTTACTTTCTGTCAATCCTAGATCTATGGATACAAAATAGTTTACTTTCTGTCAATCCTAGATCTATGGATACAAAATAGTTTACTGACTGTCAATATTAGATCTATGACTACAAAATAGTTTACTGACTGTCAATATTAGATCTATGGATACAAAATAGTTTACTTGCTGTCAATATTAGATCTATGGATACAAAATAGTTTACTGACAGTCAATCTTAGATCTATGGATACAAAATAGTTTACTTGCTGTCAGTGGCGGAACTAGAAAAAATGGGCCACCCCGCAAAAAATTTTTTTGGGCCCCCATATATGTATATATATATATATATATATATATATATATATATATATATATATATATATATATATATATTTATATATTTATATATTTATATATTTATATATATGTATATATGTATGTATATATATATATATATACATACACACACATCCAAACACAATACGAATATAGGATACTCCTTTCTAGCCTGATCGGGTTTTGAAAAAAAAAATTCAATTAAATCTAGTCACAACAGCATGTCATGTGTATGAGTGCATTGGTCTGTTTTGAAAATCTCTGTTTTCATGTGTATAAAATACTTCTAATCATTAAGTCGGTTAAAAGTATATGAAGCTTTGTATAAGTAATGGTGTCTCGTGTTATGTTTATTTTTATGTTATTTTTTTGTATTTATATTATTAACTTTAACTACGTTTCATTTTTATACTATACCATTTAAGATAAGTAATTGCTTTTTAATTTTATTATTAAAAATCTATTAAAAGAGCTTTTGAGCACCCCTATTTGACTATTTGAAAAAGGGAAATAATTTATGGAAATGGTTTGAACGTTTTCCTATCTTTCACACTACAGCTGTGTTTATTATTTTTTTATTTTTTTACGCAACAGCATGTCTTAGCTCCTATATAACATCACTACTGTATTAGATCTGTATTCTGTTTGTTACTTACAAAACCACTATTAAGTTGCCAGTGACGAAACTAATAATAAAAAAAAATATATATATATATATATATATATATATATATATATATATATATATATATATATATATATATATATAATCTGTATCTAAACAGAGTAATTTAGTCTACTTCATTGCAATAAATAACCATTCTGAGAGAACAAACTAGAAAAATTTATATCATTATACTATTTTACTTTCATACTTAACTGGTCAAAAATAAATAAAGACGTATGCTTAATTCGTGAATGGTTTCTCGCGTTATGTTTATTTTTTTCATTTTTGGCTTTTATAATATCAATTTTGAAAACATTGATTTTTATATCTATACCATTGTTTAGTACGTCTTATTTAAATAACAATTCAGAGAATCAATTGCTTTTTACTATACATAGTACAAAACTATGTAAATGAGATTCGTGGGCATCCCTATTTTAAAGAAGGGCAGTAAGTCATGGAAGTTGTGGGAATGTTTGCCTACCTTTCAGACTATAGCCCTTGGAGATTTTAAAATATTTTTCTACGCAACAATCTCTGCTATAGTAGACCTGTTTTTTTTTTTTTGTTTTTTTTTTTTTTACAAAACCACTTTTAAGATGCATGGAAAACATAATTTTTGAAAAAAAATTCATTGCTTTTGGTCGGAAATGGGCCCCTAAACGTCCTGGGCCCCCCCGCACTGCGGGGTCTGGCGGTATGGTAGTTCCGCCCCTGCTTGCTGTCAATATTAGATCTATGGATACAAAATAGTTTACTGACTGTCAATATTAGTTCTATGGATACAAAATAGTTTACTGACTGTCAATATTAGATCTATGGATACAAAATAGTTTACTTGCTGTCAATATTAGATCTATGGATACAAAATAGTTTACTGACTGTCCATACACGTTTCCGTTACATACAAATTTCACTGTCCATATATTTCACGTACACTAGTGTACTGACCGCCAATCCTAGTTGAACTACATAACTTTTGTAAGAACGAAAGCACTAATTTATCTTAGTTTATCTACATACATTTTGTAAGAACGAAAGCACTAATTTATCTTATTTTATCTACATAACTTTTGCAAGAACGAAAGCACTAATTTATCTTAGTTTATCTACATAACTTTTGTAAGAATGAAAGCACTAATTTATCTTAGTTTACATAACTTTTGTAAGAACGAAAGCACTAATTTATCTTAGTTTATCTACATAAATTTTGTAAGAACGAAAGCACTAATTGATCTTATTTTATCTACATAAATTCTGTAAGAACGAAAGCACTAATTTATCTTATTTTATCTACATAGCTTTTGTAAGAACGAAAGCAGTAATTTATCTTATTTTATCTACATACATTTTGTAAGAACGAAAGCACTAATTTTCCTAAGTGCTCTATAGCCCAACTACAAAATCAATAATTGATTTCTTTACCATTAAACGAATTGTCCGTACTAAAATAGAAAAGCAAAATTTGTGCAAAAATTAATAACAAGTAAATCTAGATTTTTTTTCTCTTAATAACTAATGTGAAAAACATTATTTTGTTCTCAACAAATATTATTAAAGAAAGCAGAATTTGGCTCTTAAGAACTTAAGAAAACACCAGATTTTTGCTCTTCATAAACATAAGAAAGCACCAACCAAATGAAGATAAGCGTAAGGGTAAGACGGGTTAAATGGTCACCGATGTTATCCTAACATCAACCGTACCCTCAGTGTGATGAATGGGATAGTTTTCTTGATTTCTTCTCTACAACACAAACGGCCAAACTAACCGAGATAAATGGACATTTTTTTTCTCTACCCCCCCCCCCCCCACCCCACTATAAGACTGTTGACGTAGTATCATCTCTGGAATCAATTTTGTGGGGAGATTTTTAACGACCTGCCCAGTCCCAGGATCTCAGAACTCTTGTGGGGGATCACAAATAAAGCAGGGACAAGTACATATGTTGGCCGTCTCATTTGCGTGAATTACGTTACAGGCGGAAAAGTACACATTTGGACGTTCAATACTTTGTTTATGTTCTAGAACTGAGTTCTTAAATACTTTGTTTATGTTGTAGAACTGAGTTCTTAAATACTTTGTTTATGTTGTAGAACTGAGTTCTCAAATACTTTGCTTATGTTCTAGAACTGAGTTCTGAAATACTTTGTTTATGTTCTGAACTGAGTTCTTCAATATTTTGTTTATGTTCTAGAAGTATGTTCTTAAATACTTTGTTCATGTTCGAGAAGTGAGTTATCAAATACTTTGTTTGTGTTCTGTACTGAATTCTTCAATACTTTGTTTATGTTCTAGAAGTATGTTCTTAAATACTTTGTTCATGTTCTAGAAGTGAGTTATCAAATACTTTGTTTGTGTTCTGTACTGAATTCTTCAATACTTTGTTTATGTTCTAGAAGTATGTTCTTAAATACTTTGTTCATGTTCGAGAAGTGAGTTATCAAATACTTTATTTATGTTCTGAACTGAGTTCTTAAAAACTTCGTTTCTTTTCTAGTACTAGAAAAGAAACGAAGTTTCAATTGTTTGTTTTCTTGTACTTAAGGCAATAGTTTGTTTTCTAGCACTGAGATTTTAAGGGAATTGTTTGTTTACGTTCCAAAACCAAGTTTTTAAAGTCAATAGTTTGTACTAGAACCAAGTCAAATTCTCAAGTCAAAGCTTTCTTTGTCAATAGTTTGTTCTAGAACCAAGTCAAGGTCTCAAGTCAAAGCTTTCTTTAAGTCAATAGTTTGATCTAGAACCAAGTCAAGGTCTCAAGTCAAATCTTTCCGTTCACCGAACACCATTGTAATGCCGAGACCATATGGCCAAGAGAAAAAAGGTCAAGGGAAGACCACTCTAAGAGTTCCGTTTGACCGGAAGTTGTCGAGATAAAAATAGAAAATTAAAGAGCGGATCTAAACCCGGTCACATGAAAGCGGCTACAACGTGACCTTCACCTTAATGTGGGTTATTTTTGAGTTTACGAATATTTTCGGTTCGCTTTGAGATAAGGCTGGGTATTTAATTTCGCTGATTAAAAAGGCAGATACGGGCTCCATAAAGGGCTAAGAACCAACATTTGACTTGTTCGATACAGAGGAAATAAAGATGAAATAGCCAGACCTGAATGAAACAGATGAATTAAGCTCAGTTAGGCCTAACTAAAGAATGATTTTAGCTCAGTGAGACATGGCCAGTGTTTCTTCCAGAAGTTTTTCCCCAAGGGGTGAGGGAGGGGGGGGCAGACCTATGCTCCCCCCTCCCTCTCGAAGAGATGCCTGAAAGAGACATAGGACCTGGCTGACATAGATATAAGCTATTTTGACCCCGTTTGTAAAGATGATCCCAGATTATCTGACCCCACTGGTAAAGATGATCCAAGTTAATCTGACCCCAGGGGTCGGCGTGGTCGAGTCGGTAAAGCTCATGTTTGCTAAACCGAAAAGTCTTGAGTTCGAACCCTCGGGCAGATGAGGCTCGTTAGCTGGGGACAGCCACCCTTCTAGGAGAGACAACTCCAAAATTAAAACAACTGCTGCCTTATAGGTTGTTCTTGGTTGGACAAAGGCTATGGAAGCAAATCCAAAAAAGAAAAGCATGCTGAAATCGGAGCCGATGGCCTCAAAGGCACATAACCAGTTGACACGTATCCTTAATTTTTTACGGAGGCGTGGTCGAGTCGGCAAAAAGCTCATGGTTGATAAATTCGAAAAAAGTCTCGAGTTCAAACCCTCTGGCAGATAAGCTTCGATCCCTTCCAACACTAAAAATTAAGAACGAAGAAGAAGAAGAATCTGATCCCGCTGGTAAAGATGACCCAAGTTTATCTGACTCATTTTAAAGATAATCCCAGTTTATCCTGACCCGCTGGTAAAGATAATCCCAGTTTATCCTGACCCCCCCCTGTTAAAGATGACCCAAGTTTACCCGACCCCCCCCCCTGTTAAAGATGACCCAAGTTTACCCGACCCCGCTGGGGTTCAGTGCTCATTAAACTATCAGACGAAAGACAATCCTCTGTATCGTGTTAAAACATAATCCATTTAGAAACTTTCAGATATTCTAGCAGCTTTTGTAAACTAATCGCTTCTAAGTGACAACGTCTTTGACATTTTATTTAAAATATTTTGCCTCCCCCCCCCCTACCCCATATTTCTACGCGAGGTGAGCTGGGGGAGTCCCATTTACGTTTAAAATTGATACTAAAAACGTGGATTTCTTGCTTGCTCTCTTGTAAGTTGCGTCTTATGTCAAGAACGAGTTAGTTAGTTCTCGGGTGAACAAATACCATGGAAGCAAGGTTAAGAAAGAAAAGCAGGCTGAAATCGGAGTCAACAACCTGTAGGGCGTCAGACGGGTTGACACGTAATACTTGATTGTGTTGGAGGAAGTTCTTACAATTAAGAACGAAGAAGAAGAAGAAGACGTGAAGACTGCCGTATCCTTTGCTGTGTGTATAACGCAGAAGTGGGTAAGTTGTGTTAAGGGGTCGGCGGTTTTTTGGGCGTAGCGAGCCATTTAAGAATTAATCCTACTGAAAATATTTAATGAAACTTAAGGGGTCGGCGGTTTTTTTGGCGTAGCGAGCCATTTAAGAATTAAGCCTACTGAAAATATTTAATGAAACTTACTTAAATTCTGATTTGGATTAATATTCCCTTTATTTTGTTTTATTTTGATTCATATGCCTAATATTTTATCGTTTTAAACTAAATCGATGCTATCATTATATTTCGACTATTGTAATAAGAATCAATGGGCCACGTTTATTCATTAAAAGAGCCACACGTTCGTCCTGAGCCTCTTGCTTGACATGAGCCAAGTTTTGTTTGTGAGCCGCATGCTGACGCCTAGAGTTGAGTTTGATGTCAACATTTTTTCCACTTTCATTGTCTTAACAGCATAGACTTGTACTGAATTGCTTTTTTTTTTAAATATAGGTACACACGTCGGAAATTTAAATATTAATGCATTGTCATCGGCGCTACACGTGTAAATAAAGTTCAAAAGAAATCTGTCCAGTAGAGGCGGGTGAGATATCTTTCAGACAAGAGAAGTCAAGTCAAATGAAAGCTTGTAATTACGAAAGACAACGTGTGCCGTGGAACACAAAAGCCACAAAGCCGGATCCGGCTACAGTACATCTGCCCGGGTGGCCCTAATGTATTTGTCTAGACGGCCGGTCGTAAAAAGGTTTTCTTGGCCCCTGCGTGTGTTACGTCATCATATAGCACGCGAGTCCACCAAACACTTGACCTACATTTTTAAAAAGGTTTCCAAATTAAGCCGGTATAGGTTAGGTAACTCACAAAATTAAGCCGGCAAATACTAGGTAACTCCACAATTAAGCCGGCAAATACCAGGTAACTCCACAATTAAGCCGGCAAATACCAGGTAACTCCACAATTAAGCCGGCAAATACCAGGTAACTCCACAATTAAGCCGGCAAATACCAGGTAACTCCACAATTAAGCCGGCAAATACCAGGTAACTCCACAATTAAACCGGCAAATACCAGGTAACTCCACAATTAAGCCGGCAAATACCAGGTAACTCCACAATTAAGCCGGCAAATACCAGGTAACTACACAATTAAGCCGGCAAATACCAGGTAACTCCACAATTAAGCCGGCAAATACCAGGTAACTCCACAATTAAACCGGCAAATACCAGGTAACTCCACAATTAAGCCGGCAAATACCAGGTAACTCCACAATTAAACCGGCAAATACCAGGTAACTCCACAATTAAGCAGGTACATACCAGGTAACTCCACAATTAAGCCGACAAATACTAGGTAACTCCACAATTAAGCCGGCAAATACCAGGTAACTCCACAATTAAGCCGGCAAATACTAGGTAACTCCACAATTAAGCCGGCAAAAACCAGGTGACTCCACAATTAAGCCGGCAAATACCAGGTAACTCTAACAATTAACCGGTATATAAGAAGTAAATCCACAACTAAGCCTAGTCCTAACTATAAGTCTTAAATTAACCTAAATCGAGAGAAAAAGCGACCGTCAAAATTAACCTCAGAGCTGGACATTTGGTTAAAAAAGAGATAAACTCTACTTCATCTGCAATATGCAGTGTCTGACATTGTACTTTACAATGGTCGCGGATATGGAAAAATAAACTATTGCAAATTATACAAAGCGCAATCGGGTTTCCCCAGTATTTCAACAAGTGAGGTACGGATTTTCCCAGACTGGCCATTAAGTGTGGTCCAGCTATAACCCAACCGACACTAAAGAGGGGTGGATGAGGGGTGTCACCGGGGTGGGGGTTTCATCAGTACCAGATCCACTAATTGTCAAGACCTTGAGTTTACTACGGAAACCCTAGAACTAATCCTGGATCAGCTGAAGTTTGGTTTCTCCGCTCGTATCAAACAAGTTCACCAAGGGAAGCAATTCATACATTATAAAAGAAAGCTCTACATCCGCTCCGTTAAGACCGGTCACAATAAACTGTAGCTTGCAGTGTTCCTTTCAGGCATCTCCTTGAGGTTTGTACCCCCGCCAAGCACGGCTACCCGACCCCACACACACGAACGGAATAAAAAATATACACGAATAAAATAAACACGGAATGATCTCCCCTGAACTTTCTCGAATATTCTTATATAACACTACAGGGGATGGCAACTCGGGATATAGACATTATTTTAAATCCATTTTTAATTACTTAAACTTTTTATAATAGAATAGAATCTCGTAGAAAAAATAATTGCATACCAAGTGAACGCCAAACAAAATGTGCATAATAGTACGGGATATTATTAGTACTTTATAAATTCACATGCGGTTTTTTCGGATATCGGAAAAAGTGTAAATTACTACTTCCGGTCAACGGAAATTGCTCAAAATTTTATAGAATGCAGAGAATTATATCTTTTACTTATATGCGAAATTTCATTTATCTATATGAAATAGTACTCAAGTTATAGGCTTTTGAAAAATTGAAAGTAGAAAAAGTTTCACTTCCGGTTATCAGAAATCGCTGAAAAGTTGATACGAATCTACAAATTTGATATAATACTTATGAAATTTCATCAACCTAGCTGTAACGGTACTCAAGTTATCGTGTTTACAGACACATATACATACACACACACATACCCACACAGACATACGGACAAAATTCAAGACTATGTTCTTCCGACTCAGTGAGGTGTAAAACGTCGAGATTGGCAAAAATCTCTATTTTTTTTACGATTACAAGACTTTCTCTATACTTCGTTTATACGAGAAAGTAGAAAAAGGCAACAAAGTTGTAAAATATGCAGAGATGTTCATAACGTGACGCCGTCTTTTCGCTGTCAGGTTTTAAAATCTGTTTCTATAAAAGAGATATTTTTAGGTTTGGTAATTTATTTTTCAGATTGTTTCTCCATGGCTTGTTAATTATCAAACTGTGTTAATTACTTATTAGGTGAACGACATGTTGAAAAGAGAGAAAAAAAAGCCCTTTTCATGTTAATGAATAATGAGGTATAGCTTTTATGAACTCACGCTAATGACCGACCTGACGTTATTTTATGGATCTGTGTCTGGATTATATGCGCAGGTAAAGAACGTTCACCTTGCCGGAAATACTACTATGGGGATCAGAAGACGGAGTCAATAGACTCCCCAGAAGTTGGAGTCACATGATTCAAAGACTAGCAGTTTTTTTTTCTAGACTTTCAGAGAAGCAGAGATTACATTCATGGAACATTGTGTCAGTTGTTGGTAGTTTTAGACCAGAGATAGATCAAATACATGGAACATTGCGTCAGTTGTTGGTAGTTTTAGATCAGAGATAGATCAAATACATGGAACATTGCGTCAGTTGTTGGTAGTTTTAGACCAGAGATAGATCAAATACATGGAGCATTGCGTCAGTTCTTGGTAGTTTTAGACACGAGATAGATCAAATACATGGAACATTGCGTCAGTTCTTGGTAGTTTTAGATCAGAGATAGATCAAATACATGGAACATTGCATCAGTTCTTGGTAGTGTCAGAAAGCTAGAGATAGCTCAACACTTAGTTCAAATACTAGGACCTAGGACCTTACACAAAGGATGACATATATAGAACAATGCATAAAGTAAAACACACACAGAGCAATACAGTTTAGGGCTCATATTGAAAACATCCTAAGCTCTCAACAATTTCTAGCAAAGAATGACTTAACGCAAAAAACAATGCATAAACTTTACCAGTTCATCCTATTAATCAAGACTCCTAATTTACTAATTTAGAGACAAAAAATATATTGGTAAATGATAAAACTGTTAAAGACAGTTGCATAAATTCAGCTGTAAAATAAATAATTAAATAAATTATAAAATGGTATCATTAAGGCAGTCTTAACGGTTTTATCGCCTTTATTGTAATATTAAATTTAAATATAAGCTGACTTGACCCCTTTGCCACGAGACGAAAAGATCGCTCTATCTAACAATATTTTGACAAAGTAATTGCTTTATTTTACAAAATTTTGTCGAGGAAAAAACCAGTCTATTTAGATGCACGCAATTTTCAACAGGTAATTCAAGGTCATTAACCCCTCCACGAAGATGAAAGCTTTAGATCATTTTCAAGTGAAGATTTTCATCATGATTAAGGAAAAAATTAACGAATTATCTTTGATATTAATTTGTTATCACGTAAAAAATAAATTGCATTAAAAATATCTGACACACAATACGTCAGGATAAAATTTTGAAATTGGAAGTTCAAATTTTTTCTGGCCTCTACTTGTGAATTTTTTTTTTCTGTGTAAAAATCTTAAATGTAATCACATATACTATTGATATATATCATGTGACATATATCATGTGACATATCATGTGACACAGCTTTTGAATAGGGCGTTGCTTTGTCTATCAACAAGACAGAGTTTCTTTTAGACATCTCTTCTGGGGTGTGTGGTGGGTGGGTGTGGCCTAAGGGGTCATCCATAAATGACGTCACGCTTTTTTGAAGATTTTTACCTTCCCCCCTCCCCTCAGTCACACGTCGTCACAAAAAGCCAGACCCCTACCTAAAACGTCACACCTCAACCTACAACCCCCCTCAAAATTGCAGTTGAATTTTTTTAAAACATCGATATTTTTCTAAAATCTTGTCTAAACTATTACAATTACTATTACATTGCTTTTTATAATGCAAAAGTGTGACGTCGCGACATCTGACCCCCATCCCCCCTCCTCCTCATCACACATCGTCACCTCCCCCCTACGAGTGTGACGTCATTTATGGATGACCCTTAAGGGACAATACCTCCTCCTTGAAGCCCGTCCACCCCCACCCCACACCGGACGAAATAAAAAGGAAATTATATAGTAAATAATAGCTCAAATTCAAGTGCCCCCCCCCCCCCTTTAAAAAGTTCTCCCGGGGAAAAAAAACTAAAAAAAGAAACCCTACACACAGACAGACACGACAACGCTTAGATAAACAAACACTTGGCCTCTATGTAGCGCGTGGGGGGTGTGTCAGCCACGTGACTTATTTTATATTCAAACCAAACACGTGACACACGTTAACCATATAAACAAACGGATCATGTGACACACCTACGCGGGTATTGTTCCACATAAAAACGACTCGCATTACAACAGAACTTTTTTCAGATATTTTTTTTTACGGGTGGGGGAGGGAGTGGGGTGGGCGGGGGCGGAGGCAGAGGCGCACATACTTAAAATTCTCGGTGATGAGGGGGGGGGGGGACACAGGATGTTTAAATCATATATTTTCTATATCAATTATATATGTTTGTCATAAAAAGCCAACCTGCAACGAACCCTTTCTATTTAAATAGACCAATCACGCGGTTAAGTAGCCGCGTGACTAAATCTATCATCAAATAAATAAGACCACGTGACCTACCTCTCTATACAAACAACCACGTGACCTACCTCTGTATACAAACAACCACGTGACCTACCTCTCTATACAAACAACCACGTGACCTACCTCTCTATACAAACAACCACGTGACCTACCTCTCTATACAAACAACCACGTGACCTACCTCTCTATACAAACAACCACGTGACCTACCTCTATACAAACAACCACGTGACCTACCTCTTTATTTAAACAATCACGTGACCTACCTCTCTATACAAACAACCACGTGACCTACCTCTCTATACAAACAACCACGTGACCTACCTCTCTATACAAACAACCACGTGACCTACCTCTCTATACAAACAACCACGTGACCTACCTCTCTATGCAACCACGTGACCTACCTCTCTATACAAACAACCACGTGACCTACCTCTCTATACAAACAACCACGTGACCTACCTCTCTATACAAACAACCACGTGACCCACCTCTCTATACAAACAACCACGTGACCCACCTCTCTATACAAACAACCACGTGACCTACCTCTCTATACAAACAACCACGTGACCTACCTCTCTATACAAACAACCACGTGACCTACCTCTCTATACAAACAACCACGTGACCTACCTCTCTATACAAACAACCACGTGACCTACCTCTCTATACAAACAACCACGTGACCTACCTCTCTATACAAACAACCACGTGACCTACCTCTCTATACAACCACGTGACCTACCTCTCTATACAAACAGCCACGTGACCTACCTCTCTATACAAACAGCCACGTGACCTACCTCTCTATACAAACAACCACGTGACCTACCTCTCTATACAAACAACCACGTGACCTACCTCTCTATACAAACAACCACGTGACCTACCTCTCTATACAAACAACCACGTGACCTACCTCTCTATACAAACAACCACGTGACCTACCTCTCTATGCAACCACGTGACCTACCTCTCTATACAAACAACCACGTGACCTACCTCTCTATACAAACAACCACGTGACCTACCTCTCTATACAAACAACCACGTGACCCACCTCTCTATACAAACAACCACGTGACCCACCTCTCTATACAAACAACCACGTGACCTACCTCTCTATACAAACAACCACGTGACCTACCTCTCTATACAAACAACCACGTGACCCACCTCTCTATACAAACAACCACGTGACCTACCTCTCTATACAAATAACCACGTGACCTACCTCTCTATACAAACAACCACGTGACCTACCTCTCTATACAAACAACCACGTGACCTACCTCTCTATACGAACAACCACGTGACCTACCTCTCTATACACACAACCACGTGACCTACCTCTCTATACACACAGCCACGAGGGTGAGTACTGACGAGTAGAGCGCACACACGAGCACCGTCCTGTCCGTAGAGCAGGCGACCTGACCCAGCTGCCAGCCATTGTTCATCATGAACTGGACGATCTCCGGTAGGCCAAACACCATGATCAGAGAGTCGGCCAGAGCCAGGTTCAGGATTAGCATGTTGGTCATTGACCTGTGGATTAGTGGGATTAGGATTAGCATGTTGGTCATTGACATGTGGATTAGTGGGATTAGGATTAGCATGTTGGTCATTGACATGTGGATTAGTGGGATTAGGATTAGCATGTTGGTCATTGACATGTGGATTAGTGGGATTAGGATTAGCACGTTGGTCATTGACCTGTGGATTTGTGGGGTTAGGATTAGCATGTTGGTCATTGACCTGTAAATAAGTGGGGTTAGGATTAGCATGTTGGTCATTGACCTGTGGATTAGTGGGGTTAGGATTAGCATGTTGGTCATTGATCTTTGGATTAGTGGATTAGCATGTTGGTCATTGACCTGTGGATTAGTGGGGTTAGGATTAGCATGTTGGTCATTGACCTGTAAATAAGTGGGGTTAGGATTAGCATGTTGGTCATTGACATGTGGATTAGTGGGATTAGGATTAGCACGTTGGTCATTGACCTGTGGATTTGTGGGGTTAGGATTAGCATGTTGGTCATTGACCTGTAAATAAGTGGGGTTAGGATTAGCATGTTGGTCATTGACCTGTGGATTAGTGGGGTTAGGATTAGCATGTTGGTCATTGATCTTTGGATTAGTGGATTAGCATGTTGGTCATTGACCTGTGGATTAGTGGGGTTAGGATTAGCATGTTGGTCATTGACCTGTAAATAAGTGGGGTTAGGATTAGCATGTTGGTCATTGACATGTGGATTAGTGGGATTAGGATTAGCACGTTGGTCATTGACCTGTGGATTTGTGGGGTTAGGATTAGCATGTTGGTCATTGACCTGTAAATAAGTGGGGTTAGGATTAGCATGTTGGTCATTGACCTGTGGATTAGTGGGGTTAGGATTAGCATGTTGGTCATTGATCTTTGGATTAGTGGATTAGCATGTTGGTCATTGACCTGTGGATTAGTGGGGTTAGGATTAGCAATTTGGTCATTGACCTGTAAATAAGTGGGGTTAGGATTAGCATGTTGGTCATTGACCTGTGGATTAGTGGATTAGCATGTTGGTCATTGACCTGTGGATTAGTGGGGTTAGGATTAGCATGTTGGTCATTGAGCTGTAAATAAGTGGGGTTAGGATTAGCATGTTGGTCATTGACCTGTGGATTAGTGGATTAGCATGTTGGTCATTGACCTGTGGATTAGTGGGGTTAGGATTAGCATGTTGGTCATTGACCTGTAAATAAGTGGGGTTAGGATCAACATGTTAGTCATTGACATGTGGAAAAGTCTCGAGTTCGAACCCTCGGGCAAATGATATTCTTCTAGGAGAAAGTTTCCCTTTCAAACCTGACGGTCTATGGGGCAAGTGAAGTAGAGTTTACTTGTTTCTGTGACCTTGGCATATAAGGAGATAGTGTGGTCATCACTATGCCCAGCAGCCTTTACTTTCCCTAACGTGAGTTAGGTACCCATCAGAGTTGGGTGGACTCAGGGACGGTCTACTTGAACCCGGATTCGAACTTGAGACTTACGGGTTAGCAATCCAGTTCTCTACCGATAGAACACTCCGTCCCACATTCTAGGAGAGATAACTCTAAAATCAAACAGTTTGTTCTTGGTTGGACAAAAGCAAATCCAAAAAGAATAAAATACTTAAAAAAAAACTTTTTAAAAAACCACGTTTTTCTTGTGGACTAAAAAGTAGAAAATAACTATTTACATACATTTGATGACAAAAAACGTGGGTACGTTCACCATCAAATTTCCCGACCCATCTGCCCGACCCACGTTTTTTGTCATCAAATGTATGTAAATAGTTATTTTCTACTTTTTAGTCCACAAGAAAAACGTGGTTTTTTAAAAAGTTTTTTTTTAAGTATTTTATTTTCTCCTTTTTAGTCCGTTGCTACACATGAAAAACGTGGTTTTTAAAAAAGTGTTTATAAATACACGGACTAAAAAAATCTTGAGCGACCAGGATTCGAACCTGGGTTGTCGCGGCCACAACGCGAAGTACTAACCACTATACGATCACGGCCAGCGCGCTCACATCGATTGGGGCCGAAGTAACTGTGTCTATAGGCCTCCAGTCTTGTCGGTATCTTTAGAAATCATGTCCTCAATTTTATGGTCCTTGGGGCGTAATTAAATTAAGCTAATTACGGTCTCTAATTGCTAGTTTTTATGATTGCATCTGAAATTGTTAGGCGAAAGTAACCTGCATGCCAAATTTCAGAACTATAGAACAATCAGAAGTGGGCTAATTTTCGATGTCAATTTTAACAACAAACACATCCACGCGAAGCTGAGTTAATAAAAACGTGTTAAAAACAGGCTCAAATCGGAGTCAATGGCCTCAATGGGCGCATAGCCAGTTTACACTTATACTTAATTATGTTTGAGGGATCTCTTCCAACATTCAGAACGAAGAAGAGGAAGAAGATTTTATTATTTAATCCTGTCGTTGGCGATATATTTTAAAGCAGCATTGATTTCAATGCCATTTGAATATAAAACGAAATTTTAAAAAATAATAAATTGATGTATGCGATTGTTGCTGCCAAGGTCATGGCCTTGACTGCCATCCAAGATTGCGGCTAGATTAGCTTTATTGAAGATCCGGGCAGGATCATGCCCTGTGGATACATTCCTCAATAACAAAACTTATCAATCTCTTAACATTAGACGCTCATTCGTGAAAAAAGATATTCGGCAACGCTTATTTCCCATTTTCCAATTTAAAAAGAAAATTGTTTTATAAAAAAAAATAAATAGAAACATATTTTTGACAAGGTTGCGTTTTATTTACCACGAGCCGACCCGCGGCGTATCACACGCCGCTATTTAGTTGTTTTTTCTACTTTTCAGTAATTCATAATTTGTGAATTCGACAGTACCATTGCTGTCACTGAAAAAATTTGCTTTAAAACACTAAAACCCTCCTCCCCCCCCCCCCAGGGATTACGACTACTAACCCAAAATTTGGCATTGTGTTTAAAGGACGTCTTTGAGCCCACAGAGCTTAAATAAATACCTGACTCACGTTTGGGAAATTAAAGGTGGCTGGGCGTTTATACCTCCATATGCAGGGTTCACAGGAGAAACTCTACTTCATCTGTCCTTTTGGAATTACAACAAGAGTTTTCAAACGAACACACACATAGTTCTTAAGGTCGAGGTTCGAGTAGCCTCAACCCCCACTTCCCACACACTGATGACCTCAACCCCCACTCCCACACACTGATGACCTCAACCCCACCCCCACACACTGATGACCTCAACCCCCACTCCCACACACTGATGACCTCAACCCCACCCCCACACACTGATGACCTCAACCCCCACTCCCACACACTGATGATCTCACCCCCCACTCCCAAACACTAATGACCTCAACCCCCACTCCCACACACTGATGATCTCAACCCCCACTCCCACACACTGATGATCTCAACCCCCACTCCCACACACTGATGACCTCAACCCCCATTCCCACACACTGATGATCTCAACCCCCACTCCCACACACTGATGATCTCAACCCCCACTCCCACACACTGATGATCTCAACCCCCACTCCCACACACTGATGACCTCAACCCCCACTCCCACACACTGATGATCTCAACCCCCACTCCCACACACTGATGATCTCAACCCCCACTCCCACACACTGATGACCTCAACCCCCATTCCCACACAATGATGACCTCAACCCCCACTCCCACAAAATGATGATGCCAACCCCCACTCCCACACACTGATGATCTCAACCCCCACTCCCACACACTGATGACCTCAACCCCCATTCCCACACAATGATGACCTCAACCCCCACTCCCACAAAATGATGACCTCAACCCCCCTCCCACACAATGATGACCTCAACCCCCACTCCCACAAAATGATGACCTCAACCCCCACTCCCACACACTGATGACCTCAACCCCCATTCCCACACAATGATGACCTCAACCCCCACTCCCACAAAATGATGATGCCAACCCCCATTCCCACACACTGATGACCTCAACCCCCACTCCCACACACTGATGATCTCAACCCCCACTCCCACACACTGATGACCTCAACCCCCATTCCCACACAATGATGACCTCAACCCCCACTCCCACAAAATGATGATGCCAACCCCCATTCCCACACAATGATGACCTCAACCCCCACTCCCACAAAATGATGATGCCAACCCCCATTCCCACACACTGATGACCTCAACCCCCACTCCCACACACTGATGATCTCAACCCCCACTCCCACACACTGATGACCTCAACCCCCATTCCCACACAATGATGACCTCAACCCCCACTCCCACAAAATGATGATGCCAACCCCCATTCCCACACACTGATGACCTCAACCCCCATTCCCACACAATGATGACCTCAACCCCCACTCCCACAAAATGATGATGCCAACCCCCATTCCCACACACTGATGACCTCAACCCCCACTCCCACACACTGATGATCTCAACCCCCACTCCCACACACTGATGACCTCAACCCCCATTCCCACACAATGATGACCTCAACCCCCACTCCCACAAAATGATGATGCCAACCCCCATTCCCACACACTGATGACCTCAACCCCTACTCCCACACACTGATGACCTCAACCCCTACTCCCACACACTGATGACCTCAACCCCCATTCCCACACACTGATGACCTCAACCCCTACTCCCACAAAATGATGATGCCAACCCCCACTCCCACACACTGATGACCTCAACCCCTACTCCCACACACTGATGACCTCAACCCCCACTCCCACACACTGATGACCTCAACCCCCATTCCCACACAATGATGACCTCAACCCCCACTCCCACAAAATGATGATGCCAACCCCCACTCCCACACACTGATGACCTCAACCCCCATTCCCACACACTGATGACCTCAACCCCCATTCCCACACACTGATGACCTCAACCCCTGTCCCGCACTCTAATGAACTCAACCCCCACTCCTACACATTAAACTTTACCACCACCCACACACTAATGAACTCAACCCCCACTCCCACACACTGATGATGTCAACCCCCACTCCCACACAATGATGATCTCACCCCCCACTCCCAAACACTGATGACCTCAACCCCCACTCCCACACACTGATGATCTCAACCCCCACTCCCACACACTGATGATCTCACCCCCCACTCCCAAACACTGATGACCTCAACCCCCACTCCCACACACTGATGACCTCAACCCCCACTCCCACACACTGATGACCTCAACCCCACCCCCACACACTGATGACCTCAACCCCCACTCCCACACACTGATGACCTCAACCCCACCCCCACACACTGATGACCTCAACCCCCACTCCCACACACTGATGATCTCACCCCCCACTCCCAAACACTGATGACCTAAACCCCCACTCCCACACACTGATGATCTCAACCCCCACTCCCACACACTGATGATCTCAACCCCCACTCCCACACACTGATGACCTCAACCCCCATTCCCACACACTGATGATCTCAACCCCCACTCCCACACACTGATGATCTCAACCCCCACTCCCACACACTGATGATCTCAACCCCCACTCCCACACACTGATGACCTCAACCCCCACTCCCACACACTGATGATCTCAACCCCCACTCCCACACACTGATGATCTCAACCCCCACTCCCACAAAATGATGATGCCAACCCCCACTCCCACACACTGATGATCTCAACCCCCACTCCCACACACTGATGACCTCAACCCCCATTCCCACACAATGATGACCTCAACCCCCACTCCCACAAAATGATGACCTCAACCCCCCTCCCACACAATGATGACCTCAACCCCCACTCCCACAAAATGATGACCTCAACCCCCATTCCCACACAATGATGACCTCAACCCCCACTCCCACAAAATGATGATGCCAACCCCCATTCCCACACACTGATGACCTCAACCCCCACTCCCACACACTGATGATCTCAACCCCCACTCCCACACACTGATGACCTCAACCCCCATTCCCACACAATGATGACCTCAACCCCCACTCCCACAAAATGATGATGCCAACCCCCATTCCCACACAATGATGACCTCAACCCCCACTCCCACAAAATGATGATGCCAACCCCCATTCCCACACACTGATGACCTCAACCCCCATTCCCACACAATGATGACCTCAACCCCCACTCCCACAAAATGATGATGCCAACCCCCATTCCCACACACTGATGACCTCAACCCCCACTCCCACACACTGATGATCTCAACCCCCACTCCCACACACTGATGACCTCAACCCCCATTCCCACACAATGATGACCTCAACCCCCACTCCCACAAAATGATGATGCCAACCCCCATTCCCACACACTGATGACCTCAACCCCTACTCCCACACACTGATGACCTCAACCCCTACTCCCACACACTGATGACCTCAACCCCCATTCCCACACACTGATGACCTCAACCCCTACTCCCACAAAATGATGATGCCAACCCCCACTCCCACACACTGATGACCTCAACCCCTACTCCCACACACTGATGACCTCAACCCCCACTCCCACACACTGATGACCTCAACCCCCATTCCCACACAATGATGACCTCAACCCCCACTCCCACAAAATGATGATGCCAACCCCCACTCCCACACACTGATGACCTCAACCCCCATTCCCACACACTGATGACCTCAACCCCCGTTCCCACACACTGATGACCTCAACCCCTGTCCCGCACTCTAATGAACTCAACCCCCACTCCTACACATTAAACTTAACCACCACCCACACACTAATGAACTCAACCCCCACTCCCACACACTGATGATGTCAACCCCCACTCCCACACAATGATGATCTCAACCCCCTGTCCCACACACTAATGAACTCAACCCCCACTCCCACACACTTAACCTCATTTACGACTTCTCCTTTTACCCACGCTTTAATCTAATTAACTTGAGCTAAGTTTAATCAGCCAATCTTGTTTTGCACAACAGCAGTGTTTTTTGTGCAAAAAACGTTTCACATTGTATATTCACGTTTACCAGAATTACGCCAGTATTGGATTCTGTACAATCTCCTATCTATAGCAGTAAAGTATGGGATAGTTTTTAATTAAAATACATTGAAAAGACATACATATAAAACCCCACCTATATACATAAACTATATACATAAATTTATTTAATTATTTATAACATACCTTCTTATATACATCACTGCATGATTTTTATTACATTTGATAATTCAATAATTCAATTTTAACATGTAACAATTTAATCATAAAAAGTGATTTTTTTTATAACGACGAAGACTCTTGTTCTATTAAAATAAAAAATGAAAAATAAAAAAATAAATAAAAAAGCAATTGAAGATTGGCTTTTATTTCAGCTATGAACATATTTAAATAGTTTAGCTGACGTCACGTTTTAAAAAATCAATCCCAGCATGCATAGTGAAGTTTGAAACCACGCCCACCTTGTGGGGTTGTAGGTAGAGACGAATAGCCTGACATATTGTCATCAAAATACGTCGGGGGTGGTTAAAGGTGTTTATTTAGCGATGGCGTGGTCACATGGTCGGCAGAGCACGTTGAACAATCGAGTCATTGAAATCATGTTTGTATAGCGTCCCTTAGTTCATTCAGCTCTAATGAGTACCCAACGATTATTGGGATAAATTAAAGCGGCCGGATGAAATGTTGACCACCCAGCCCCCTATTAAGCCAATATAACAGAAAACGACAGTCAGGCCTAAAGGTGGACGCTCATGAAATCTCTTTATAACATTTTAGCTACCATAGATTTTTCTACTATATAAAAAAATAATAGGAAAAGCTTATTTATAGTTTTATTTTATATTTGTGGCCATCAACAGCAGGACAGCGCCCGGCAGAAAATATCCTAACTACGTCACTGCCATCTTTATCCCACAGATATTCATCAAAATTATTTTTTTTAAACGATCATTTTTGTATTAAAGCCATTTAGTGTTTGTTCTCCTGTGATATTTAACCACCTGCTCATCTGATATTGTATGCCCCATTGATTATCTCCCCTTACTGTACACTAAAGACAAAGTCAGCACCACGTTTCCCTAACGGCGGCGATAAATAGTCTCCCTTGTTACAAGGGGCAGTACTCTATCGGTGGTCAACGACCGGATGTACACCTCCCATTTCTGGTTCCGCTCCCAACTGACAGGATGTAACGGTTAGATCAAGGGAAAAACAAGCACCACTGGATCCAGGCAATCTTCTGGAATTGAGCTTGTGACGTCATAATGGGGATCAGCTGGTGACATCACGATGGGATCTTAGCCGGTGACGTCATGGGATTTCATATATTGACGTCATGGGATCTTTTGTTTGTGACATCACCATTGGGTTTCATGTACTGACGACAGCATGTGAACCCATCAGAGGCGTAGCGAGGACGAGGGGGGGTAGGGGGGGGGGGGGCGGGGGGACATATTTCCCCGGGCGCCGACCTTAGGGGGGGCGCCAAATTGAAAGTTTGAGGGGGGGTGCAAATGAAAAGTTCGACGGGGGTGGGGTGCAAATCGAAAGTTTGAGGGGGGTGTAAATGAAAAGTTCGAGGTGGGGGGGGGGGGGGGGGGGTGCAAAACGAAAGTTTGAGGGGGGGGGGGGGTTGCAAATGAAAAGTTCGAGGGGGGGAGGGTGCAAATCGAAAGTTTTTCCCCGGACGCCGGGTAGGGTCGCTACGCCTCTTGAACCCATCTAATGATTTTAATCTAATGACGCAACTTTCATTTGGTTACTTATCGCGCAAGACAATAATACATTTTTTTTATACTTACACTCATAACCTACGTTTAATTTATTAAATGCTATTGCCCTATGGCGTAAAATATAAGACACAAAGCCAAACAAAATAGGACAAAGTTTACTAACGTAATAATAAAGCATTGGAAAAAGTGAAAAATGATTTAAACTAGGCCACAAAAGACCTGTATGGCAGTTGGTCCTATACTCTAGTGTAGACCCGCCCTGCCCTAGATATGTAACCATGGTCACGTCCACCTACAACAGTGACAGACAGGGCAGGCAACTCCAGCAGAACTCAAGGGGCGATATTTGTTAGACGGTCCTGATGGCAAAACTGTGTGGCCAGCAAAAACTCAGGTCAGATCACAGGGGCTTCAGTGTGACAAACGACAAAAATAATTGCTAGGGTAGAGAATACTAACAGGACAACAACTATTTAAATGTAGGGAAAAAATGAAAACTAGGAAATTTAGAAATTGACATTAAAAAATTGCTTTATAATCATGAGCAAATTTCATTTTAAAAATATAAGAACTAATTTTTTTTAGGTTTCTTTCTTTTATTTCTCTCTAAAAACTTTAACCTTTTCTGTAAAGGTTAGTGCGGAATTTTACTTTTAAATAAAGTTTTTATCGAATAAAATAAAATATTCCCCCCTGAACTTAGTGCGGAATTTCCCTTTTGAAAGGGAGATCAGTCAAATATTTAAACAGATTATTTCCCTTCACTATCCGTCTGAGTACATTAAACATGATGCAACATCCGCTCCTTGTAGCCTGGATCAAAAAGTGGTTTTTGACACGAGATGGCGCTGTTGCAAGTACATGATCGCGCTAGCTGTCAGTTCTAGTCAGCTAGAGAAGAGCGTCTCTATAGTTAAACTATAGCTAAAAAAAATCATAAAAAACGTTTTAATAACAAGCTTTTATGTAATGATGCACTAAAAAGTAGAAAATAAATTATAGACTACTATTTAAATAACTATAAAGAAAAGCGTGGGTCACTTTAGTATCTATTGGATACCTTTACTAATGTTAAGGAAGACACCCACGCTTTTCTTTATAGTTATTTAAATAGTAGTCTATAATTTATTTTCTACTTTTTAGTGCATCATTACATAAAAGCTTGTTATTAAAACGTTTTTTATGATTTTCTTTTTCAGTACTTTACATGTTTTATCTACATTAGAGTTACATGACTAAAAACCATTGCGCGCCTACTGAATATCGCGTTCAGTAGGCGCGCAATGGTTTTTGAACGCAGCCATTACGTGGTCGTGATGGCGCAGCTATTGATGACGCGTGTGGTGTGGTTGGCTAGACATGCCTACTAATTCGGTCCAAATTTTAATTAATTCATAAAAAATCAATTAGGCATCCAATTAAGTCAAATTTAGTTTCAGATTGCATTGTCTTCATGTCTTGACCCACGTGCCAACTGTGAATCGTGTCGGTCAAGTAGAACTGTCCGAATTTTCACTCCTGCGTTTCCGTCTAGACTGACGACTGACGACAGACTGACGAGGAAGTGAGTTAAATAAAAGCTTGTAATAAAAAGTTCAGGCTATTTCAAAGATAGATTTTCAACTAAGCCATAGTTTGTAAAGATTGTGTAAAATATTTTAATTGTCTCGTCAGATCTATTCCATTCAATAAAGAGGCTAAACTCTGCATTAAAGTTTTCCTCTAAATCTCGTTTTCAAACACCAACACTTCAGTAATCTGACACGGTGTAACCTTTAAAATGTCACCAGATTTTTATTTCACAATACTTGAAGAAGGCGTAGCAAGTTGCAAGGATGAAATACGAAACAATTTTTTAAATTGCATTTGCTTTTCCGTAGATCAAGTTTAGCTACTAAATATTCTTTGATACCCCGCATAGCTGGACAATATTTAGCCATGGTGAAAGATTAGAAGGGAAGCAACTTCGTCTCACGCTCGGCAGGAAGGAGTTCATTGTATGCAGATCATAGGGGGATTGTGGGATATCTCGATGGTGATGATATCATGACGTGATGCCAGCTCGCTTACACACACATACACAATAAAAGATTCCTTATGCCTTGAACTTTAATTTTTTTTATAAGAATAAATTAAATACCCCCCCCCCCTTCTTTTTCGTGCTTGATTTCAATATTGATGTGACTTTCCCTCAATACAGTTAAGTTTTACGTATCAATATGGAATTCAACTTTGGACTCTTGACTCAGACTTAGCCTGCTTTTCTTTCTGGCTTTGCTTCCATAGCCTTTGTCCAACCAAGAACAAACTACAAGGCAGCAGTTTTTTGATTTTGGTGCGACTCATGTAGATAGGTTACTCTCCCAAAGCTAACGAACCTCATCTACTCGGGGGTTATAGCTCCAAAATTATACAGTTGGAAATCGTGCTCTCTCTCTCTCCCCACCCCAATCACACCCCACCCCATTAAAAAAGCCGCGATATATAGCTTACATAAGTATAACATTTTTATAACAATGTAGTGTACCACCATTTCCCCCAAATTGTTCAATTGACGGATCTTTAAAAATGACACACATTGTGAAGTGTTCCATATTTTAAAACAAAATATTTGATCTTAAAATTACGGGTACTAAAACTCATAATATAGATCTAGTTTTAAACTGATGACAGTGGCTGAGTATCGTAAAACTAATTTCATTGACACTGAAGTGCGTCGTACTAACGCTGGTTCAAGTAGACTGAAGAACTTAATAAGATTAATTAGCTGGATTTTCCAGCTATATTAAAGTATTTTAAAATTAATTTTTCTTAGTAATCTCGTGCTTTAATTATTTTATTATCTGAAAAAAAAATCACAACTGTTAGAAATTAATTTAAAAGGACAGAAGGATTTTATGGACAAAATATGTTTATAAGCTTTTATTTAGTTCATATTGTCTTGTTGTTTTGTTTGTTTGTGGGTTGTGGCAATTCTTTTAACTCAGTTTTAACCCATTTCTAATGCAGCGATTTAATCTCCCATGACAATGCAAGAATATCTGCTTTTAAATCTATTTAGTCATTAGGTTAGTCATTAAAATACATTTAATTTAAAACGTAATTTTAATTCTAAATTCAAGGGAGATAACAAAACAAGATTAAATACTAGTGATCGCTGGCAGACGACAGTGATCTGTTTGTCACGGCTGGTTGATTTCCTGCTCGACAATCAACCGTGGACGATGATGGAGCAGATCATTATCTTTAGAGGATTGCAGGCTACTGAACGGCTTTTAAAGCAAATATTTATAGTCGTAGCCTATGTGCTGTCAACTTTATTCAGAAAGAATGAATAAAAAGATGAAAAGAAAACCCCTTTATATTAATAAAGTTTTAAATGCACTGAAAATAAGAAAATAAGAAAATAAAAGAATAAAAGCTTTGGTTCCTAAGATATGTAAACGATCACATGTGCGACCAAAGCCTTCATTAAAGACAGCAAGTTTGTTTTCATTTCTTTTTTTCAGTGCATGTTTATTGTTATAAATGTTGCTAGATTTGTTGCATTTAAAGAAATAAATAGGCGTCTATGCGTAAATACACCATACACATATACACTTTGATGTATATTGTGCCAGAACACGTGTGTACATACTATGTCTATATATGCTCTGTTTTTACACACATCTGTCACCTTCCACACCCACGTAACATTACTTTGTTTTTCATGTGACATTCATATTATATATTGAACGTACATTGACATAGCGTAATAGATTGACATTCTAATTATAGCTGGCCACGACACATTGGTGGACATGGTACAACTTTGCTAGACAAAATACAACTTTGATGGACATAATATTACTTTGCTGGACATGACTCGACTTTGCTAGACATGACATGACTTTGCTAGACATTACACGACTTTGCTAGACATTACACGACTTTGCTAGACATTACACGACTTTGCTAGACATGACACGACTTTGCTAGACATGACATGACTTTGCTAGACATTACACGACTTTGCTAGACATGACATGACTTTGCTAGACATGACACGACTTTGCTAGACATGACATAACTTTGCTAGACATGACACGACTTTGCTAGACATTACACGACTTTGCTAGACATGACATGACTTTGCTAGACATGACACGACTTTGCTAGACATGACACGACTTTGCTAGACATGACATAACTTTGCTAGACATGACACGACTTTGCTAGACATGACACGACTTTGCTAGACATGACACGACTTTGCTAGACATGACACGACTTTGCTAGACATGACATGACTTTGCTAGACATGACGTGACCTTGCTGGACATGACACGAGTTTGCTGGACATGACACGACTTTGCTGGACAAAATACGACTTTGCTAGACATGACACGACTTTGCTAGACATGACGTGACCTTGCTGGACATGACGTGACCTTGCTGGACATGACACGACATTGCCGGACATGACACGACTTTGCTGGACAAAATACGACTTTGCTAGACATGACACGACTTTGCTAGACATGACACGACTTTGCTAGACATGACGTGACCTTGCTGGACATGACGTGACCTTGCTGGACATGACACGACTTTGCCGGACATGACACGACTTTGCTGGACAAAATACGACTTTGCTAGACATGACACGACTTTGCTAGACATGACACGACTTTGCTAGACATGACGTGACCTTGCTGGACATGACACGACTTTGTTAGACATGACGTGACCTTGCTGGACATGACGTGACCTTGCTGGACATGACACGACTTTGCTGGACATGACACGACTTTGCTGGACAAAATACGACTTTTCTAGACATGACACGACTTTGCTAGACATGACACGACTTTGCTAGACATGACACGACTTTGCTAGACATGACACGACCTTGCTAGACATGACACGACTTAGCTGGACGTAACATAATTCCAAGCTTTAAGGGTCGTAATTCTCCATTGTACAAAAGAGAGAATCTTATGCCATCCAGACATCCAGCAGACGATACCCCATACAATAGACTATATCTAGCTGGAAGAATAAACATCCACACTATCTCGCTGAGTAACAATTTTATACAAGAAAAACAATGTTTAGTTTCGTCAGATATTGTCTCCCTTGCTGGTGAGTTTATAACGTAAGGGGAAGTAATCACTGCTTGAAATTTTTGAATGAAACGTCTAGACATTAATCACCCTATGTACGTCACTAAACCGGAGAAACCATATTGACAGTTGATAGTAGTTGTTTAACCCGCTTCATTAAGACTGTAAACATTTTAAAAGCCGTCTATAAATGAGAAAACGAATGGAAAAAAATATTCGGAATAACCACAATAGTCTTTAAAAAAACAATTTTAAAAATCCGAAATATTTCGAGTAAAATATAAGGTGTATTAATCTAATGCAACACCGTCTAGTGGACCAACCCCGGGAAAATCCCATACAAGTTCCGTGGCTTACAGGGGTCACTGATACGATTACTGTGTCAAGCAGGAGGTTTGATGATGGTTAAGTCCCCTTTAACGGTGTTCAAATCTCAACAAATTATCTTCTCTGAAAAACGCGTTATTTTTTTTTAAAGTGTGTGGAAATTTCCGACATCGGAAATAAACATTAAGGGGAAATAATTTTATTTTTGCTGCAGGACGTTGACATTTCAGCACTTGTGAACTCGTATTTCTTTTCAGCGGCTTGACATATTCAGTTGATGTAAATATGGTTAGGTAGATCTAGATTCCGTTTCTGTGTGTTTGTGTGTATGTATGTTTGTGTGTGTTGGTGTGTTCTTTGGTGTGTTTATGTTTTGTGTTTATTGGTATATTTGTGTGTTTGTTTTGTGTTTATTGGTATATTTGTGTGTTTGTTTTGTGTGTCTGTATGTGTGAGATGTGTGTATGTGCGTTTGTGCGTCACTGTTAGTGTGTGTATGTGTTTGTGTGTGTTTGTGTGTATGGTTGTCGGTCCTTCGGTTGCACAAGTAGCTTCACCAGCTTTGCGTACTCTGCTGTTCAGTATGTGATGTCAGGTATGTGAGGGATGTTTTATCAAGTGTATGAGTGATGTTCTATCTGGTGTGTGTGTGTGTATGTATGATGTTCCATCAAATGTATATATGTTCAAGTGTGAGTGATGTTCTCTCAAGTGTGATTATGTGTGATGTTCTATAAAGTGTGTGAGTGATGTTCTATGAAGTGTGTGAGTGATGTTCTATGAAGTGTGTGAGTGATGTTCCATCAAGTGTGAGATTGATGTTCTATCAAGTGTGTGAGTGAAGTTCTATCAAATGAGAGTACCCTCAGCCTGTTCCCAACACACGTAAACTTTAAAGCTGCGAACTATGAGCTCAAAGATAGGTTAGCACCTTCCATTTGATACATTTCTAAGCATTTAGCACCCTAAGCATGTGGACAAACAGTTTTGCTTTCTTTTTGTTCTGTAGCCTAAACCTAAACAAAAACCATTTTGATGTGTGTTGATGTATACATCATAGAATATAGTGTCGAGGTTATTCAAGTAAAAATGTTTTTATTATCTTGATAAAATTGTTTGCAGCAAATGAATAAAAAAATAATTGTTGATTGCCTATTTTACAGACAAATCAGGATTTGGATTTAAAAACTGATATGGTCTAGCTTGCGACATATATCACATATCGTAAAAAAAAAGTTAATTTGAAAAAAAAGGTACAGTTTCTTTGCATTAGCATATTTCTTACAGACATTTTTCACATATTTGATTTATTTTTTCGGTTTTTAAGCTGTAACCTTTTTTTTCAGACCTAAAACTACTTTAAAGATAAAATATACCTTTTCTTCCATATCGTATAAATCAAGCCACCTAAATAAAACCAATGCGCATATAGAGATGATAATAGCATGCGATTTTACATAAAAGGTCTCTTAATGTATGGGCTCCAATACGTGATCGTTGTTTACGAGCAAGATATTTAATTAAAGTTACCATTTTTTGTTATTCTTATGTTTTTGTAGCCCGCTTTAAAAATTCAGTAAAAAACCATGGGTAATTATAGTAAATCATGTGCTATTTATAGCACAAAAACACCGTTTACACGAATACCCAGAATGTCAAATGAGTATCAGATGGCCACATTATTGGGTTGTTTACATATAAGCCCATAGATCTCGAACAACCGATTCGCATAGATTGTGCGATATCGCGAGCAGAGACAAATTGAAAACAAACGATGCAAAGATCCACTTAAAGCAACCACCCGGATAAACGGATATGACGGGGTCTGGCTGTGTCCAGTTCTAGCACGACATGGCCGATCCCTGGAGATCCCAGGTGTCCCCACGGGGGGATAATGACAGCCGTGGGACGGAAATGAACTGCCGGACAAGGCGATTACATTGTCTTTAGATCCAACGGATGAGTGTGAGCTTCGCGCATGCGCAGGAAGATGTTGAGCTAAACAGCGGAAGTTGACAAAAAGTAAAAGTACCATCTGATAGCGACAATGAGGTGTCGTGTGCATGTTATAGAGCATGATGAGGGAACTATGTTATATTGGGCTGGAGGTCCGGGTGGGGTTCAAATTTATTGGTTTGTATATATATCTTTTCTTCTTCTTCTTCGTTCTTAATTATTAGTGTTGAAGGGGATCGAGATTTATCTGCCAGTGGGTTTGAACTCGAGACTTTGTTCGAATTTATCAACCATGAACTTTTTGCCGACTCGACCACGCCTCCAACCCAATTAAGCGTTACGTGTCAACTGGTTATGCGCTTTGAGGCCATTGACTCCGATTTCAGCCTGCTTTTCTTTTTGGATTTGCTTCCATAGCCTTTGTCCAACCAAGAACAAACTACAAGGCAGCAGTTGTTTAATTTTGGAGTTGTCTCTCCTAGAAGAGTGGCTGTCCCCTTGTATATAACATTCTTTCTCCGGGCTGGGGTGGGGGAATTCGAAACTTTCGATGTGGGTGCGCAAATAAAATTTACAGGTGGAAGGATGGGGGACTGGGGGAACACTTGTTAAACTATATATTTTCTACATACATTATATAAATTATATTTGTTTCATTTTATCCGGGTCTTGAGAACGTGAATAGTTCAGAGATTTAATCTTTTTAGAAAAAAATGTTATAAAAGTTGCAAATCCATAGAACTTTGAAATAATTTTTTTAGTTTCTATTTCTATTTATTTCTCATCAAGCCTAAGTTATAATCGGAAGTTTCAGTTGCTTAAGACAGACATTGATTGGCTGTACAGGAACTCCGTGATCAATATTCTGAAAACCCCACTTCATTCATCTATTATATTCTTATTTAATATCATGTAATATTGTTTCTTTATTCCACATTTTAGTGCAAGTAAACTGTCTTTATTTAACCTGTAAATTTCTACAATATGACATAGAAAAATGACTTTTTGTTCAAACAAGATATTTCTACAACAATACAAAGCAAACAGCTTTATCTACAAAAGGCAAAGGTACCTGCAAACAAATGCATGTATTTTCTACGATTCAACGCCAAACTATAGGCCTACAAATGAACAATCACAAATACATGTGTTTAGACCAGTGCACGACCAAACTGTCTTAGCCACAATCTGCCTGATCGCCTGCCACCCGGCAGTCAATCCGTTTAACTGCCGCCATCTTTCCGTGTCTCGGAAACGCTCGCTGATTGAATCCGGTGGTCGAAACATGCAACCCGATCCGGCGGTTGAAGAACTCAACTCGCACTTTAAACTCACGCGCTTGGCTGGTCTAAATATAACAGTACACATGCAGCTATTTATAGTAACAACACAATAATCCCAGCTTAATTAATTGCTTCATCATATTACAATAATTTTGTTTTTAAGAAAGAATGGAAGTAAATTTGTTTAGACAGATTTCACTTTATAGGCTTTTTGTTTAAAAGACGAACATTTGGATATAAAATAATTTGCGAAGCTAGAAATAATTTAACGGCTCAAAATCAACTTCAACAAAGACTTGAATTCCCCGACAGTCTAGATAAAGTAGAGTAAAGCTGTCGTGTTCTATCTGCTATTAAATAACATGTAGAATTTTATAACAAAAAACTTCAAGTACCCGGCAGTCTAGATGAAGTAGAGTAAAGCTGTTTCTGTACAGCGAACAGCTGACCATTGAGAAGTAAGTCTTTGTATATAAGCGATGTTGTCGTTCTGTTTTTATGCGTCTTTTTTAATTTGACATTTTGCACACCATAATTGGCTTGTAAAGACGGTTTATTTATTGGAACAGGTACAGAGTAATTAGCCTTTAAAGAAGGTTTATTTATTGGAACTTAGGTACCGAGTAATTGGCCTTTAAAGACGGTTTATTTATTGGAACTTAGGTACCGAGTAATTGCCCTTTAAAGACGGTTTATTTATTGGAACTTAGGTACCGAGTAATTGCCCTTTAAAGACGGTTTATTTATTGGAACTTAGGTACCGAGTAATTGGCCTTTAAAGACGGTATATTTATTGGAACTTAGGTACCGAGTAATTGGCCTTTAAAGACGGTTTTATTTATTGGAACTTAGGTACCGAGTAATTGCCCTTTAAAGACGGTTTATTTATTGGAACTTAGGTACCGAGTAATTGGCCTTTAAAGACGGTATATTTATTGGAACTTAGGTACCGAGTAATTGCCCTTTAAAGACGGTTTATTTATTGGAACTTAGGTACCGAGTAATTGGCCTTTAAAGACGGTTTATTTATTGGAACTTAGGTACCGAGTAATTGGCCTTTAAAGACGGTTTATTTATTGGAACTTAGGTACCGAGTAATTGGCCTTTAAAGACTGTTTATTTATTGGAACTTAGGTACCGAGTAATTGGCCTTTAAAGACGGTTTATTTATTGGAACTTCGGTACCGAGTAATTGGCCTTTAAAGACGGTTTATTTATCGGAACTTAGGTACAGAGTAATTGGCCTTTAAAGACGGTTTATTTATTGGAACTTAGGTACCGAGTAATTGGCCTTTAAAGACGGTTTATTTATTGAAACTTAGGTACCGAGTAATTGGCCTTTAAAGACTGTTTATTTATTGGAACTTAGGTACCGAGTAATTGGCCTTTAAAGACGGTTTATTTATTGGAACTTAGGTACCGAGTAATTGGCCTTTAAAGACGGTATATTTATTGGAACTTAGGTACCGAGTAATTGGCCTTTAAAGACGGTTTTATTTATTGGAACTTAGGTACCGAGTAATTGCCCTTTAAAGACGGTTTATTTATTGGAACTTAGGTACCGAGTAATTGGCCTTTAAAGACGGTATATTTATTGGAACTTAGGTACCGAGTAATTGCCCTTTAAAGACGGTTTATTTATTGGAACTTAGGTACCGAGTAATTGGCCTTTAAAGACGGTTTATTTATTGGAACTTAGGTACCGAGTAATTGGCCTTTAAAGACGGTTTATTTATTGGAACTTAGGTACCGAGTAATTGGCCTTTAAAGACTGTTTATTTATTGGAACTTAGGTACCGAGTAATTGGCCTTTAAAGACGGTTTATTTATTGGAACTTCGGTACCGAGTAATTGGCCTTTAAAGACGGTTTATTTATCGGAACTTAGGTACAGAGTAATTGGCCTTTAAAGACGGTTTATTTATTGGAATTTAGGTACCGAGTAATTGGCCTTTAAAAACGGTTTATTTATTGGAACTTATGTACCGAGTAATTGGCCTTTAAAGACGGTTTATTTATTGGAACTTAGGTACCGAGTAATTGGTTTATTTATTGGAACTTATGTACCGAGTAATTGGCCTTTAAAGACGGTTTATTTATTGGAACTTAGGTAGAGAGTAATTGGCCTTTAACTGAAGGAAGTCGGCGCGGGAAGCCATGTGGTGGAATAATTCTAGCCGTGCGGGTGTAAAGTCTTCTGGAAGCTTCTAGTCACGGCCAGGGTCACGTGTTTTCATTCAAGTCCTTTTAAATGAATTTGGTATCGACTAAACTTATTTGGTTACCCAGATCGTTTGATATACCGGCTGAAACATACACATACGGGGTCTTGAGTGCACAGCTTCGGAACAAAATATTTTAAAAGAAAACATACTCCGGGACACATTAGCATCCCCATTTATTTCACAATCAATCTTAATTGCTACATCCATTTAAATTAAGTAAAACTATTAATATCTCTTTACAAACAATTTAACAAATTTATCTGGCATAAAAGATGGACCAGCGAGTTTGTTGAAATGACTCAAATTATTCTACTTGCGCTATTGAAAGTATACACGTTTTTATGTTATTGTTTTATAACCACTTAAGTATAACATTTTTTTACGTCTGTAAATTCTTTAAAAATGGTAGTATTTTAAGAATTTAATTTGTATCTAGTCAGGGTTTATGTTTTATAGGTTTGTTGTGGTTAGAGTATGAAATATCAGCATTCATGTGAATCTTCTAGAGCCCGTCATGCGCACAGAGCTAAGATGGACAGCGGCATAAATATGTTGAGTTCCTGATCACTCACAGTAATAGGGTTCACAGGCTCTCGCCAATGCAATAGACGGCAGACTTTTGACGTGCTGAAGTAGTTATCGTACCTCAATCAGATGAAAATTGGGAGGAGGGCACAGAAATTCATGCACGCAATAGTGTGGGGACATTTTCATACACCCATTTACTATTCATAGCAATATATGCCGTTTCATTATATATATATATATATATATATATATATATATATATATATATATATATATATATATATATATATATATATATATATATATATATATGTATAGTAACCATAAGGTTACTATTATCATAAGGTTACATTATTAACCATTATGTTACTATTATCCAGCATTGATACTGTTCGCGCTGTTTTTAAATTAGTTTTGGAATCACAAGGCAGGCATATTATTAACCCAGGGCTTGACAGAATCTTAAGTCTTCATAGATTTCGAACCCGGATCCTGAATTCAACACATAAGTATCCAGAGTTTCGTGCTAATTGAGATCAATTGGAGTCAGTTTGTACAAAGTATTCCAAGTACGCAGTAACTAACATTACTTACACTGACTAACATAACATTACAGTCAAGCAGTAGCTCACATAAGCTCGTCATAGACTGTGGATTCTTGTATGATTGTAGGGTGCTATAGTAGCAGATCAAGTATTACATCTGATGTAATCGTCAGGACGCTATAGTAGCAGATCATTACATCTGATGTAATCGTCGTGTGATAAGGACAGCGTTTTCTAACCTTCTAGCCTAGCGTCTCTCATTAAAAAGCGGAAACATCTTGGTGCTTTTACACACTCTTTCATTCCATAACTTAGAATCAAAGTCCAAGAATACAAACACCCGCGGTCGAAAAGTTTAAACAGCAAGATCGAGAAATAACATAAGATGGTAGAAATCGCTGTGTTAAATGATAGGATCAGGATTCAGCTGAAAGGTCAGGCTTGTGGGTTAAAGCTAATTCCTGGTCTAAGGTTAAGCCCGGTTTTAGATTAAGGCGAGCGATAGAAAAATGACTTGAATTAAGTACAGATGGCTGGGAAGTTCAAACTTTTAAAATGGCTGATATCTCTAGAACTCCGAACAAGAACACTTAAATATTTATTTCATCGCCCTAGGCGCCGAGAGAGTGAATGCCCCTGACACTAGGGATATAGCTGTTTTAAAAATGTATCGCTTTTTTGAAATCTTTAAAAAAATAATATCGTTGTACTTTGTTTAAATGTCAGAGAAGGTGGGATGACGCCAGATAAAAGTAATCGTTCCATGGCTTTTAGAACAACAATGGCTCATGAACTATGACCTTTTGAAGATATTGTACACCCTGGCATAAGTTTGATGAACACCACTTACAAGAAAGTTAATCTTTTAATCGAGGGGTTTCTTTTAGAAGGAGTTAAGTGCTGCGAGGTGGTGGTTTTGTGGTGGGAGGTGGAATGTACTAACGGGAGGAGGTGGTTTTGTGGTGGGAGGTGGTGGTTTTGTGGTGGGAGGTGGAATGTACTAACGGGAGGAGGTGGTTTTGTGGTGGGAGGTGGTGATTTTTGGTGGGAGGTAGAATATATTGACGGGAAGAGGTGGTTTTGTGGTGCGAGGTGGTGGTTTTGTGAGGGGAGGTGGAATGTACTGACGGGAGGAGGCGGGTTAGTGCTGGGAGGAGCGCTGTAAAGAGTACCGAATTTTGTAACCTTTTGATGAAAGGCTGACAGATATACAGATTACAAATGCAACTTGAACCCACTAAAACAAGCAAAAAATGACTTACCTAACTTTAACCCAATAAAACAAGCAACAAATTACAAACCTAACTTTAACCCAATAAAACAAGCAAAAAATGACAAACCTAACTTTAACTCAATAAAACAAGCAGAAAAGGACAAACCTAACTTTAACTCAATAAAACAAGCAGAAAATGACAAACCTAACTTTAACCCAATAAAACAAGCAAAAAATGACAAACCTAACTTTAACCCAATAAAACAAGCAAAAAATGACAAACGTAACTATAACCCAATAAAACCAGCAAAAAATTACAAACGCAAAGTTAACCTAATAAAACCAGCAAAAAACACTTACTTTCTCATCTTGCCGTCTGACAGGACAATGTAGACGACCATGAGATTCCCGGCTATCCCGACACTCCCCACGACAAAAAACAAGCTGGAGAACACGACGATGTACGCCGTCGTCACGGCCGCGTCACCCTGTGACGTCAGAGGCAGTGACGACTGTGACGGTGACGTGGACACGGCCGTGGACCACGACGACATCCACATGGAGACGTTCCTATCTGCGGTGTGAGATCCGCTGAAATCTGAACCGTTGGAGAGATTTCCGTTGGCGGATTCAGCGGCGGAGACGTCGTAGGTGACCACCAAAGAGGCGTTGGTCCGTGTGCGGACGTTGGTCTGGTCCATATGGTAGTACTCACTCTGGTCTTTCACCAGACGGCTGTAAATGTCGCTCTCTCCCCGGGGGTGGTGTCCAGGTTTGTAAACCCCCGGGGGTATTTGTGGGACGTTTAGAAACGGTAAAATAGTTCCTAGCGGTGGTGACGTCATGATCCCCGCCATGTTTAAATTCGATCTTTTATCATGTAGCTTGTTTTTATTTTTATTTTAACTTTTTTTTTTAAGTATTGAAAAAAACAACAAGCAGCTTTATTTAGTATGTAGGTACCTCGTTATGTAACACGGTAAATAGAGGCCATGATATACAAAGGATCATTACCGTTTTGAAAATGAACGCTCGGAACAAACGCTACGAATCAATACATTCTCCAATACGTATTTAGAAAAATATCCATCCGTTTGGTTCTATCAGAATATGAAGGGAATATCGACGTTCTTAAGTCTTGTGATAAAACCTCGTTGATGGAATATTTTCACTGATAGAGTGAGGTGGTCTCACTAATTAGACAGATTCACTGATGACGTAGTTTCACTGATGACATAGTCTCACTGATGACGTAGTCTCGCCGATGACGTAGTCTCATTAATTAGACAGATTCACCGATGAAGTTGTCCCACTTATGACGTATCTCATTAATTAGACAGATTTACTGATGAAGTGTCTCACTGAGCACTCAATCTCACCAATTAGACAGATTTACCGGTGGAAGAGTCTCACTAATGGAGTGGCTTCCCTTTATCAAAAGAAAATCTCACCGATGTAATATCCCATCTATTGTATGTCTCACCATTTTAAACGAAGGTTATCGTATGCCCTTGATAACCCTGTAGAATAAAACAAAAAGACGACATATTAGCAGCCATGTTGCACATAGATTCTAGTTTAGCTCTGTACACTCAGATATTTGTTTTATTTCTAATTCACAACACATTGGTCAGAAGGAAACATTAGTTTTTCTCTGACCAGAAATGTACCAAATGCCAGAAACACCAATCGTCACAAGGCAGACGACACCGTTAAATATTCCAGTCAACAATATAATTGTAAAAAAAAAAAAAAACATACCGGAAGGAATAAAATTCACGAACTTGGAAATTCCTCCAAACTTTATCACTGTTCAATAACTGGCCAGAACAATCTGGAACAAATCACAGACTTCCTACGTTATCGATAAATAAAGACTTACAAGTTAGCGATGCCGTTTAAAAAAAAAAATCGTTACAAGGTTTCACGTTCTCGAAGTTTTTACTGATTAAAAAATCTTTAAAAAAAAGGAAACGATTAAAATAAGAACCAGTGTAATTTGAATGTAGTTGGGTTTGTTTATTTCAAATAATTAATGAATTTCTTCAAATTACAGGTTTATAGCGCCGGTGATTATTATATGTCAAATGTTTTAAACATAGTTGATTTCAGCAGACGGTTGTTGAATTCAAGGCTGTCGTCTTGTTACGTGTAAAAAATTTACTGCACAGAACGCTTATCATAACGAGCATCAGGATACATGATATGTAACAAAGGTGTCGCTCAATAATTGACGTCAGCGGGGGCGGGAGGGGGGGGGGGGGGTATGTGTATATACGACGCTACACTCCGAAGCAGTGCCGGCGCCAGGTTATTTAGCGCCCTAGGCAAAACTTATTAAAACGCCCCTTTTCACACAAATTAATTTCTAAAACATATGTATAAGAAAACAATTAATTAAAAGTGACATATTAATTAATTATCAATTGCATACACGTTATAAGAAGACATTAAAATCAAATTTTACTAGTCTCTTTTGTCTCAAAAGTTTGTACTAATTCATTCAATTCAAGTTTGCAAGCGTTATCACATTTTTGTTATATAAATCCTTTAGGAGAAGGTGAAAAATATGAAAAGACAATTAATTAGATGTTTAATTTTACGGCTAACTGTATGTCTACTAACATTAAGTATTGCAATCTTCAACGGCTACTGATGTATTGGTTTTTCCACTTGATAATGCTAAAAAAAAAACTACCAAACTATTTTGTTTAGAACTTCTGCTCTATATAATTGTCACAATAGCAAATAATAACTTAAAGTTGTATTTATAAGTAAGCGGTCAACCTAAGGTGCAGGAAATTAATTTAATGTAAAGTTAAGCAACGAATTACCTCCCATTTGGAAATACATAGACCAAAATTTCATTCAAGGGAAATAGCTTTCTCAAGAATAGCTAAATTAACCAAGTGTAACTAAGACATGCTTGAAAAACACAATTAAAAGCTCTAAATTTCTTAAGTAATAATTTTAACAAATGTATTGTTTTAGCTATGTAATCTTGTAAAAGCAATATATTTTACCTATTGAATACTTAACTGTAGGCTTTGTTTGAAAGTAAAAAATATGGTAACTTTAATATAACATACTTCTATTCAATTTTGATGACACATTTTATTGAATTACGGAAATTTTAATGCATATCAAATTTTGGATCCCCTAAATAAAGGGACGTCTTTCCAAAGATCAAGCACGGGTAACTGTTTTAGACATTGCTATAAAAATATTATAATTTGAAAAAACAAAGTTTACAGTAAATTATTAAATTCCATCCTATTTAATATTATGTATTATGGTAATATAGATTCCTAAAAAAATTTGCATTTTTCAACTAGAGAACGCCTACCTTTCCTTGTAGTGTGTTCCGTACTGAATTATCCTCAACTTACTTACGATAAACTCGACTACTTGATATACTCTACTACATTTACAACACATATCAAACATCGATACCGAAACATAACTAGACTCGATGCTCCAGAACTACGACACCAACTCGTTTACTTCACCAAAATCTACATACGATACTCCCAATCAACAACGATTTCCACTGGACCTACTAATACACTTTAACAGTAAATATAATTCGATACCTTAATACCACAAGAATCAATCATCCCGAACTCCAGAACTACGATACTTCATCGCCTGCATTCTCATTTCTCTATTACCAATCAGATTCCACTAGATCTTAAACTACAAAACAGCCAAAGAAAAATTATGACACTTTTACACTTCGATACTTTATACCTACGAAACCATATCAGCAACAGCCTTCCGCCGTTACTCCCAAATCTAAACGATTCATCAAAATTTACCAAACAAGTACAATACTTTGAACACCCCGTCAATACAAAACATTATACACCAGGCGTATATAGACTTAATTTGGGGGGGGGGGGGGTGCCAAATTGATAGTTCGTCCTGGGTGCCGAAATAAATAGCTACTCTTTTCTAAAGGTTATTAATTATCAGGTACTTTTTGATAATAGCGATTAAACCTTTTGCGCCCCCCCCTAGAGATGGCGCCCTAAGCGACCGCCTAGTTCGCCATATAGGTAGCGCCGGCCATGACTCCTAGGGGACTGAGGAGGGGGGGGGGGGTTCTGACGTGTGTTGTATGTTGATGAGGGGAAGGGGGAAGGTGTTTAAAAAATGTGACGATATCCATTTACGCTTTTAGAACAGTTTATTTTGTACATTGCAACATAGATTGGATCAATATAGGTTCAACTTAATGTTGACCGAACTCATCAAATATTTTAGAGGGGAGTCCCTGTTTTATAAAAACAAAAACTACAATATAGAAGGGGTTGGTAGGCCAAGAAGTGACGTCGTTTCTGGGGAGGGGTCTGTTTTTTTTTGACAATAGGGAGGATGAGAGATAAAATGGTTTAAATTATGGATGACCGCCCCCCCCCCCTAGACAATGATACACCTAGACCAGGGGTCGGCAACCTTTTGAAGCGGAAGAGCCAAAAGTTACAATTTTCAAAATTTCCCTGGTTTCAAAGAGCCACTAACATTTTTTTTATTTCAAATATTTTATTTTTTTATTAAGATTATTAGTATTTGTTCAAGGAGCTGGAGAGCCGCATCTTGATATCAAAAGAGCCGCATGCCGCTCGCGAGCCGCAGGTTGCCGACCCCTGACCTAGACCCCTCTCTCTCCCCCCCCCCCCCAAAAAAAAAAAAAACAACGTTAAAAACTCTTCAACTACCATCAGTTAATGTTTCATTATTTCCAGAGGTTATATCTTGCGGGTGAAATAAAACATGACATCGTGATATCAAAAGTAACATAAAACGTGACATCGAACGTGACATCAGACGTGACAGCAAAATCAACATCAAACATGACCTCACATGTAATATGAAACGTAAGATCGTAACACCAAACTTAACATCAGACGTGACATTAAACGTGACATCAAAAGTGACATGAAACGTGACACGCAACGTGATATGAAACTGTCACCATAACAGCAAACGTGAACTCCCCTGCCCCAGTATCACGCAGCTCTTTGTCAAAAGATCACGTAATTGGCGTGACGTCATTTATTAGAAACCCTCATACATGATTATCAACTATAATGACATCGTACAAGATGTTGTCTAAGTGTGATTACCTTATGTATGTACTAACCATATGTAATTACATCATGTAAGATGAGAGACCACATGTCAGGCGCTGACCACATGTGATTACCTCATGTAAGCTGCTGACTATCTGTGATTACATCAGTGAAGATGTTGACAGAACCGGTGCACAGCGCATCTACCCACCACCAACAAGATTTGTCTACCCTTACTGCGAGCTAATTAAATTTGCTTCACATCTAAGCGGGCACCGTACTCCGGTGTACTCTTTCCCCCAATCCCCAGTTTAAAATATCTGTTTACATACCTGCACCTGGCTAGCTATTGCTTTCGTTATGAACACCACCATAAACACACACACCGGGAGGTTAGCTAAACGTATTTGTCGACGAAAACCGAGCAGAATATTCTGGAATTTATTTTACATTTCTCAGCCGTATAAACTTAAGTGCGTGCTGTGTATTGAAATTTGATTTCCTGTCGAACGATCCTGCAATGCGCGCTAGTATTGATTAATAAGAAGACACGATTCTTATTAGGTTTATATAACCCAACTACTACATAACCTAACCCAGGTATTATGTTACCCCCCCCCCCCCCCCCCCCACAGACCCGTCACGCATGGGGAAGCAGGCATAGCAGGCTAGTCACGTGACAGGATATACAGGCGCGTGGATAACTGACGTAACACTAATGGCAGCTAGACATGATCAGATGCAACAATTGTCGTGGTCTGGATCGTGAACAGTGTTCACTGCTGTAACAAAACCTTCACACAGTTCACACAAAAAAAAATTGAATTTATTAACTTCTTTTTTAAGCTTTCACGTCAGATACGTACAGCGGGGACCTAGCGGCTCTGTGCTAGACTGCTAATTATTAAAGGATATAAGAAATTTCTGATCTACATTTGTTTCGTTTTTTATAGAAAAATTGATGTAATTTATATTTAAATAGCAAATTTATCTTCAAATAAAAAAGTCGTTAATGCTCTTTAAAAAAAAAAAAGAAACAAGCAATTAAAGAAGGAAATCGAAGTTTGAACAGAGACAAACCAAGCAATTTTTACGGCCATCAGATAGGGCATAAAAAGCCTGAATATGTTTTCCTGTAAGAATGATCGCCCATATATCAGCTATAAAACTTGGCACATTTCCTGGTGGCGTTTTTGTTCTGTTCAAAATGTACCAGCTATAAAACTTGGCATATATCCTGATGGCATTTTTTTTGTTCAAATTTCTCGGAGATTTGAAAGAAAAAAAAAGAATAGATCGAAGATATGGATGATGTCATGAGGTACAAACCGATTGGCTGAATGAGAGGGTTGAAGTGTTAGGTAGGCAGTGTTATCGTTCAGATGTTATACAGGTACGCACCATCTAGATGTTATACAGGTATAGTGCTACCATCCATATGTTACACAGGTATGTACCATCCAAATATTATACCGGAATGTACCATCCAGATGTTATACAGGTATGTACCATCCAAATATTATACCGGCATGTACCATCCATATGTTACACAGGTATGTACCATCCAAATATTATACCGGAATGTACCATCCAGATGTTATATAGGTATGTACCATCCAAATATTATACCGGCATGTACCATCCAGATGTTATACCGGTATAGTGCTACAATGCAAATGTTATAAGGCATGTACCATCCAAATGTTATACAGCTATGTACCATCCAGATGTTATACAGGCATGTACCATCCAAATGTAATACAGGTATGTACCATCCTAATGTTATACAGGTATGTACCATCCTAATGTTATACATGCATGTACCATCTAAATGTTATACAGCCATACTGCTACCTTGTAGATCATCTGTATGTTATATGGAACAGTGCTACGATGTAGATGCTATATACACAGAGCTGCCATTTAAAGACTATATTTACACAGCGCTAACAACTATAGATTGCGTTGTCACATTGTCGCCCATACAACAACTCCAACAGTGTTTCTTCCAGACTTTTTTCTCCGGGGTGGGGGGGGGGGGGCACTTGAAATTTTAGGGGGGGGGGGTAGACTTTCTTCGGGGGGGGGGGGGGGGGGGGCGGACACTGTTAAAAGTATATATTTTCTATATAAATTATATAAATTTCATTTCGTTCGGGGGGGGGGGGGCGGTAGAGATGCCGGGAAAAAAATCTGAACTCCAACCATAAATACAATTAAGTTAATATACAAGGCTTAGACAAAAAATTATTTCATCAAACATATTGTGAAACAAAACAAACCTGAATACAGATATGAATCTTTCAGTATTATTGATACCGTTCATAGTCAAGAATAAAGATATTAGTAAACCTTTCAATGAGATCATCAAACACAAAGACCTACAAATTTCAACTACCCTGGGATGAAACCCAACGACCTTAGTAAAACTTGTTTTGTCTGCCACCAATATGGTATTACACAATCACATATGATGGTAGCTGTAAGACCTCATCCCCCAATCCCTAGGTAGCCAAACAATGGTCGATAACAGAGAAGCATCTTCCAAAGTTTTTCTTTCATTAGCCGACAGACAGGAAACTCTGTTCACGGCACTTTGAAGCCAAGATCGATAACTTAAGTTTTGTACTGCTGGTGTCTACCACACAACCACACAACACTCGTTTAGTTAGACGCCATTTTCTCGGTATTTACATAGCACGTGTCAAGTTGTTATTGATTTGCAGAAGGCGGTATTCTTTCTTTTAATAATTTATCTTGAAGTTTTAGAAAAAATAATGGGTAAAATGCTTTAACGTTTAAAGCACAAAAGAAAACTGGAAAAATCAATTTTTGCGGTAGGAAAAATTTCGTGTGCATAAACTAGACTATTACACCGGGAAAAGATATGTTGAGTGAAAAGTGATAGCTTAAAATAATTAGATGTTTTTCTTACCCTTAGACATGTGCGTTATTCGACAATAGTTTGGAAATTCAAGTATTTAAATTTTTAAAATATATTTTAAAGTTTAGCATAATTTTTTAGGACATAAAAAATGTGGTTTTAGGTTCTTTGTTTTGTAGTCCTATGATCTAAGCCATGTAACGGCTAAACCGAAAGTCTCGAGTTCGAATCCGGGTTCAAGTTAGTGGAACGTCCCTGTGTCCACCCAGCTCTGATGGGTACCTAACTCACATTAGCGAAAGTAAAGGCGGCTGGGCATAGTCTGATCACAATATCCTTTCATATGCCAAGGTCAAGAAATATATAAACTCTACTTCATCTGCCTAATGGACGACTAAAGAGGAAAGTTTACTTTTATGATAGTGTCTAATTTGGACAGAAAAAAATATATTTATATGAAGGATAGATGAATGACTATCATCGTATAATGATTGGCCTTAAAAATTAATTTAATTTAAATTTCATGATAATGAAAATGATGATGATGATGATTGTGATGATGAAGATGAGAATGTTGATGATGATGATTGTGATGATGTTGATGATTGTGATGATGATGACGATTGTGATGATGATGTTGATGATATTTATGATGATGATGATGATTGTGATGATTATGATGATGATTGTGATGATGATGATAAATGTGATGATGATGTTGATGATGTTGATGATTGCAATGATGCTGCTGCTGCCGATGATAATGATTGTGATGATGATGATGTTGATGATGTTGATGATGTTGATGAGGATTGTGATGATGATGAGGATGATTGTGATTGTGATGATAATGTTGATGATTGCAATGATGCTGCTGCTGCCGATGATGATGATGGTGATGCTCATGATAATGATGATGATAATGAATTAAAATCCAAAAATTCGAAATGTATAGAAAAGCCAAGGAAGACAACTGTGAAAACGTCAGCAGGATCCCTGGGTCTAAATTTTAGATTAACAAACGTTCTTTGTAATTTAACGTCCCAGGGGTTATGCACGAGCTGACCTCTTGAATTTGAATATTTGAAGTGACGTAAAAGCTACTTAAAGGGGAGGTTTAAAACTAATTTAAACTTGAAGTAGTTTCAATTATCTACTCACCGTTGAGTCTGTTTAGTGTAAATTTTAAGACTTAACACAGAGTTATCCTATTTACAAGACTTAACACAGAACTTATCCTATTTACAAGACTTAATACAGAACTTATCCTATTTACAAGACTTAACACAGAACTTATCCTATTTACAAGAATTAAGACAGAACTTATCCTATTTACAAGACTTAACACAGAACCTTATTATATTAAAACATTTACAAAAAATTCGCTGGTATGTTTGTTTTAAGGTGGTAGGCTCCAGAAAAAAATCTCGGAAGAAAACTCTACTTAATTAGGATACTTAATTAGGATACTTAATGAAAACTAATTGCATGCATCAAGGACTCTTCTGAAAGTGTGTTTGCCATGACAACGGCGACCATCTTGAAAAAAAACACCTTTTGTGGATGCCTCAAGGTTAAAAAACTTACATATTGATCATGTAATAATCGGCATTAATTTTAATGGTATTTCACCATACCAAACTTTGAAAATTCGAAATAAATATTTCGAGAGTATTTTCTGCTATAAAAATTAGCCAGCTGATTCTATTAGAGTTAGTAAAAGAAAAATCAATGCTTTCATGATCAATATATACGTTTGATTTTTTTTTAATTTTGAGACCTCTACAATAGGTTTTTTTTCAAGATGGCCGCAACCATATTTTCCTAAACGTATCCTTAAATACACACAAACAAATAAATAAGGCAAATTGATTAAGAAGTTTCTATCCGGAGCCTACCCGCTTAAATTATTTGTCTTTAAAGGTCGAATGTTCTCGAGAAACCAATGTTCTGGAATCATCAGAGATATACCTGGTATTGTCGTCGGCAATACCTTAATGAAAAATAATTTTAATTCGTTTCACTTTTTTCTTCAACGAAACATCTTTGAAAACGAAAATTTAGACAATTATTAGGATGAAACAAATGTAACATGTGACAATTGTGAGATGATTTCCGTGACATTTAGCACAAATTGAAAACAACATTTAGCGCGATAATTGCACAAAATGTCGACCATTGAAAATCAAATATCAGACTTTGCCCACCTTCGTTCGCAGGTGCCAGTCAAATGAGAAATGGTTGCATCAAAGGTCAAAGAAGAAGAATTGGAAGCTTTCTGACGCCCCCACAAATCAATAATCAGGGGACAGCAGTTCTAAAGACGATTGGTCGGAGATTGGCTTTCAGAAATGTCTTGTTTCCTTGGTCGGTGGAGGTTCGCAGCATTGGTTTACAAAAGATTAATTACGTTTTCAGACAGGCAACATTGTGTTTGTAGCGATGGAAAACATTGACTAGAGAGTTCTGTAGGAAAATGACAGTGGTCGGCCACCGATATGTGGCATTATATGGGCCCACCGTCATTACAGCGGTCCACCCCTTATATATGGGCCCACCGTCACCACAGTGGTCCACCTCTTATATATGGGCTCGCCGTCACTACAGCGGTCCACTCCTTATATATGGGCCCACCATCACTACAGCGGTCCACCCCTTATATATGGGTCCGCCGTCACTACAATGGTCCACCCCTTATATATGGGCCCACCGTCACTATAGTGGCCCACCCCTTATATATGGGCCCACCGTCACTATAGTGGCCCACCCCTTATATATGGGCCCGCCGTCACTACAGCGGTCCACCCCTTATATATGGGCCCACCGTCACTATAGTGGCCCATCCCTTATATATGGGCCCACCGTCACTATAGTGGCCCACCCCTTATATATGGGCCCGCCGTCACTACAGCGGTCCACCCCTTATATATGGGCCCACCGTCACTATATTGGTCCACCCCTTATATATAGGCTCACCGTCACTACAGCGGTCCACCCCTTATATATGGGCCCACCGTCACTACAGCGGTCCACTCCTTATGTATGGGCCCACCCTCAGTACATGTGCACAACTTCTCATTATAGCTCTGCCACTAGCACCACAGTAAGTAGGCCTGTATCTACTTCGTGAAAGATGGTGGTCAGTTTTGATTTCCAATGAATTTAAACAAAACACTCATTTTTACCAAGAATCATTTTACAAAACCATCATTTTTACTTTGCCAAGACAAGGCGACTAAAATATTTAAACTTTTGGTCTTACATGGAGTAGCTTTGATTTATCGGGACGGCGTGATCTGTGGGTAGAGCGCATGACTGCAATGTTTTGTGTTCGGATCCTCGGTTAGCTGGGCATCTATGAGTTTACTCAGCTTTTAATTGGTACCTGACTCATTTTAGGCAAAATAAAGTCGGGTACGCAATGAAACTAGCCATTTATCGAGGTGACAAACAATAGGTGAAACTCTATCGGAAGATGTAACTTTAATTACTTGTTAAAATTGAGTCAATATTTGTATTTAATCAAACCAAATCACACGTCAAGTTCTCATCCATTTAATGACGGCTCGCGTACAATGTTTCCGGTGCTGCCTAGCTCACGTCAAACTAATCAACACGCGACCAGATTTTATCTAATTAATTGTCCTACAATCAAACTAATTGTGGTCTTAATTAAAGCTACACAACGCGTTTAAAATGTTATGTCTGTTAATTAGAGAAGACAGAACGATGTAAAACCACATTTGAAATGGTCTGTCTGCATAGAAAACAGAACGTAGTTTGAAATGTTGTATGAAATGTTGTGTCAGTTAGCTAGGGAAGACAGAACGTTGTGTGAAATATTGTATGAAATGCTGTATGAAATATTGTATGAAATGTTGTATGAAATGGTGTATGAAATGTTGTATGAAATGTTGTATGAAATGTTGTATGAAATGGTGTATGAAATGGTGTATGAAATGGTGTATGAAATGGTGTATGAAATATTGTATGAAATGTTGTATGAAATGTTGTATGAAATGTTGTATGAAATGTTGTATGAAATGTTGTATGAAATGTTGTATGAAATGGTGTATGAAATGTTGTATGAAATGTTGTATGAAATGTTGTATGAAATGTTGTATGAAATGTTGTATGAAATGTTCTATGAAATGTTGTATGAAATGTTGTATGAAATGTTGTATGAAATGTTGTATGAAATGGTGTATGAAATGTTGTATGAAATGTTGTATGAAATGTTGTATGAAATGTTGTATGAAATGGTGTATGAAATGGTGTATGAAATGTATGAAATGTTGTATGAAATGGTGTATGAAATGTTGTATGAAATGTTGTATGAAATGTTGTATGAAATGTTGTATGAAATGTTGTATGAAATGTTGTATGAAATGTTATATGAAATGTTGTATGAAATGTTGTATGAAATGGTGTATGACATGTTGTATGAAATGGTGTATGAAATGGTGTATGAAATGTTGTATGAAATGTTGTATGACATGCTGTATAAAATGGTGTATGAAATGGTGTATGAAATGTTGTATGAAATGTTGTATGACATGCTGTATAAAATGGTGTATGAAATGGTGTATGAAATGTTGTATGAAATGGTGTATGAAATGGTGTATGAAATGTTGTATGAAATGTTGTATGAAATGTTGTATGAAATGTTGAATGAAATGGTGTATGAAATGTTGTATGAAATGTTGTATGAAATGTTGTATGAAATGTTGAATGAAATGGTGTATGAAATGTTGTATGAAATGGTGTATGAAATGTTGTATGAAATGGTGTATGAAATGGTGTATGAAATGGTGTATGAAATGGTGTATGAAATGTTGTATGAAATGGTGTATGAAATGGTGTATGAAATGGTGTATGAAATGGTGTATGAAATGTTGTATGAAATGTTGTATGACATGCTGTATAAAATGGTGTATGAAATGTTGTATGAAATGGTGTATGAAATGTTGTATGAAATGTTGTATGACATGCTGTATAAAATGGTGTATGAAATGCTGTATGAAATGTTGTATGAAATGTTGTATGACATGCTGTATGACATGCTGTATGAAATGTTGTATGAAATGTTGTATGAAATGCTGTATGAAATATTGTATGAAATGCTGTATGAAATGTTCTGTCATTTAACCAGACAGTGACCCGAGAATGTAACTGAGACCCTGTTATTTGACAGACAATGACGTCAACGATATTCCCGCCTGTCGCTTGCAGCCAACCAATCAACCAATCGTTTCTTCCTTCCTGGTTGACTGAATTTCAACAGACGCGGAAAAAAAAATAATCTTTTTTTTTGTCAAAAGGGTAGCGTGCACTATTCAACTAATTATCTTGCCGGCCAATGACAACAGTGTACTACCAAGAATTGATATTGTTAAGAATACTATAAAACACGCAAGAGCTTCATTATGCTCTTTTTTTCTTTTTAAAAAATAAGCTTAGGTCATTTTTGGAGAGGTAGCTTTTAGAGCACAAGGAGTTCTTGGAGCATTCTGCTTTTAAAGCTTTTAGTCTGTCTGTTGATTTTTTGTCAAATTTTGTAATTCACTTTTAAACTTCTAAATTCATTTCCGATGACAACACAAGAATATCCCATTTTTGTAATACATTAAATAAGCTGGGGGCCTAATAAAAATAAGTAAAATTAGTATCTTCAGTAAAAAAAAAAGAGTCACGTGATTGAGATAAGTTGTTTAAATGGATGTTCACTGAGCCGACGGCTGTAGATACTTATCCATTGATCGGTCGTAATGTTAACATTATATTCAGAGTTTCTTCCAGGCATCTCTTCGGGGGGGGGGGGGGGGGGGGGGCGAATCCCACCAAAAAAATTCTACCGCCACCCGAACGAAATGAAATTTATATAATTTATATAGAAAATATATACTTTTAAGTGTCCGCCCCCACCCCGAAGAAAGTTTACCGCCCCCCCCCCCCCGAAAATTTCAAGTGCCCCCCCCCCCCCCCCCCGGAGAAAAACGTCTGGAAGAAACACTGATTATATTTTAGTCCTTTAAATATAACGACTTAATCAAGAGAAAAACGGATTGTAAAGAATAAATTTGATACTAAGTGTTTCAACAGTTATGAAAATTATATATCAGCTCACTTTTTATAAAAATTCCTAATTACTAAAAAGTATAAACTAAAACGAAACATAAAAGCATTTATAATCACAAGGTTTTAAATGCACTAAAAATGAAACGAACTTTATTTGTCGGACGCTAAAATGCTTCAGTTTTATTGAAAGAGCTTTTTATTTTTTTAAAATATTTTTAGTGTATTTAAAATCATTTTTTAAAATGACATTTGGACTATTTTTTTAAATTTATTGAATTGCTAGATCAACCAACGTATCGTCAGAAGAAACCACTTCACTTCAGAAATAATTGTCAATGATTCGCATTTCTTAGACATGCCTGTGTTTACCCTTAGATCTAATTGATGTCAGAATATAGATCTAGAGCTGTTCGCTAAGGTATGGAATGTTGTACAGGGATCTCAACACAGAATTCTCTCAGTCAGTATTGAAGTTTTCTAACACTTGTGAAGCGTGAAAAATGCATTTATGAGATAGGGGAGGGGGGGGGGGGGCATAAATGACCACTCACTCTTTAGGAAAGAAGAGGGAGGAGGGGGAGAGTCGGACTCTCATGTGTTGTGAAAAAGGGGGAGGGGGGTCGAGTGCTGTCACACTTGGCCATTTAAAAAAAAATTTAACTGAATTTTTAGCTGTTATTTCGCATTTTAGTTCTTTTTCATAGAAATAACTGAGACATTAAATACTGACTGACATTTTTTGTGGTAGGCCTACTCGCAGTTGAATTGTTCTAAATCTCTAAGTAGTGTTAAAGTCAAACATTAGTCTCGAGTTAACAGCGATCATGTGCCCTGTAAAATATGACGTACAACATGACAGAAGCAGTAGAGTTCATCGATATCTTTGATCTCGGCTTCTAAAGCGGCCATCACTGTACCTAGCTGCCGACGAGCCAGGTACTTAATAGAACTGTGTCGACTCACAGACGTCATGCTCGAGACCGGGATCTTATTACTTGCGAGTTAACACTCGTGTGCTCTACCACTCGGCCACTTTGTATTTAGTTATTTAGTCACAAACTTATGCAGTGATAGGAAAAGGGAAATTTTGAAACGATAATGCTTTTATTCAGTAATCTGTTTAGACCTATAATACATAACATTTCTTTAAAGATGAAGAGGATTGAATAGCTGAGTTTAAAAACCAGAGAGGTGTGTTAAGCTGCACCAAACAGAGTAACAACAATGTTTTAGACCTAATCTATGCCACTCAGATATTGGCTTTACCTTATCAGACTAACTAAAACCTGAATTGAACTTTACTTAATTACATTAGCGAGAGTAGACCACAGTATAATGACACAATCAGACGGCATCAAAAGCTTTCTTTATATGATAGTTAATAACAAGCTTCCTCAGTAACATACAGAGGCTCTTTCATTTAAAGATAATATGATTAAAAAATGTAAAAAAAATGCAATAAGAAGTAAAAATAAACAACAAAAAACATTTTTCATTTATAAAAAAATTGACATATTTCATTAAGAAAAAAAATCGAAGAAAAAAAAATCTCTTAATTCTTTGTTAGGTGTCAAAAAATATACAAAGGTGAATAACTCATTAAAAGACCTGTCATAATTATTGACAGCAGTATATTAAAACAATGTTATTACCTGCTGAAGTTGCAAACGAAAAAAAAGTCATTCATCAAAATAATAACCAAAATGGCTTTAAATCCAAACATGAATTTAAAAAATAAAGTAAAATTTCCGCGTGAGTGCTCTACAACAGGTGGCATACGCATAAACATTAGTTTCCGACATAGCGGTGAGTAAATTTTGTGTCGGCTCATTTATAGATGATCTGTCTGAGAGCGCTCGTCATTCCTGCTCACCCCCCCCCCCCCGGCCCACGCGCGCTACACTCAGGGGCGAGCGTGAGTGCGCAGGTCCAGCGTAGTCCTCGACACTTTGGTCTCACAGGTTCTGTTCAATGCTGGGGTTATGGGAGACATTTTGGTCTCACAGGTTCTGTTCAATGCTGGGGTTATGGGAGACACTTTGGTCTCACAGGTTCTGTTCAATGCTGGGGTTATGGGAGACACTTTGGTCTCACAGGTTCTGTTCAATGCTGGGGTTATGGGAGACACTTTGGTCTCACAGGTTCTGTTCAATGCTGGGGTTATGGGAGACATTTTGGTCTCACAGGTTCTGTTCAATGCTGGGGTTATGGGAGACACTTTGGTCTTACAGGTTCAAAGCTGGGGTTATGGGAGACATTTTGGTCTCACAGGTTCTGTTCAATGCTGGGGTTATGGGAGACACTTTGGTCTCACAGGTTCAATGCTGGGATAATGGGAGACATTTTGATCTCACAGGTTCTGTTCAATGCTGGGGTTATGGGAGACACTTTGGTCTCACAGGCTCAATGCTGGGGTTATGGGAGACACTTTGGTCTCACAGGTTCTGTTCAATGCTGGGGTAATGGGAGACACTTTGGTCTCACAGGTTCTGTTCAATGCTGGGGTTATGGGAGACACTTTGGTCTTACAGGTTCTGTTCAATGCTGGGGTTATGGGAGACACTTTGGTCTCACAGGTTCTGTTCAATGCTGGGGTTATGGGAGACACTTTGGTCTCACAGGTTCTGTTCAATGCTGGGGTTATGGGAGACATTTTGGTCTCACGGGCTCAATGCTGGGGTTATGGGAGACACTTTGGTCTCACAGGTTCAATGCTGGGGTTATGGGAGACATTTTGGTCTCACAGGTTTTGTTCAATGCTGGGGTTATGGGAGACATTTTGGTCTCACAGGTTCTGTTCAATGCTGGGGTTATGGGAGACATTTTGGTCTCACAGGTTTTGTTCAATGCTGGGGTTATGGGAGACATTTTGGTCTCACAGGTTCAATGCTGGGGTTATGGGAGACACTTTGGTCTCACAGGTTCTGTTCAATGCTGGGGTTATGGGAGACATTTTGGTCTCACAGGTTCTGTTCAATGCTGGGGTTATGGGAGACACTTTGGTCTCACAGGTTCAATGCTGGGGTTATGGGAGACACTTTGGTCTCACAGGTTCTGTTCAATGCTGGGGTTATAGGAGACACTTTGGTCTCACAGGTTCTGTTCAATGCTGGGGTTATGGGAGACACTTTGGTCTCACAGGTTCTGTTCAATGCTGGGGTTATGGGAGACACTTTGGTCTCACAGGTTCTGTTCAATGCTGGGGTTATGGGAGACACTTTGGTCTCACAGGTTCAATGCTGGGGTTATGGGAGATACTTTGGTCTCACAGGTTCTGTTCAATGCTGGGGTTATGGGAGACATTTTGGTCTCACAGGTTTTGTTCAATGCTGGGGTTATGGGAGACACTTTGGTCTCACAGGTTCTGTTCAATGCAGGGGTTATGGTAGACACTTTGGTCTCACAGGTTCTGTTCAATGCTGGGGTTATGGGAGACACTTTGGTCTCACAGGTTCTGTTCAATGCTGGGGTTATGGGAGACATTTTGGTCTCATAGGTTCACTGCTGGGGTTATGGGAGACACTTGGTCTCACATGTTCTGTTCAATGCTGGGGTTATGGGAGACACTTTGGTCTCACATGTTCTGTTCAATGTTGGGTTTATGGGAGACACTTTGGTCTCACAGGTTCTGTTCAATGCTGGGTTTATGGGAGACATTTTGGTCTTACGGGTTCTGTTCAATGCTGGGGTTATGGGAGACATTTTGGTCTTACAGGTTCTGTTCAATGCTGGGGTTATGGGAGACACTTTGGTCTCACAGGTTCTGTTCAATGCTGGAGTTATGGGAGACACTTTGGTCTCACAGGTTCTGTTCAATGCTGGGGTTATGGGAGACACTTTGGTCTCACAGGTTCAATGCTGGGGTTATGGGAGACACTTTGGTCTCACAGGTTCTGTTCAATGCTGGGGTTATAGGAGACACTTTGGTCTCACAGGTTCTGTTCAATGCTGGGGTTATGGGAGACATTTTGGTCTTACAGGCTCTGTTCAATGCTGGGGTTATGGGAGATATTTTGGTCTCACAGGTTCTGTTCAATGCTGGGGTTATGGGAGACACTTTGGTCTCACAGGTTTTGTTCAATGCTGGGGTTATGGGAGACATTTTGGTCTCACAGGTTCTGTTCAATGCTGGGGTTATGGGAGACACTTTGGTCTCACAGGTTCAATGCTGGGGTTATGGGAGACATTTTGGTCTCACAGGTTCAATGCTGGGGTTATGGGAGACATTTTGGTCTCACAGGTTCTGTTCAATGCTGGGGTTATGGGAGACATTTTGGTCTCACAGGTTCTGTTCAATGCTGGGGTTATGGGAGACATTTTGGTCTCACAGGTTCTGTTCAATGCTGGGGTTATAGGAGACACTTTGGTCTCACAGGTTCTGTTCAATGCTGGGGTTATGGGAGACATTTTGGTCTCACAGGTTCTGTTCAATGCTGGGGTTATGGGAGACACTTTGGTCTCACAGGTTCTGTTCAATGCTGGGGTTATGGGAGATACTTTGGTCTCACAGGTTCTGTTCAATGCTGGGGTTATGGGAGACACTTTGGTCTCACAGGTTCAACGCTGGGGTTATGGGAGACACTTTGGTCTCACAGGTTCTGTTCAATGCTGGGGTTATGGGAGACATTTTGGTCTCACAGGTTCTGTTCAATGCTGGGGTTATGTGAGACATTTTGGTCTCACAGGTTCTGTTCAATGCTGGGGTTATGGGAGACACTTTGGTCTCACAGGTTCTGTTCAATGCTGGGGTTATGTGAGACATTTTGGTCTCACAGGTTCTTTTCAATGCTGGGGTTATGGGAGACACTTTGGTCTCACAGGTTCTGTTCAATGCTGGGGTTATGGGAGACACTTTGGTCTCACAGGTTCTGTTCAATGCTGGGGTTATGGGAGACATTTTGGTCTCACATGTTCTGTTCAATGCTGGGGTTATGGGAGACACTTTGGTCTCACAGGTTCTGTTCAATGCTGGGGTTATGGGAGACATTTTGGTCTCACAGGTTCTGTTCAATGCTGGGGTTATGGGAGACATTTTGGTCTCACAGGTTCTGTTCAATGCTGGGGTTATGGGAGATACTTTGGTCTCACAGGTTCTGTTCAATGCTGGGGTTATGGGAACCACTTTGGTCTCACAGGTTCTGTTCAATGCTGGGGTTATGGGAGACATTTTGGTCTCACAGGTTCTGTTCAATGCTGGGGTTATGGGAGACATTTTGGTCTCACAGGTTCTGTTCAATGCTGGGGTTATGGGAGACACTTTGGTCTTACAGGTTCAAAGCTGGGGTTATGGGAGACATTTTGGTCTCACAGGTTCTGTTCAATGCTGGGGTTATGGGAGACACTTTGGTCTCACAGGTTCAATGCTGGGATAATGGGAGACATTTTGATCTCACAGGTTCTGTTCAATGCTGGGGTTATGGGAGACACTTTGGTCTCACAGGTTCTGTTCAATGCTGGGGTTATGGGAGACACTTTGGTCTCACAGGCTCAATGCTGGGGTTATGGGAGACACTTTGGTCTCACAGGTTCTGTTCAATGCTGGGGTTATGGGAGACACTTTGGTCTTACAGGTTCTGTTCAATGCTGGGGTTATGGGAGACACTTTGGTCTCACAGGTTCTGTTCAATGCTGGGGTTATGGGAGACACTTTGGTCTCACAGGTTCTGTTCAATGCTGGGGTTATGGGAGACATTTTGGTCTCACGGGCTCAATGCTGGGGTTATGGGAGACACTTTGGTCTCACAGGTTCAATGCTGGGGTTATGGGAGACATTTTGGTCTCACAGGTTTTGTTCAATGCTGGGGTTATGGGAGACATTTTGGTCTCACAGGTTCTGTTCAATGCTGGGGTTATGGGAGACATTTTGGTCTCACAGGTTTTGTTCAATGCTGGGGTTATGGGAGACATTTTGGTCTCACAGGTTCAATGCTGGGGTTATGGGAGACACTTTGGTCTCACAGGTTCTGTTCAATGCTGGGGTTATGGGAGACATTTTGGTCTCACAGGTTCTGTTCAATGCTGGGGTTATGGGAGACACTTTGGTCTCACAGGTTCAATGCTGGGGTTATGGGAGACACTTTGGTCTCACAGGTTCTGTTCAATGCTGGGGTTATAGGAGACACTTTGGTCTCACAGGTTCTGTTCAATGCTGGGGTTATGGGAGACACTTTGGTCTCACAGGTTCTGTTCAATGCTGGGGTTATGGGAGACATTTTGGTCTCACAGGTTCTGTTCAATGCTGGGGTTATGGGAGACACTTTGGTCTCACAGGTTCAATGCTGGGGTTATGGGAGACACTTTGGTCTCACAGGTTCTGTTCAATGCTGGGGTTATGGGAGACATTTTGGTCTCACAGGTTTTGTTCAATGCTGGGGTTATGGGAGACACTTTGGTCTCACAGGTTCTGTTCAATGCTGGGGTTATGGGAGACACTTTGGTCTCACAGGTTCTGTTCAATGCTGGGGTTATGGGAGACACTTTGGTCTCACAGGTTCTGTTCAATGCTGGGGTTATGGGAGACACTTTGGTCTCACAGGTTCTGTTCAATGCTGGGGTTATGGGAGACATTTTGGTCTCATAGGTTCACTGCTGGGGTTATGGGAGACACTTTGGTCTCACAGGTTCTGTTCAATGCTGGGTTTATGGGAGACATTTTGGTCTTACGGGTTCTGTTCAATGCTGGGGTTATGGGAGACATTTTGGTCTTACAGGTTCTGTTCAATGCTGGGGTTATGGGAGACACTTTGGTCTCACAGGTTCTGTTCAATGCTGGAGTTATGGGAGACACTTTGGTCTCATAGGTTCTGTTCAATGCTGGGGTTATGGGAGACACTTTGGTCTCACAGGTTCAATGCTGGGGTTATGGGAGACACTTTGGTCTCACAGGTTCTGTTCAATGCTGGGGTTATAGGAGACACTTTGGTCTCACAGGTTCTGTTCAATGCTGGGGTTATGGGAGACATTTTGGTCTTACAGGTTCTGTTCAATGCTGGGGTTATGGGAGACACTTTGGTCTCACAGATTCTATTCAATGCTGGGGTTATGGGAGACACTTTGGTCTCACAGGTTCAACGCTGGGGTTATGGGAGACATTTTGGTCTCACAGGTTCAACGCTGGGGTTATGGGAGACACTTTGGTCTCACAGGTTCTGTTCAATGCTGGGGTTATGGGAGACACTTTGGTCTCACAGGTTCAACGCTGGGGTTATGGGAGACATTTTGGTCTCACAGGTTCAACGCTGGGGTTATGGGAGACACTTTGGTCTCACAGGTTCTGTTCAATGCTGGGGTTATGGGAGACATTTTGGTCTCACATGTTCTGTTCAATGCTGGGGTTATGGGAGACACTTTGGTCTCACAGTTTTTGTTCAATGCTGGGGTTATGGGAGACATTTTGGTCTCACAGGTTCTGTTCAATGCTGGGGTTATGGGAGACACTTTGGTCTCACAGGTTCAATGCTGGGGTTATGGGAGACATTTTGGTCTCACAGGTTCTGTTCAATGCTGGGGTTATGGGAGACACTTTGGTCTCATAGGTTCTGTTCAATGCTGGGGTTATGGGAGACACTTTGGTCTCACAGGTTCTGTTCAATGCTGGGGTTATGGGAGACATTTTGGTCTCACAGGTTCTGTTCAATGCTGGGGTTATGGGAGACACTTTGGTCTCACAGGTTCAATGCTGGGGTTATGGGAGACATTTTGGTCTCACAGGTTCTGTTCAATGCTGGGGTTATGGGAGACACTTTGGTCTCACAGGTTCTGTTCAATGCTGGGGTTATGGGAGACACTTTGGTCTCACAGGTTCTGTTCAATGCTGGGGTTATGGGAGACATTTTGGTCTCACAGGTTCAATGCTGGGGTTATGGGAGACACTTTGGTCTCACAGGTTCTGTTCAATGCTGGGGTTATGGGAGACACTTTGGTCTCACAGGTTCTGTTCAATGCTGGGGTTATGGGAGACACTTTGGTCTCACAGGTTCTGTTCAATGCTGGGGTTATGGGAGACATTTTGGTCTCACAGGTTCTGTTCAATGCTGGGGTTATGGGAGACACTTTGGTCTCACAGATTCTGTTCAATGCTGGGGTTATGGGAGACACTTTGGTCTCACAGGTTCAATGCTGGGGTTATGGGAGACACTTTGGTCTCACAGGTTCTGTTCAATGCTGGGGTTATAGGAGACACTTTGGTCTCACAGGTTCTGTTCAATGCTGGGGTTATGGGAGACACTTTGGTCTCACAGGTTCTGTTCAATGCTGGGGTTATGGGAGACACTTTGGTCTCACAGGTTCTGTTCAATGCTGGGATTATGGGAGACACTTTGGAGAAGGGGGGTGATGTTGGTCCTCTTTAATACATCCACATTGATGGTGGTGCTCTTTTTTTCATTCACATTGACGGGGGTCCTTTTTCTTTTACATTCACACTGACAGGAGGGAGGGGGGGGATTTATTCGAAATATCAACCCTGCCCCCCCCCCCCCCTTTTTGACGTGACGGAGGGTCTTTTTTTAAAATAAATTCACACTAACATGATATTCACTATGACAGGGGGTCCTTTGTGATACATTCACTATGACGGGGGTATTAATTTGATACATTCACTATGACGGAGTATTTTGTATAACCCCGCATTACAATTGAAGTTTTTTTTTGTGTGTGATAAAAATCACGTTGTGTTCATGTTGACGTGGAACACGGTGTATTTTGAAAATGTTCATAAGGGGGGGGGGGGGGGGGCAAAATTTTGTATCGTATTCAGTTTCCTGTAGGTATCTTTGTTATTGTTGCGGTATCAATGACCGTATTCATAATCAGCTTTATGAATAACATCGTGATTTGAGTAAAGGCTAAAGCAATAACTAGGCTTAGGTCTAAAGTCCGGATTTATGTCAGGTTTGTTTTAGTGAATGGTTAGAACCAGGGTTAGTATTATAGCTGTGGTGTATTAAAAGTATGTGTGTGGGGGGGGGGGGGGGGGGGAAGGGGGGGGGGGGCTGAAAACACAGCAGACTAGAGCCCTGTGGTTTCAAGACCCCCAGATTATCTCATATAAAAACAAAAGTAAATTTCTTTTCAATCAACTACCTGTTTCAACAATTAAAATCAATTTTAAACAATTATCCACCACAAATATCAATGTCAACGTATTCCCTCCCACTAGAGGATTATAAAATCTCCAAGTGTTATGATAGACCTTCATTCATCACTTCTTGTTCAGACACTGTTTACATGAAGTGAGGTTAGATCTCCCTGGAATAACACAGCGTTTTTTCTTCTTCTGACAATCAAATAGTCTGATTCGCACAATGACGTCACTAGGTCGGGTGATATCCGGTGCGGCCACCCCCCCCCCTCCACCGACTAAATATCTGATGTACTAAAACTATAGAAAATTTGGTGTTTACCTTTATCCCGAATGGTGTCATCCTGTGCCTAACGATATAAAAGTAAAAGTTAAGATTCTTTTTTAGACCTAACAATTCATTGGGCTGATTAAGTGGATCAAGTCGCTTAACCTCGGCATATGAAGGGGTGGTGTGGTCAGCACTTAGCCCAGCTGCATTTACTCTCCCAAACGTATGTCAGGTACCCATCAGAGCTGAGTGGTCTCAGGGACAACCTACAGTCACAAGACCGAACCTGGTTCTGAACTCGAGACCTTCGGGCTAGCAGTTGAACGCTCTACCATTTTGAAACTGAATATATTAGTTAATCAGAGGCGTAGCGAGGGGGGGGGGGGGGGGCGGGCGGGGGGGGGGGGGACATATGTCCCCGGGCGCCGACCTTAGGGGGGCGCCAAATTGAAAGTTTGAGGGGGGGGGCTGCAAATTAAAAGTTCGAGGGGGGGGTGCAAATCGAAAGTTTGAGGGGGGGGGTGCAAATGAAAAGTTCGAGGGGGGGGGTGCAAATCGAAAATTTGCTCCCGAGGGGGGCGCCAAATTGAAAGTATGTCCCCGGGCGCCGGGAAGGGTCGCTACGCCTCTGTATTTAATTGACATTATTTAACTTTTACACAAATTGTTTTAACAAATTCATCATTGCATCTCATCTTGACCTAGATTTTTTATATTTTTTTAAATTATATAGTAAAGGGAAATAACTCAATTAATCACAGTTTTATCTTGGATGTGAAAAGCTCATGAACAATATGTTCTGTAATTCATAATTAAGTACAAGATGTTATTTAAGTATTTTTTTGTTTCTAAAAGAGTAGATAAATACTAAAACTGTTTAAAACTCCACTTAATGTTAGTTAACCGATACTCCAGCCTTTAAGAAAAAACTTTTTTTTTTTTTTTATCTTTCATGTTAGGGCCTAAGTAAAATTAAAGTTGTTATATGGGGCAAGGGAAGTAACGTTCACCTGTTTCTGTGACCTCGGCATATGAAGGGATAGTCATGGTCAGCACTATGCGCAGTCGCCTTTACTTTCCCTAACGTCAGTTAGGTACCCATCAGAGCTGGGTGGATTTATGGACGGTCTACCGACTTGAACCCGGATTCGAACTCGAGTCTAGCAGTCTAGCTCTCTACCGCTAGGCCACTCTTTCCCATCATCTAGCATACCCCGATCTTTCTCGCTCAGGCACATTATATTGAAGGCAGTACAAAAATAGACTAGAGCGGGCTTTATATGTTATGAGAGGTGTGATACATCCAAAAATATTTAAATTTATATAATTAGTCGTTATTAACTTTTAGTAACTTTTTTCAGGCAACGCACTTCTGTTTATATGACGTCACGCTATTTTAAACTAGAGTAAGAATGTTCCGTTTAACCCCCCTTCGTCCTTTCAACAAACAATTTATTGAAATGATTAGGATATTATTATGCTCATAAAAGATTTTAGCAAATATTTTCTTTTCAAGACTGCTTTTTAAAAAATTGAGATATTATTTTAAAACGGATTGCAATAAAAACAACTCTTCTGCACATCGAACTCCAACACTCCAATATTTTCATGACGTAATAATTTTATGGCATCAATTTCATTTTTGTCCGGGTCAAATCGTCGTGCACCGAGCCTTAAAGCGGTCAAATTATTTATTATACCTAAAAATTATAATAAATTATATATTCATTTTATAGAAATGCTACTAAAATGTAATAATATATATAATCATTGTTGTATTAATAATACAAAACTATTCTGTAAGCTATAAATAATATTTTTACAAAATACTTTTACAATCTGACATATCAATTTACATCTACATCCAGCATCTTTTTGAGGCATCACAAATTGATATTACACCGGAGAGTCAAATGAAATAAGGAAGTTGCCTCGTTTTGATGTATACCAAAATAAACTGACCGATGGAGACGTACATCATTGGTTTCCAGCTTTGTTTGTATACAAATTTGCAAAGAAATATTTGCAAAACAACATTTGAAGCGCACTAATTAGGATCTAAATATGGGTGTATACACACATTTATTTGGAAAGCTTTGTAATAAACCTGTAAAATTGGTATGCTTTTTAAAAAGTTATTTTTACCTTAATCTCGATTCTAGACAGATCAAGCGATCAAGATTTCCCCACATCAGCTGTCTCAGAGTAACAGATCTCTGTTCTGTTAAGTCTCAAGTCTACATCTAGTCTAGTGCCATTCGGCCCAGTCAACTAACCCACTAGCTAGGCTAATGTATAGACTAGTGTAGCTGTCCAATATGTGACAATATTTACATTTAGGCCCTAGATCTAAATGTTTTATTTTTTTTTTATAGATGTCAAGAAACCTGAAACAGCATCTCCTGGCTTAAACTACAAAACTGTAGCAAAGTATCTTTAGTGGGGTAAGTAGTAGATTTATTTTCAATTAACTTGGGCATGTCTGAGTCTCCCCGTTGTAAATAATGAAAACATTTGTGACTAATATCAAAGAGTTGAGAGAGTGATTAATTTGACCAATAGCCCTTATTTTTGAAAAACAGTTGTTTTTACTGGAGAGCCAGAGCTTAATAATAATAAACGTTAATAATAAACTGTAAATTGCCTCTGTAGAAGTTACCGGATGGAAGTGTTGGGTACAGCTGTTGGAACCATTACAAATGACACTTTTATGGATGATCTTGGTACATCTGGTGCTGATGGTACACTTATCCCAGGTATTTTTACTTTAAATAAAAGGAACAGTTTTAACATCCTTGATAAAAAATATCTGTAAAATTATACTTAACACCAAATTTGAAAAATATTACATTGTTTATTACTACATAAGCCTACTGTTAACTATTTCTGTTCCTCTTTAAAAAAAGAATCATAAACTTTGATATATTAATTTTGAAAATATCCACATGTCATCGGGCATTATAAAATCATGCCTACAGTTTGGTCTTGGTTAGTGGGGTGGTATGCTTGTCCTAGACTTCACATCTATATAAACTCATGTTTTGAGTTAGATACAATGGCTTAACTCTAAAGAATGCTCCAGTGTTCACTATGGGCAAATGATGCTATTTTGTTTCATGTAGATGTACTCTACTGATGTCCTTCTGATAATAGTGTCAATTGAAACTGAGAAATTAATATTTTTCAGGTCAAAGAGCATCCTCAGAATATGGTTCATCATTAAACACTGACAACAAGTCTGATGGAAGGTAAGTTAATAATCACCCACTTTTATTATAACTGTATTTATAACTGACTTGATGAATATTGTCCTTTTCAGGTTTTAGTTTGGTGGTTCTCTCCATGTCCCTGGATAAATCTATTAGAATCTATCAGCGTGTATAGACAAATTAATGTGTTGCTTGTATTTTCAGACATGGGCATTTTTTGAAAAAGAAGCCTGTTGTTTATAACATGACCACATACCCACCAGAAAACCCACCTCGAAATATTGGGTAATTTTTTAAAACCATAAAGGATGTTCACTTCTTTTTATTTCAATTCTATTGTGGACATTATTTTGAATCCATTTTGGAGTATTGAAGAATAGTTTAATTTCTCGTATAGCTGGTACAGCTTTGTGGAAAAATGCATGGTCATTATCCAGCAGCTCTTTGTAAAAGATTGAAAGTTTCTATAGATTATTCAGTGGAGCTTTATAGCAAAACTTCTTTGATTAGACTTTTGATAATCAATAAATCAGTAATTTAATACCTGACAGTGCAGTTTAAGCATCTTGAATTTGATGATTCTCATGAAGTTTATTTCTACAGCACTGGCAAGATTTTTATGCTCCAAGATATATTTATCTATTTTATAATTTTTGTTTTATTAAATTCCTTTTTGCTCTTTATTTCTCAGATGAGCACTGCTTTTCAGCTCAGTGTTTTAGTATTTAATGTATATACAAATAATCACTTTAAGCAGTTTTTAATTAATTAAATTGATTTTAACCTATATATCATTACCTATTTGATTTAAACAAAAAACTTATTTAATACAGTATCAGATTTTATCTTTATTATAAAGGCTGTTGAACTTTTTGAAGATTTGATCAGTACATTATTATGTTAATACATGGTTTTTAAACCCTAGATGTTTCATTAATTTTTAAGACTTTTCACATTTTTACCTTTATAAAGTATCAACATTGCAATGTTTCCTTTTATTGATTTTAAACTTTTGCCAAACTGCACTGTTTTTTTGTGTGTATTAATTTTAATTGCTAGCTTAGTATTGCCTATATTTTTTTTTTACATCTGTTTACACTTGAAAAAAGGCAATTAAAACAAGATATCAGGTAGTTTGTGAACAAAAATATCTGTTTAGGGACTTTTGGCTTGAAAAATCCATCATGGACATGAATACTGCTAGACCTTACTTTGTTGATTACTGTAATACATACCAAAGTGTGAAAAAACTGCTGGTGTTATGACATGTAGCATTTAGGTGTAGAGAATCTTTATAATTTCAGTTAATAATCTGCTGTAGCCAGGCCTGTTGTATGAATCATGTTTGTCTGGATGCTCATCTGTCTAGTTAGGTCCTGCTAAGTGTTAATATTAAAAGGCCATGCTGTAGATAGTTTCATTTTAGTTTAGAAAAAAAAATGTCAACTACAAATTTAGTAATTTGTAAAAATGTTCAGTGGTGTTTTTTCAGAACCACCTTTTTGTGACTTTTGTAGAGGAATGTAATTTAACTATCTTGAGTTATGGACAAATTATTTCAAAAAGAAAAGTCATATGTTTACTTGTGTAGCAAGGGCCTAAAATATACATGTACAATCTGTTACTTCATTTGCTTTAAGCTTTGAAATGTTATGCCATTGTAGCTTTTATACTTTTTTTAAATATTAGAGAAAAAGATGTAAATATTTTTTATTAGCATGTTTTTGTTAATGATTCTAATTTGTTGAACAATGTTAAGTAGTCACTTACTTCAATTCATTTTAAATATTACTTTAATTTATTTATGTAAAATGTTTACCAAACTTTCATCACCTATCACCACAGATTGGTATACACTTCTTTTCTATTTTTAGGATCCACTTGGTTCATCTAATCATTTTTAAGTTATTTCAAAAGATTCTATGTTTGAATTATTTTCAATGCTAAATTCTACTGTGTATTTGATATTTAATTTTATAATCCGCCTAGAGTAAAGGTGCACTACATTTTGTTATAACAGTTGAAGATCATCATCTTTTTTTATTTTTATCTAAAATATTTCCTGTAGTTATTTTATTATTGACAAATTAATTTTAAAACACCTTTTTTCAGATTGTACATTTTTTGTTGTTTTCAATTGATCTAATGTAATTTTAAACATATTTTTTGAACAGTCCAAGCTCAAAAAGTCCAGTGAAAAAAGTTCCTGATGTCTCTGTAAGTAGTGTGTCCACAAAGCTAGCAATTCACCTGATTACTCTACAACCATTCTAATCATATTAAAGTGTTGAACAAGGGTAGGCTCCCTTCCATATTGGTGAACATGGGTGAAATGTAGCTAAAACATGGTACTCTTCCTTCCTAACATTCTGACCACCTTAAAGATTTGGTTAAAGTTATTAGCTTCATCTCTAGTACTAGGAGTTGTGGCAGATACCTAACTCCCCTAACATTTGCCATTCTGCCCCAATCAGCAGTGTTTACTACCTAACTGCTAGACTACCCTTTCAGCTAGAAATAATTACACCATCCAACACTTACCTTAATTTTTCACTTTTTTTGTGTTTGTAGGAATTACCTGTCAACATAAGCAAGTCAAGGACCATTAGATTTCACAAATTGTTCAAGTCTGCACCAGTTGATGAATATCCAATTGAATGTAAGCTTGTACTCTTCAATTTCTATCTTTTTTAAGACCCTTTGTATATTCACCTGTTAGTACACATTCTGTTTGCTGTGACCTGTGTTACACAATACGTTGGTGAAAGTTGTTTTTTACCAACAATAATAAATATATATTCATGTGTAAGTTTTTTTGTGGAACTGATACCTTACAGTAATAGAGATTTGTCTAGGAGACCTGGGCCCCCTTATACTTTATCTATATGCTGTTTATGAAGTATAACTAAAATTTAAATGACAGCATTAACTCTATTTTCTCTGTCCCACAGCCTTCTCATGTGCCTTTAAAGGAGATATACTTCTCCACGGTCAGATGTATGTGTCGCACAAGTGGCTGTGTTTTTACTCTAAGATCAAAGCCAAAGGGCGATGTGTAAGTTTGATACTTACTTTTTAGTCAAGCATAATCATATTTAAAAATTGACAAACCAAACCTTGTTTGATTTGTGACATAAGTATAATTTGTGTAGGTAATCTATAAGAATTCATTTTGTTCTATTTTTCTGTATCAACTGTATACAGTTCATAATATTAACATCTTTAAAAGAAAATAATCTAAAATTTATTCAACCCGTTTTTAAATTCTCTTCCTTCATGTCAATCTCTTTCACTTAAGTTCATATCAACTTTTTGGCAGAGTTCCCTTTTGCCCAATTGTACTGTTCACAAGTACAAAGATCAGTTGCAGGCAGAATGTAACATTGAAAGATGAATATTCAATTAACACTACGTTTGTTTTATAAATTTATTTATCGTGACTTACACTCAATGAGACACGTTAATTAAGATGTAAAAGTTTTGGTAGAAATTTTAGTTAGACATTAATAAATTGAAGAGCACCATTTCAAAATATAAATGTTCATAGTCTGAAACCAACTGATTGGCTACACACAACTACTGGATCTGACATTGACACTAAATTCAGACCACAATACAAAAATTTAATGTGTTCAATTAATGCAATATGCACATCAACTTTCTACATCTTGATTCAGTTTTGTTCAATTAATTTCATATATGCCAGTATTCAAAACAAAACTTTTAAAAACACGAACAGATTGAGATTCCATTTGACAAGATCATCAGTATAACCAGGGAGAAGTTGGCACTGATTATACCAAATGCTATTGGCATTCAGATAGCTGATCACAAGGTAAAGAAATACTTTCATCACTTGTATCTCATATGGTTATACTTGCAGATAGTAAATAAAACCTTATTCTAATACAATTTCTTAGTCATATGAAAACTTCAGGATAAACAATTTACATTTTAAAATATTGATTTACCAGTATTAATGCATGAGTAAAATGTAAATAGAAAAGTTTAATCAATCACACCTTAACATTTTTATGTTGTTGAATATCTGAAAGTTCATCTTTATTATATGTCAGGAAATAACTTAACACTTAACATGTATTGTTAATTTTAAAGTGTATTAAATATATGTTGTTTTGTGTATGCTACTAAACTGTTGAATCCAAAAGTAAAAGCTAGAAAAATGTTTTGTTTCACTGCTTTTGCTTCAGATTGTTTGTGCATCTATGTTTTTCACTAACAATGGCATTAATGTTCACAAAGTGTCTCTCTGTTTTCACAAAAACCATTTTCTTAAAAAACTACAACTTGGGGCATGATTTAGCTGTGGGAAAGGCATTGTTGGTCAATTTGATTTGATTTCTGCCCTAACAAGAATTTAATTTTCTCAGTATGTTTTTGGATCTTTTATATCAAGAGATTCAACCTACAAAAAACTGGTCACACTGTGGAAGATAAATCAGGACATGGTAAGTGGGTCCAGCTTTCCTGGATCAAATTTCCTTGAATCATTAACACAATATCCCTGCAACAATGTCCCAGCCTTCAGGTCATCTTATGCCACCACTCACCATGTTGGGAGGTGTTTTCTTGATTTCTTCAGTAATGTTTCCCAAATAGCTTATAAAATTCCTTTTTACCATCATGATGTGATAAGAGCTTAAATTTTCAGTTGTTTTTCTTCATGAAGGGTGTCTTGAATAAAAGTTCTTTTAGCATTTTGCTCAGAAAAGATACTAGTAAGAAAAGGATCATTGCAGAACTGCTTGCAGTAACCAAATCTGAACCATTATGTTGGTTTGTAAAACACATTATGTGTAAATATTTTTATAACTTCACTTGAAAAATAGTCTAAAATATTTCAGGAAAGGCATTGGAAGAATTTATTAATAAACATAACCTGCTCTGTGCTGTTAGTTGCATTAGTTAAGGACAGTCTTGATCTGGTACAGCAGCACCAATAAAATGTATATGATCAGCTAGTTTGGTTAAACTACTATTTCTAAGCTAGTGTGTAATGTAAGAAGAGTGTTCATTGTTTTAAAAGGTGCTTTAGTAAACTCTTTTTGTTGTTGTGTGCTAGTATTGTGACTACTTCAAAAGTAATATCATCAGCAGATAATTTGTTTGGGCTGAACTTTTCAAACCTTCATTTTAAAGACAGGGCAATTCAACATTAAATTTGATAGCTCTTTGTCCTCATTGTTGTAAAAATTAACTTTTAACCAATCCGCTTTTGTTATAATTTTAATAAGCTTAACAATATAATAGAAAGCGTTGGGTATGCTTTTGAAGACATTTTGTCCATTACATTTTGTACAATCTTTCTGTTCTAGGTGACTAAGGTCCTGTAGTTAAAATCAAATGATGGATTTGAATTTTTATTAACAGTATGTTTTATTGAAGCATATATTATTTAGTTTGCACATAGATGCAATTTATTACCGTACTGTTGCACATTGTAATGCTCACATGCTGTGTTCTAGGCTCTAGGTGATGTGGGGCTTGGTCTCAATGTTGGTGTGGGTGTGTTGAGCCACTCCAACAGTGCTGACAGCTCAGAAAGTGACACAACAGAGGATGATGTTGATGCTGGAGGTCAGCTTGACCGCGTGCTCTCCGCCCATCGCAGGATTGATGTTGACGTCATCAAACACACAGATTCACCTTTGCTGGGCAGACAGCCAGGAATTCAGCCCTGTAGGTGTCACACTCTTAGACTTTCATACTCCGCCATGACTGGCTCAGATATTTTTATACCATACATTAAATGTTTTATAGCTGATTGTTCCATTCCGCTATAGATAATTTGTTGTACTACTAGTATTGTCACTTTTTTTGCAGGTTTGAACTGCAGTAGCGCAGTCAATACTTTTTTTTCTTTCTCTCTAAAACTTCAAAAGTAAGTTGATGGATGTATAAAAAGTAAATTTAAAATTTTTTTTAATTATAATTAGAACCTTCAATATTTGTGGCTGCTCTAAGGAGCATATATTATTGATTTAAAACTATTATTTTGGTATTTCTAAAGATAAAGTTTCAATCAATTGATTTCAGAATACCTCGTACCAGCATGTTGCTTGGGATTTGTACCATACTGTAAGATTTACTTGTAGATTTTACTTAAATTGTTCATGCAGTTTTAATAAAACCTTATTTTATACAAGTTAAGAAAACATGCTGTGGTGCAAGGCCGTAGAAAATGAGCTAGTTGTTTTTACTCTTAAATTTACATAGCATGCATTTTTAAAATGTCATCATGATAATATTGTTTTATTAAATCTACGAATTTGACCATATTTTCTGTTTATAATTTGCCTTCCAAGTGTTATTTCCTACTGTAGTACCTACATACTGGGTCATATATAGTGTCATTGTTTCTTCTTCCCAGGGTGTTTTTCCTTCTGTTGTCAGCCATGGGACTAACTTACAAAATTCTACTGCTGCAGAGTAAACTGGAGATCAAAAATGTCTGGTCCCCTCACTCTTCCGTCAATTTCAGGTAAATTTACAATCACCATTTTTGCCATTTACCTCTACATTTACTAGATGACTTGAATTTGCTTTATTCTAATTAGTGAAAAAAATGTAATACTTAGAGCAATTTTAGAGTAAAATTATTTAAGAGCTGTGATTATAAATTTCTTCTGAAACCTGGACTGTCTTTTCAATGTAAACCATTTGATTGTTATAGAGACCGAGCTATGAGCAACTTGTATTGGCTACAAACAGAAAGCCATGCATCAGTTGTGCGACAGCTACACAGTGTTTTAGAGGCCAACATTCATCTTTTAGAAGAGGTAAGTATGCACATTCTTTTACTCCAGCTGTCATAATTTACTTTGTTGAAAAGTACTGTAAGTACTGTGGTCGGTTGCTTTTGTCTGATACTTAAAGCAGAAAATAGTTGTAACTATGAAACTTTGATAGAGTAGACAGTTCAAACAAATAATTGAATTAGATATATGTTCAGTTGTGAGCATAAATTAATTTTTAATCTCAAACTGTCTGGATTTTTAAAAAGTGGGATCTTTCTATTAGAAGCAGTGTTTAATTTTTAAAGTTAGTTCAACTGTTTTGGTTCAGGTACTTGCACCTAAAACTGTCTAGTTTTTATTGTTTGTACAACTTGTTGCTTCAGGTGAATGTTTTGCTCAAGAGCCTCCACCGAGATCCCCAAAAAAGCTCAAACTGTAGCAAGAATGACAAGTAGCCTCAGCAAGTTTTACCAGTGCTTGATATTATCAGCAAAATGTTTTGGGCCTTGTTGGAATAAGTGAAATACTTGAACACAATCCTTTTACATACTTTGTTTTTCCAGCTGTAGATGGTATGACATTTTATCTTTTTTTTACCAACTTTCAAATTACAGAGACAGATGTTTTTTTTTATAAAGAGAATCAAAGGCAGTAGCAATATGTTTTTGGTATTTTGTACTTACTTTGATATTTACTTAAGGCTTTGAGGGATATTGTTTTTTTAACAGGCAAATGAAAAAGAAGTATTTGTATTTTATTTGAAGAATTTTATTCTATAAATAATGATATACAGAACTTTGTTATTCATCTGAAATACATATTTTAAAAAATGGGCTATCACATGCTATACCGTTAGTTTTTAGATTCCCATTATCCATATAATCATCTCTCTTTGTATGCTTTTGGTATAGAATTATATTTAGTTTGATCATTTTACTATGGGGCCAATTAGCACAGAATTTTAAAACATTTGGTTTATCATTATCAATTTTTCTTTCTTATTTTTATCATACACATTTTAGAGTTACAGCACACATGAATAACAGCTACATTTTTCAGTATGTTTTAAATTTTATTTATATAATAGATTCTTCTTTAACAATTTGTATACATATACACATGAATAACAGCTACATTTTTCAGTATGTTTTAAATTTTATTTATATAATAGATTCTTCTTTAACAATTTGTATACATATACACAAAGTTTGTGAACATTCATAAGACGATGTGCAAATATAAACTGTTTATAATTATAGTGCATATTTTTGAAATCTATTTGTGTAATGCTTCCATTTTCTTGTCTTCTGTTAAGGGCATGGGCGGGTGATGAGTACCAACTTTCTTATTTCCGAGTCTAAAGATGTAATACTTGGTTAATAGTTATAACTCAAAGAGTTAAGCATAAAAATATTTGTTTTAATTTTTTAAATCTTGCGTTGCCATGGTGACGGCGGCCATATTGGATTTTATTGACGATTTTTAAATGGAAATAACTCAAAAATGGTTTGTACAAATTTCATGAAAACTTAATATAGTCTGCAGACACATGTGTTTAAGACTTCTGATAGATTACATTTTCAAAAAAGAAAATAGTTTTTTTTTTACTTTTTTTTTTCAAACATCACTGTAAAAATTTCATTATTTCGTCCAATTTTTTCACTATTTCAACAACAAAAAATTTTTTTTTACAAAAATTCCAAAAGTGTTCTATCAGTTTTATTTGAACATATATAAAGAGTAACTGGAGCAAATTTAGTTCAGTTCTGATAATTATTAACAAAGTTATTTCAACAATTGTACAAAAAAACATCAAACTGAGAAAAACGCAAAAAACTAACAAAAAGTTGCAAAAAATGAAAATTTATCGCTGTATGTCACTAAAATCGACCACATTTATAGCCTGAAGTTTGGTGCTGCTGAATATATTCCTTCTGAGCTTGTTCGGCTGTTAGTTTTATTTTTTTCTGGCGCTCTTTGTTTTACCTAGAGTTGTAGTAAAGCTGTTGTCATGGCGTCTTTTTTCGCGTCCTTCACTGAGTCTTCGACTATGGTTTCCTTCTTTTGACAGCAATGCCATAACATGCCTGGGCCCAAAATTGAATTATGCTATCACAGAAACAGAAGTATATTTTGCATGGTCTCATGTCTAAAGCCAATTATGATAAGACGATGTCTTTGTTTATTGTGAAAGGCCTTGTTCTGGATTCTTTTGCAGTTGTATACTTACGGTTTACAACATTTTTATTACTGCCACACCATGCTTGAAGCAAACCCTTTACACTTTTTTCATCAATAGTAGCCACTACATCACATGTATTGATAACATCAAGAAGCAAATCACAGTCGACAATAATTCTGCATGGCTGTGGTTTACAATTAGTACTACCAGTACGAGATGTAACAGTGCTTTCTTCTGTCTGTAAAAACTGTGTCTTACATTGCCGCAGTTTCTTAGTAAATGTGCATATTACATCTGCACCAGTGCTTGTCTGAATAGTGCTAGATTGAGTGGAGGTAGCTGCAATCAGTTGCATTCGGACGTGCCCTAGCTTTAGTAAATTAGTTAGATGTGTGTAGTGTATCTATTTTTAGCGAGTGTTTTGTTCTACGCATTATCGAAAGAGAAACAAATTAAATCGCCTCACTGCTTATGATAATTCACACAAACTAATCTAAACTGTTAATAGTATATTTAATTGAAATAATTATATGTTAAACTAATGTAAGTATTTTACAGAAGCTTAGAGAAACAAAACTAGATCAAACTTAGCAACGCGCTGAAACTAAGGGAATGTTTACTTACGAAGCGAAACGACCAATCGCTAACTAGCTTCCGCCGCCGTATGCCAATGAAAAAATTGAGGTAAAAAATTTGCATACCGGAAAAACCCGACTGAGTAAAATAAACAACTTTATGACGTAGAAAAATAATCACATTAAAATAGGTATTTTGATTGGTCATTTAATTTTAGAACAAATAAAGAAAGGAGGTCACGGCCTTTCCATTGATATGAAACACATTAGGTTTCCGCGAAGCCTAATAGTACTTTTCTAGGTCGAAAAATTGCTATTTTTACTAAAAAATTAAACAAAAGACCCTGTACACACTACATTGAACCCGGTTTTTCATAATTAAATACTAATTTTAGGGTCATAACAATGTCATTTTTAGATTCAACGATGGTTATTCTGTATAGATCAAGTAAAAGTGGGAAATCGATGATTTAGTGGATTTATGACGAAAAGTACACCCGCCCATGCCCTTAACCCAATTTTTGCTTGCTATAGTGTGATATTAGTTGTATAAATCCTGGATGGTTAGATTTTGTCCTATTTTTAATTCTTACAGTTGGCTTTCATGGTTTTAGTTTGGCATTAATTTATTATTTGTTCTTTTGAATTGGCTTGGTAAATGATTATTTAAATTTCATTTATGAGGAGAAAAATGTCAACGCACAAGTTGTTTTAAAAAAATTAGTTTTTCTTCTCATTTTCATCCTCCGTCATTGGATATCATTTAATGTTTTAAAAAAATCATTTAGACCATAAAAGTGAATAACTTTTTGTCTTGTTCTGGTCTTGTAGGAAGCTAGGCTTGGTTTTTTTCTTGAACTAGGTGTAGCTTGTGTTGTATATGAATTGTTTCTCTCCTAGTCACTACATGTTGCCCGGTTCATCAGCTCCATATTTGACTAGGTTAAATATGGCTTTTGTTACAGAAATATTTTGCTTTTTTAGTCTAATCAGAATGTTATTAGTTTAAATAGGTTCCACATTGCTTTTTCCATACATATATGTGCCATAACTTCCAAGGGTATGTGAAAATTTTGTACATAGTTTACACAGTTTGTCTAGAATATTTATGGTCCATGTGCGCCAGATATTTTATTTACATTTTTGCAAGAATGTAAGGCTGTCAGTGGCCTCTTTCTCTCAATTTTTACATATTTCTAAAGTTATTTATAGCTTTATCTAAGTGTCAAATATTTTCTTTACTTAAAACTTAAAATCACTGTATTGAACCTACAGTTTCAATATTTTTTACTATTTACTTAAACTTGGTATTGAATTGAATGGACATACCTTTCATATGTCTACGAATCATTTTTAAAAATAACCCCTATTAACCCTTAAAACTTAACGCTTTACACATTTCTTGCCACGCCCTCTGGATTTTTTGTGGACCATTGTTGCAGATTTCTCTAGATTTTAGATAACATATCAACTTTGATTTTTATTTTTAAAATTTATATCAGCAGTAGCTGAGGATTTTTTAAAAGGTTGAAATTTGTACAGATTGTATGATTTGTTTAGTCTAAAACATAATTTTTTTCATCACACAAGGTTGAGTGTTGCTGTCATACAATGATGTAACTTGAGTGATTGGCTAGAATTCATCACATAAGGTTGAGTGTTACGTAACTTGAGTGATTGGCTAGAATTCATCACATAAGGTTGAGTGTTACGTAACTTGAGTGATTGGCTAGAATTCATCACATAAGGTTGAGTGTTACGTAACTTGAGTGATTGGCTAGAGTTAACGTACGGGTAGGGCGTAACATTTTTGTTTCAAGTAGTCCCATGTTAACTGTGATTCTTCCATATCCATGTACACAATTTTCGCATTTTTACTTTGTTCTATTATATCACTGTTTTTTTTTTAGTTACATCCCTTTGGGTGAAGAGTTATATGAATTGCATCCCTTTGATATATGATTTTATTGAATGACTTCCCCTTTTGTTTACTACCATCTCCCATCACTACTTGACGCCCACTTTGATTGTCCCTGCTACAGCTGTTTACTCTGTGGCACCACACAATACAGACACTGCTGGTATCAGTTGTACTCTATACTTTGTTATTCAAAGTTTTCTCTAGTTGTACTGCTAATATCTAGTTTTCCTTATTAAGAGGTGATTCTCACCACAGCATTAGATGAATGTCTTGTATTTACTTGAGTTTTTTTCTTTACAATTTTTCATATGTTGTGTCAGGCTGAATCACTATCTGCTGTTCACTTACCCTGGGTTGTTTAATGAAAGTGAATTCACTTGTACATGAAATGTTTAACAGTGAATTATTTTTTTTTTACAATCCCAAATCAAACTAGTTGATCTTTAAGCTACTGCACTACAGTTGATGATATATGTTGACCAATGAAGTATTTATGTTTTAGCATCATACTGTTGTCTCATAGATTTTTTTTTTTTTTTCATGAAGTCTAATGCTGAATGGAGATTTATTAGGTTCCTAAGATGTTTATTGTATGAATAAAGTTGTAAGGCTGGTAGTATCAAAGCCAAGCGGGTCAGTTATTCTAGTCACAAGATCGTGTTCCAACTCTAGTTCACAACAACTAATTCAATCTTTAGTTTATCACAACAACTAATTCAATCTTTAGTTTAGAAAATTTAACTCTTAATAGAGGTAACAATAAGTTGTTGGATGATGTGTAAAAAATTCTAGCTATAAATTGGATACGGTCACAGTAAATAATATGATGGGTAAAAAAAACTAGCTATAAATTGGATAAGGTCACAATAAATTATATGATGGGTAAAAAAAAAACTAGCTTTAAACTGGATAAGGTCACAAAAAAATTGTATGTATACAAAAATTAGCTCTAAATTGGATAAGGTCACAATAAATGATATAATGGGTAAATAAACAAATTGCTTTTTTTTAATTATTAGTTGCCCATGAGTTGATGGCTTCTATTTTGTAAATATGGCATTGCTGATTGATAAAATTATTTTAGTTTTTAAGTTTAACTTTTTTTTTTTTTTAATTTTAGTAATGGCTTAAATAATTTTCCCACTTTGTGTTTTTATTTTTTTTTTACCATTTAGTTTGTGTATGTTTTAATGACCAACACAACTTATTGCAGATTACATTTAGAAAGACATCTTAAAAGTGTTAATATCATGTGATTTGTGTGTTTGGCTCATCATTGGGATCACCTTCTATGAACATGTAATACAAATTCAATAGTTAGCAAATCTCACAAAATCACCAAATATTGTCCTACAACTACTGCCAAGTCACTTAAAGACTGTAACAGTGGAGATTTAGTTCAGAACTGTGTATATTTTATTGTGTAAATAGTAATTAACCACACTTATCTTGGTAAGTCTGTGATAAAATAATCATTCCTTTAATTAATTTGGAACTAATTATTCAGATTTTTTTTCTGCCACTTTAGATCTATTTCTAATATGAATATATTAAAATAAGAAACTTATGAACATTTTATATTCAGTATGTGCAGGCTTTTATATTTAGTTTCATTTTTTTGTTATTCAGTTTTTAGTTTTAAATTCTTTTTCTGAATGTAAAATAATCCCATTGAAATAACAGGTAGTGGATTTCAGTGATGTCCTTTCAAATACTTTTTTCTTTATTTCGTTACTGATTAAATAATAATAATTTTATTGTAATTAAAATGAGCTTGAAATTATAACCTGCTTAAGATTCTTGTTTAACAAAATAGTAACCCCTATACCAGTGTGATATTTCTCACACAAACGACTTGGTTGTGTCCCTTGATAACAGAATTATCCTTGTGTCAGTCACTGAGAGGCCAAAATCTCTCCATTACTTGACACTTTGATTCAAATGTTTTGTGAATTATTTATTTTTATTACATTGACTATTCATTGTCCAGTTTTTACTGTGAGGAGATTTTTTAAAAAGTTTGCTGGTTAATATTTTTGCATAGCAATTATGACTACTTAATTAGGTGACAGTGTGGCCAAAAGTTTGAAACCAAACCAATTTTAGTCCTAATTTTGTTCATCCACTATATTTTTGTGCATGGATGCTGTTTTTAAATTTGTATATTTGTACTATAAGCAATTGTTTTAATTGCCATTTACACATTTCAATTCTTAATTTTATGAAGAAAATATCACTGCTTTTTGCATAGATTTATTTATTAAAAACAATGCTTTAGATATAGGTAAATATGTATAGGTTATGTTATTGTTTATGTTTAAATAAAATAGGTGAGAATGTATCAAATGATCCACATTTAGTGATCAATATAGGTAAGCTCATTGTTGAGAGATGGACAGAAGAACAGGATAGTTCAACTTATAAGTTTTTTAAGTTGTTTGAAATATTTGAAGAATGAAATGGTGATTCTAAAACTTTACTTTCTATTGGAGCTAAGCTACTGTGATGATTGGTTTATTTACAAGCATCATGGAGTATCACCTGATGACCAACGTTTTCCATTTGACCTAAACACAACAGAATGTTCTAGTAAAACAAACATACAGATTTAAAATGTGTGAAAATGTGATGTTTTAACAAACCACTGATGTTTGAACTTAAGACAAGCTGTACAGTGGTACAGGTCAAACATGTTTTGTTTTGTGAGATTTTGGGTGTGTTTATACTTCCTATTTTTTTAAAATCCCAACTTGGTGTGTTGTGCTGAAACCTTGTGAGAGCCATGTTTGATAGGGTGGAGCTTGTCAGTGCCAGCAGTTGGTGTCAAGACATTTCTTGTGTCAGATCTAACATCAGGTATTTACTACAAACAGATGATGTTGTGTGTCAGTACACATCTGTTGATGGTGTAAGTGTGTGTGTACATGTGTTAGCCCCACCACAGCATTTAATGATTGTTAGTCCACAATACCTCAGATCAATGGGATCAGCCATCAATTCAGATTCTGTTGTTTTTTTTCTGAGGAATATTTTTGATTCATTTTTTTTTCTGGTTGTTTCAACTCGGTGCCAATTAAACTAGTATCTGCACTCAGGCTTGTTGTTGGTGTTGATTGTATAGATGTCATGTGGTTTGTAATGTGGTGTGTGGTAGACAAGGACAGAATATTTCTTAGACTAGTTTGTGTATTTGTTGGGGATTTGTTGTGAGTTGCAATCAAGCCAAGACACAAGACTGTGTGCTCACTATAGGTTACTCCCTTGTAGCAAGACGTTAAAAAATTGCTATGCTTATATTATATAAGAAAATACGGCTAATGGACAAATTTAACGGCCCTAACGAATTTTTCCGACGGGCATAATGATTTTTTTTGTTACCCTCCAGGGTCGATCTACGACCTCACAAAATATCAGGGGGGGGGGGGGGGGCAGTAGGTCTTTCGGCAATTATTTTTTAAAATATATAACATTAGAGTCTGACCGACACTTTTTCCATACGGCCTAGCCATCTATCGAGGTACATACAAGAAATTAGCCAGATGTACAAAGGTTAAGTAAATCTTTGTTGAAAATACCGTGTTTTTCACATAAATTACAAATATCATATAAGGAAATACAAATGGTCAGTTTTGACCACTTTACAGATTTTTCCCAGTAATGGCGAGTTTTTTCTGACATCCATAGGCGTTTTTCTACGACCTCACAAAATATCAAGGGGGTCGTTCAGCACAAGTTTTTTTTTTTCGTTATATAGCTCAAATAAGGAGAATTTGGCTTGTGTTCACTTTTTAGCCCTCGCCATGCAAGCAGAGGCTGACCTATAGTTTATCCAAGAAGCCGATTCATTTACCCGGGTCTATGGAAAAAATAGCCAGATGTACAGAGCCAAAGTACCCTATAATGGTTTTGCAAATAGTCATCGTTTTTCACCAAATTAACAACGTTTATGTAGGGAAAATTCGAACCGGTCACTTCTAAAGCCCTTCCGGAGTTTTTTCCCGAATATACCATTGTTTTTTTTTTCGCTACCCCCGAGGATCTGTATACGACCTCGGGAGTTATGAAGAGGTTCCTACGTGGGAATTTTTTTTCAATATATAGCTCATATAAGGCACCGGTCAGCCGAGGTCAGTTTTGACCCCCCTCATCTTGGACTTGGCGGCCAACCGGCACCGGCCCCCGTAATCTATTTCCACAAGGCAGGAGCCTGTCAAATTTGAAGCGCCTGTGGCGCCGGGAAGTGCCCTGTCGGGATCCGACCACTTCGCTTATATATATATATATATATATATATATATATATATATATATATATATATATATATATATATATATATCTATAATATAAGCGGGCTGAGCGTGTCCTTCCTTCCTTCCTTCCGTCCGTCATCGCTATAGATTTTGGGACTATAAAAGTAAACTGCGCACCAGGCTGTGCTTTTCAGTGCACCGCAGTGTCTTATTATAAGTATTAGAGTAGGGTTTGTTTATATAGCGGCATAGAGCTATTTTATAATTGCCACGGTTTTTACTCTTTCGCATAACGTCAAGAAAATATTAAATACACGCAAACTGCTAAAACGTATTAAAAAGATTAATGTCAAATATCATTTTAGTTTATATTCCTAGAAAAAATGGATACATTTCCATAAAAGTAGGTCGAAAAAGCTAATTAATTCCACTTTTTTTTTTGTGGTAATTGTTTCAAGGGAGGTAATTTGAAAATATATTTAACTCAACAATAATTTAAGTTAATCTTTTTTTTATTACTACCGCATTGATTAGTCTATGTTAAGGTTCATAATTAAAAGAGAAAAATGTTAAGATTATTTATATTATTTTCTAATTAGTCTATGATTTCTCAAAATCACTATTTTTTGTTTTTGTTTTTTGGTGCTAACAGATGGTTAAATTTTATAATTATAATATAGAGAATGGTGGAAAGACTCTCTCTGGGCGCGGACGCCTGGGAAAAGCGTGATTTTCGGTGGTAATTCTAATTACATTGCCAATGTGTTTTCTTAGAACCATAAAAGTAAACACCACTTGCCGTACATTCATTTGCATCGCATTGTTTTATTGTAAGTTATGGAGTAGGATCTATTTATGTGACTTAAATTTTTAATGTTGGAAAGGGTCTCTTTGGGCGCGGACGCCTAAAAAGCGTGTTGTTTGGTGGTGATTCTAATGTTGTGGTTGTGTTGTTTTTTTTTTTGGTTGTGTTGTGGTTGTGTTGTGGTTGTATTGTGGTTGTTTTTTGGTTGTGTTGTGGTTGTGTTGTGGCTGTGTTGTTGTGTTTTTGTTGTGGTTGTGTTTTTGTTGTGGTTGTGTTGTAGTTGTGTTGTGTTGTGTTTGTGTTGTGGTTGTGTTGTGGTTGTGTTGTGTTGTGTTTGTGTTGTGGTTGTGTTGTGGTTGTGTTGTGGTTGTGTTGTGTTTGTGGTTGTGTTTTTTGTGTTTGTGTTGTTTTTGTTTGTTTTGTTCTGTTCCAAAGTTGGTACATTTAAAAATGATTTACCGTGGCGGAGCACGGGATACAGCTAGTATAATATAAGCGGGCTGTGTCTGTCCTTCCTTCCTTCCTTCCGTCCGTCATCGCTATAGATTTTGGGACTATAAAAGTAAACATTCGCACCATGCTGAGCTTTTCAGTGCACCGCAGTGTCTTATTATAAGTAATAGAGTAGGGTTTGTTTATATAGCGGCATAGAGCTATTTTATAATTGCCACGGTTTTTACTCTTTCGCATAACGTCAAGAAAATATTAAATACACGCAAACTGCTAAAACGTATTAAAAAGATTAATGTCAAATATCATTTTCGTTTAGGCTTCCATAAAAAGTGGATACATTTTAATAACATAATAACAGTACGGTAGAAAAATCAAATTAATTTAACTCTTTTCTAATTTTGACAAAGGAGGTAATTTAAAAATACATTAAACTCACGCTAATAAAAAATGTGAATGCAAATATACGTTCGTCATAGAAGGAATTAGTGAATGCAAATTATTCGGATGTGTAAGAGGAAATTATTGTTAGAAAATTATAATTAGCATGGATTGATAAAAGGCAATCTTTTATTTATTTTATTCACTGAATGTAGGCCCTACTGTTTATTACTTATAATTTTTAATCAACTATTCAGCACTATTATAGGCGCGTCATCACGTTCATTAGGTGCGCAATGGTTTTAGTTATGAAACTCTATTGTAAATTTTTAAAATTTAAAGTACTGGGGGTGGGGGGGGGGGGTGGTGTGTGGGGGTGGGGGGGTGGTGTGTGGGGGGTGGGTTGGTTTCAGTGTTTCTTTCAGACTTTTTCCTCCCCGGAGAGGGGTGGGGGTACTTGAAATTTTCGGGGGCGGGGGTAGAATTTTCTGGGAGGGGGCGGACACTGGAACAAGTATATAATTATATTTCGTTGAATGGGACGGTAGACATGTTTTTTTGGGGGGGGGGGGGGGTGGTGGAGGGTGGGGGGTGGGGGGGGGGGTGGGGGGCGGTGTGTGGCGGGGTGGTGTGTGTGGGGGGGTGGGGGTGGTGTGTGGGGGTGGGGGGTGGTGTGTGTGGGGGGGGGTGGGTTGGTTTTAGTTTAGAGAAAAGAGACAGCACTATCGGCCTAGCGCCCGTTGTACCCTTCCTCAACGGGCCATTTTTAACACGTTTTTATTAACTCAGCTTCGCGTTTGTGTGTTTGTTGTTAAAATTGACATCGAAAATTAGCCCACTTCTGATTGCTCTAGAGACCTGAAATTTGGCATGCATGCTACTTTCGCCTAACAATTTCAGATGCAATCATAAAAACTAGCAATTAGTGACCGTAATTAGCTTAATTTAATTACGCCCCAAGGACCATAAATTGATGTGAGCGCGCTGGCCGTGATCGTATAGTGGTTAGTACTTCGCGTTGTGGCCGCGACAACCCAGGTTCGAATCCTGGTCGCTCAAGATTTTTTTTTAGTCCGTGTATTTATAAACACTTTTTTTAAAAACCACGTGTTTCATGTGTAGCAACGGACTAAAAAGGAGAAAATAAAATACTTTAAAAAAACTTTTTAAAAAACCACGTTTTTTATGTGTAGCAACGGACTAAAAAGGAGAACGGACACGGTAACACATTGTTAACGGTGACACGGTTGGTACGCTGGGCATGCTAAAATACACATAAACACGTTTTTCCTTAACTCAGCTTCGCGTTTATTTGTTTGTTTATGGGAGATTTGATCACGTGATTCGTGAGTAGATCCCCACGCCAGCAACGTAAATTACACCCTTTCTCTGTTTAAAGCGTATCGGTCGCTCAAGATTTTTTTAGTCCGTGTATTTAAAAAAACTTAGTCAAGTCATACTTAATCAAGTGATTAGATAAAGTAGAAAATAAACTATATAAAAAACTTTTTAAAAACCACGTTTTTCATGTGTAGCAACGGACTAAAAAGGAGAAAATAAAATACTTTAAAAAAAACTTTTAAAAAAACCACGTTTTTCTTGTGGACTAAAAAGTAGAAAATAACTATTTACATACATTTGATGACAAAAAACGTGGGTCGGGCAGATGGGTCGGGAAATTTGATGGTGAACGTACCCACGTTTTTTTGTCATCAAATGTATGTAAATAGTTATTTTCTACTTTTTAGTCCACAAGAAAAACGTGGTTTTTTAAAAAGTTTTTTTTAAAGTATTTTATTCTCGTTGTATATATTATAGATACTGCCTATTATATATACCGTTTTCTAATAATCTATCTTTCGGGTTTTATAGGAGAGGCGTAGCGAGGAGGGGGGGCATATATCCCCGGGTGCCGACCTTAGGGGGCGCCAAAGTGGGTTGGAAAAAAATTGCGAGGGGGGGGGGGGGGTGGCGGAAATCGAAAGTTTTAGGGCGGGGGGGGGGGGGGGAAGGGGGTGCAAATCGAAAGTTTGAGGGGGGTGCAAATCGCCGGAAAGGGCGCGATTTGGCTCTACGGGCTAGACTGTGAGCAATATGCCTTTATGATTGCATTTAAATTGTGTTTATGTTATGAGTGTTGTGTTTGTTTTTTCGTTTTTTTTTTGTTTTTTTTTGCGTTCGTTTGTGTTGTGTTTAGTTTTGTTCTGTTCCCAAGTTGGTACATTTAAAAAAGATTTACCGTGGCGGAGCACGGGATGCAGCTAGTATATGTATAAAGATTTTACTAGTAGTAACGCCTTGGGATAAGAAAGTGACACATATATATATATATATATATATATATATATATATATATATATATATATATATATATATATATATATATATATATATATATATATATATATATATATATATATATATACGTGTTGGCTGGTACCAAATTGTTGATTCTTAAGTAAGCATGTTGGCTGGTACTATATTGTTTATTTTTAAGTAAAATGGTAACTTGGGTGCTTATTAAAGGGGTTTAGGTGACTAGGACTAGTTAGAGAAACCCAAGGGGTTAATCTAAGATATTGGGGATGAGCAGGCCAGGGGAAATCTAATAGTAACTTGGGTGCTTATTAAAGGGGTTTAGGTGACTAGGACTAGTTATAGAAACCCAAGGGGTTAATCTAAGATATTGGGGATGAACAGGCCAGGGAAATCTAAAATTTAATTAAATGTTATCGGCTCACTCTGGTCGTTAAGGGCTACGAGCTCTATGCAGGTGCATGAGTGGCACGTAATGATGGTAAGACACCCGCGGTGATTTATGTCTAAAGTTGAATTCGGACATGCCGCTGGACATCCCGGTAGAATCATTACTCATGACCTCTGTAGTGGTCAGTTGTCAGGTGTGAAACGCGGCGGGAGTACCGCGTGGTCGTGCGTTAGCTCGAGCGGTGTATGACACGATCGTTAGCCCTGAGACAACGTGAAGATCTATAGCGGTCAGTTATCGGGTGTGCAACGCATGGGTGCATAGTGACCGGTGTTATCTCGAACGTCGAGAGATGGGACGGAGCCCAACTCGGGTTCTATAGCTCTAGGGAGATGATAAGGGGGCAAGACTAGCCTATAAATGAGGAAGGGCGACTATGTTGAGGTCTCTCTTTTCTCTCACAGACACATAGGCTAGACACCATGGTCTAGGCCTTGGATGGTGGCAGCCTTGAAGGCTGGCCACTAAGGCTGGATTATTGGCCCAGCAGATGTTTTGTTGCTGTACATATGTGTTTCGTTCCAGATATTTACATGTGTGACCTGATGTTTATACATGTGGCCAATGTTGTACCAGTGGCCAAACGTTTGCCGTGTAGATATGTTCTTCGTTCCAGTGGCCATTATCTTTGTGGCCCGATGTTTGTACCAGTGGCCAGAGGTTTTATTCCAGTGGCTGGAAATCTTCCTGCCGTGTAGATATGTTCTTCGTCCAGTGGCCATTATCTTTGTGGCCCGATGTTTGTACCAGTGGCCCAATGTTGTATTACAGTGGCGGGAAATCTCCCTGCCGCTTGAGTGTCGAGCTAGATTGTTGTGAGTACTGATGAGTATTCATAGATGGACTTTAACCGTGTTTGATTAGTGAAATCAGAATTAGCGATGATAACATTTACCCGTGTGGTCCTGGGATTACATAACAGTGCAAGTAGTAAAGTTAGAACTAGAGACGATGACATTTACGTTTTTGATTTTGAGATTACATAGCAGTACAAGTGAAATTAGGACTAGGAAGAATAACTTTGACAAGTGTGATTCTGAGATTACATAAGCAGTGCAAGTAGTTAAGTTAGGACTAGAGGAAAGGACATTCATATGTATAAATTCTGAGTTGTGTAAATGTAGGTTTGCTATCCACACTTATATATGTGTTTTCTATGAATTAATGTCAGTAACTACGGTGAATAATTCTGCATTGAAATGTAAGTTTGATTATTTTTGTCTTTTTGACTAGTATTAGAAATTCAAGTGATGTTTTCTTGAATATAAAAGACTGGCCAGGTCTTATTTGTATTGTGTCTTTGCTTTTAACATATAAACCTTTGTGACGTCAAACAAAGATAAATAAATGCATATTATGTGTGTTTACTATGTTTTATTTTTAGTTTAATATTGGTGTTGTATAGATTTTAATTAGTTTTGCTCAGGTCTTATTAGACCCCTTTGTCACCACGCAAAGGTGCACGGATGAGTGAATAAGATCACCTCTTCGGTTTATCCCCGCCCTAACATTTGGTGTCAGAAATGGGATATAAGATATCTATTTCTCGACGAACCCCTAACATATATATATATACATCTTATGCAGGCCACCACTTAGTTGTATTTTAGATGAAGCCCGTGTAGGTCACAATGTATCCATTAATTAAAAACAAGAACACAGCCAGGTTCTAATGAACATTTGATTTAATTACAGATTTTTATGAAAATACATTCAAATCATTTTGACAATGTTTACATGTGTTCACCATACGGATATAGGAGACTTTGATAGCAATACTGAAGTACATTATTTGATACCATAATATTTGAATACTGAACAGTTGGCTTATGCACAGGTCATAAAAAGACCACCACCACCCCTAATTATATAACAATTCTATGAACCAGCCACACAGCAGGGTGCTTCTAGCACTCTCAAGAGTTTTGAATCACATGGTGTTTGATAAAAATTGTTACATTTTGACATGAGAAAAAAAAAGCTTTGTACTGCGTTAAAAGAAAATCTTTGTTTTCCTATTGTGTTTACCCCGCCATAGTAAAGAGACGTGAAAATAAAAACTGAGACATAACTATGATCTATACCACCACTTTCGCATTATCCCTTGGTCTAATCATTACAGTAATTAGAGTTTTAGAACATCGTGCTTGTTATATTATATTATAAACATACAGCGAAGTTTTCAAAGCTTTGGCTAACAGTCAAACAATGAAAATAGTTTATTTGTTGCGTTTATATGAGGATTTATATAGACATTTAATTAATTGCTTAGCAAGTAGCATAGGCAATAAATAGAAAACACACAACATGCACAGCTGTGTTAAATCAAATCAAAAGAAAATAATTGATTTAAAAACCATAATTGTATACAGCTACATCGATTTTTTTTAATGGGAATTCATGAACGAGCATGGACTAATTTATTTTAATTTCTTCATTAACGTCTTTGATTTTACGACTTTTGAATACGCCAACAATTTGTAATAAAAAAAATTCAAGACAGAATAATTTAAACTTCAGTTAAAAAATGAATTTGCTGAAAAAAAAATAAAATGATCGTATTAAAAAAAAACAACAACAACATTGTATTAAACAAATTCCCAGGCAAGAGAAAGTGGGGCCAAGTTTGCTAACGATGTGTGCCAAGGTCGGCAGTCCTAGCTACACAATCGATTGTATTCTGTCTTCTCTACTTAATACTTATGTCTAATGTATAGTATAGCTTCACTGCTCATTACTCAAAAACCTGCAATCCTAATACAGAACAACCATATAATTATTAAACCATCTCCAATAACGCACTAACACTTTTGATTGGAGTTGTTTGCTAAATGTTAGCAGGATAAACTTGACAATTTTAAAAACAATTTTTTGATTTGCTGGAGAGGGTTTTGAAATTTTGATTTTCAATTGTAGAAATCTGACAATAGATCGCTTCTTTTGTGGTTTGTTGAGTAAAAAAATAAAAACAATAAGAAAAGAACTTTTAGCCCCAGGTCATCGGGAATAACAAAAAAAAATTTAAATAAAAAAAAAGAGGCCGCCATGCTAATTCTTAAGTATGTTTGTTGATTTCTGTATTTGAAAAAAAAAATGCTTTTTTTGTTTGTTTATTACAACTTTTGATTTAACCTCACAAGATATGAAGCGTCAGATCAAAGAAGGATTTATTGATTTAGAGATCCGTAGAGAATCCTAGCATGTAGAATTTTGTAGTTTAATTAAAACAAATTGATTTTTAAGAAGTTTTTTTTTGTGCCCGTCCATAAAGGAATCAGCTAGTATTACTGACTGCTAGCACTGTAGGACAACACATTTTTCAGATCAGTGAAGGGATTAGCATTACCGGTACCAATCGTCATTATAGGCGGCGGAGAAGGGATTGGTTTTTTTTGTCACTATGTTTAGTAGGAGTAGGGATGGGAAAAATGTTTTTTTGGGAGGTTGAGGGGGTTAAAATCGTCTAAGTAGCATAGTGGTCTATAGACTACCTCTTTAGATTTATTTCTGAAGTAGAGGTCTCTACATGTGCTAAAGCTTTTAAGAGGCGATGGAAAAGTTAGCCTTGAAGTGGTGGTCAGCATAGACAAGTAGCATGAACACGAAATATATATATATATATATATATATATATATATATATATATATATATATATATATATATATATATATATATATATATATATATATATATATAGGCCTATATATATATATATATATATATATATATATATATATAGGCCTATATATATATATATATATATATATATATATATATATATATATATATATATATATATATATATATATATATAATAGGAAGTAAATTGATATGCTAAAATATATTTTTCTGGAATTCTGTATTCAGCAAAAGTCCTTCAACACACGGGTAGAGGAATGCAACGGTTAAAAAGTTGAACAATATTAACAATCTACATTGACATGACATAACATGCTGATGACGAAATATTTAGCTATAGGCTACCGTGGTCGTCACGTGATTTTATGCTGCGCGTTCAGTTTGTATCACAGCACAACTGAAACAGGTTTTACACTTCTATATATCGAGTTAATACAGAACATAATTTAACACTAAGCTATCATAATTTAACGATAAACTCCAACAATTTAACACTAAGCTATCATAATTTAACGATAAACTCCAACAATTTTACACTAAGCTATCATAATTTAACGATAAACCCCAACAATTTAACACTAAGCTATCATAATTTAACGATAAACTCCAACAATTCAACACTAAACTATCATAATTTAACGATAAACCCCAACAATTTAACACTAAGCTATCATAATTTAACGATAAACTCCAACAATTTAACACTAAGCTATCATAATTTAACGATAAACCCCAACAATTTAACACTAAGCTATCATAATTTAACGATAAACTCCAACAATTCAACACTAAACTATCATAATTTAACGATAAACCCCAACAATTTTACACTAAGCTATCATAATTTAACGATAAACCCCAACAATTTAACACTAAGCTATCATAATTTAACGATAAACTCCAACAATTCAACACTAAACTAACGCAATTTAACACATATCTAATATCACAACATGGATTTATCACATATAAACGTTTAAATATTATAATTTAACACTCGATTATCACAATGATTTAACAATAAACCATCACATTTTTACTCTGATCTACCACAACTTAACCATTAACTCACACTTTAACACTCATTTATCACAGTTTAACCTGGAGCACTCACAATTTAACACTCAACACTCACAATCAAAATAATTTAAAACTATCTCAATTAAAAACGTATTCCGCGAAATAAACCATAATGAAAAATGAAGACTGAAGCAGTAAAACCTAGGCAAGAATTACAGCGATAAATAAAGGCAAAATCCAATTTAGACACAAATCATAAGCCCCAAGCAGAATATCTTTTTTATGAGTAATTCGGGCATTCATTTTCGACATGCAATAGCATTTGTATCAGCATTATATGACGTCATCATCTGAGGATCATGTAAGCCAGAAGTCCCATTTCAGCGTCATTCCCGTTTGTAACCAATCGCGTCATCGCTTTCAGTACGCTGCTGAAAAGTAGGTCAGAGAATGACAATGTCTAAACTAGCTACCATGAAGCGAGAAATATTTCTTAAATATCTGGGTACGAGATGGAATTGAAATTATAAGACTCAGCTTTTCTTTTTCTTCTTGCCCATTTTTTTCTTTTTGTTCTTTTTTCTTTGTCTTTTCGAACCTTTCAACTTTTTAGTTGCGCCTAATTGTTTTTTGACATGTCCTTTCCTCCCATTCACGTCCGCCACTTTGCTTTTGTTTTCCCCCTTTGCTGCGGAGCTGGGTTTCTGTGATGTCATAATAATATTGTCGCCGACAGGGGGCGTAGCTGTGTCTGGGGCATAGCTCACACACGGAGGTTTAGAGTTGAGGTCCGTGTCGTCTTCTTCTACACACAGTCCATTCACAATGTGCTTGGTATCTGCTTAGGTTTGAAAACAAAATCATTGTTGCAATTTATTTATTTAAATATGAAATATATATATATAAAAAAAACACAACCAACAACCGCAGGTAACGTATCACATCAATTACTAAGAGAGGAGGGGTTTGATGGTCTACCACAGAGGCGTCGCTAGGCGAGGGCGGGGGGCACCGTGTGACACTAATTGGAGGGGGGTGACACCAAGACAAAAATTGCAAAATATATGCTAACTATCGAGGAAACCATGAAACGTCGCTTTGTTCCTTTTAAATTAAAATAATGTATATATATATATATATATATATATATATATATATATATATATATATATATATATATATATATATATATATATATATATATATATATATATATGACCTATAAATTTTTTTATTTGGTGTGCGTGGAGGGGGGGGGGGGGAGAGGAGAAGCGGTGACACCTTGAGGTGCCGTACTTGGCGACACCCGACCTAGCGACGCCACTGGTCTACCATAAACGGTATCACGATTTTGTAGCTGGTTTTAAGCCTTACTCCACCACAATTGGTCATAATTCATCTAATAACATGGCATGGTCAAGCACCGGTTACCAGAAAAAAATGAGCAAATCGGAAAACTGCGCAAACAGAAAAATAAGCTAATGGAAACGAATTATACAAATACACTTTAATTTTTTTCATATTTCGTAAGAGAATGTTTAATTATGCTATAATGTACAAGTTATCATTCTATGCTAAGGTCTTTATATGCTCGATTTAGAAAAAAGTATTCATTTACGCACATTTTTTATGCAGTTTTCCGTTGCGCAATTTTCCGGTCACCCTAGGTAGGTCTACCACGTGAATACCAACAGACCACGTGACCTTGGTGTACACGATTATAAAGACCTATTTCCCGACTTAATTCCTTAGCATCCAGTAGCTTACACATGATCTTTTGCCTCTTCGTAATTCCCCCTCCCCATTTCCAAAGACAGACACCCCCCCCCCCCCCAAGATTATAGAAATCCACTTTCTAAGATGTAATGAAATATATTTCCTCTTTCTGTCCACCAGTATAGGAGTGCAAGAATCTATTCTCTAAGATTTTATGCCCCCCCCCCCCCCCAAGAAATCTAATATTGACTTACTGCCCAAGAATGAGGCGTGTGACCTCTTATCCAAGAACGGCGAGACTTTACACGAGTTGGTCTCATCTTCCAGCCTGGATCCCAGACAGCTGAAGATGAAGACAGCAAGGTGAAGGTAGCGCTGGATCTGATTCGCCATTGGCTGTGTCTGCTAACGGATTGGGTTTCCTTACACGTGGGCGACGGCAGGTCTGAAACGACGAGAAAATATTAAAAAATAAACAAACACAAAATATAAAAAATAAACAAAAGAAATAAAAAAAAAAACAACAAACAAACATGATATAGTGAAATAACGTTGATGCATAAGGAGAAAAAATACCAACAAAGGAAATTAAAATATAGATGTAAAATATATTAAAAGATGATATTTGCAATGACAAAATGAAAAAGTAAACCAATCCTTCAAGCTGTTATTGTGCTTCTGTTTCATGTACTTTGTTGATGCTATTGATGTTGTAAACATAAGTTGTATGCTAGATTTGTATGTGGATGATGTATGCTAGTACACTTGTATCTATATGATGGTGGTGGGTGATAGTATGATGGTGGTGTATGATTGTATGGCAGTGATGTATGATGATGTGGTTTGATTTTTATGATGGTGTGGATTACTGTATTGTGTAAAGTGTTGTATTACGGTGCGGTTATTATAGTATAATGGTGCTGTATGATTATGTTGTATGATGGTGTTGCATGATGGTCCTGTATAATGGTGCTGTTTAATGGTGCTGTATCATGGTGCTGTATGATTGTGTTGTATTATGGTGCTGTATAGTAGTACTGTATGATGGTGCTGTATAGTAGTGCTGTATGATGGTGTTGTATGATGATGATGTATTATGGTGCTGTATAGAGGTTCTGTATGATGGTGTTGTATAGTAGTACTGTATGATGGTGTTGTATGATGATGATGTATTATGGTGCTGTATAAGTGTTCGGTATGATGGTGTTGTATAATGGTGAGGTGTGATAGCGCAGTACAATCACGTGACCGTGTGGTATGAAGATTAAAAAAATAAGACTCCGTCTACACAAAATGTATAAGAAAAAAACGAAGATTTTAAAAACAGAGACACAATTCCAGCTCGGTATTCTAAAAACTCCAGGCCGTCGTGTGAAAGGTTTCTCTACTTTCACAGTTGGACTCCAGACTGTTCGATAAAACAAAAAAAAATATATGGAAGTAGATGACTGGAGAGGGGTGGGCAGCTCAATAGTTCCTTAAGCTTGATATATTCCATCTCTTCCCAAGTACCCAGGCAATCACATTTCGTGATGGGCCATTAAATCAGCACTAAAAGACCGCCGGCCTGGCTTCTCTTCTCTTGGTCAGTGGGTACTTCCGCCTGATACTGGTGTGTGTGTGGGGGTTGGGGGGGGGTGGCACAAATGGCTGTCAGATGAGTGGCTGTCTGGCGTCTGATTTAATACGTTGATGTGGCTTTGTTAAAGATAATCGATGAGGTTAGGGGATTGGCAGTTACGTCACAAGGCGGGGGTGTGGACAGCACCGGGTGACACCATCCAGACGGGTGACACCATCCAAACGGGTGACACCATCCAAACGGGTGACACCATCCAAACGGGTGACACCATCCAAACGGGTGACACCATTCAAACGGGTGACACCATCATAACGGGTGACACCAAATGTAGCTAATTTCAAGGAAAAAAAACCTACTTTATCAGTTAGTTAAAAAGACTTCCTTAAATTTTTTATATTACGCGCATGGTATCGCCATCTGGGATAGGCATTGCATCGAGTTGCTTATGGCTTTTGTAAAATAAAATACATTTAGTATTTGGTGGGGAGCAGGGGGGGGGGAGGGGGCACCCTGGGTCACCGCACTGAGTGTCACCCTACCCAGTGACGCATTTGAAGCTTTGTACTCAGGCTATCATAGACTAAGTACAGATGAACGCCAAATACAAAATAATATAAACACTTCATCAGTAGGCAGACGTTCATATTAGTGCATATTAGTATTCAACGAGTACATGCTAGTAAGGGGTATGGACGTATGGAAATGACATGGAAGAAAAAAGTGAGAAAATTGTGGGATGGCCTGTAAGAGGAAGTTGTAGGGTGTTGTTTATGTCGGTAGTTTCCTGAGGATCATATTCCGTTACAGCCATGAAGTTATGTGTTATTGCGCAACGAAATCCAGAAATCAATAGACGGGGATGATCATGATAGAATGGTTTTGGTGTGGTATTATAGCTGTGGGCGGTCTGTGATAGAGCCAGCCATGGGACATGTAGGCAGACATTAGCTGTGTACAGCCATGTAGGCAGACATTAGCTGTGTACAGCCATGTAGGCAGACATTAGCTGTGTACAGCCATGTAGGCAGACATTAGCTGTGTACAGCCATGTAGGCAGACATTAGCTGTGTACAGCCATGTAGGCAGACATTAGCTGTGTACAGCCATGTAGGCAGACATTAGCTGTGTACAGCCATGTAGGCAGACATTAGCTGTGTACAGCCATGGGACGTGTAGGCAGACATTAGCTGTGTACAGCCATGGGACATGTAGGCAGACATTAGCTGTGTACAGCCATGTAGGCAGACATTAGCTGTGTACAGCCATGTAGGCAGACATTAGCTAGGTACAGCCATGGGGCATGTAGGCAGACATTAGCTGTGTACAGCCATGTAGGCAGACATTAGCTGTGTACAGCCATGGGACATGTAGGCAGACATTAGTTGTGTACAGCCATGTAGGCAGACATTAGCTGTGTACAGCCATGTAGGCAGACATTAGCTGTGTACAGCCATGGGACATGTAGGCAGACATTAGCTGTGTACAGCCATGTAGGCAGACATTAGCTGTGTACAGTCATGTAGGCAGACATTAGTTGTGTACAGCCATGTAGGCAGACATTAGCTGTGTACAGCCATGTAGGCAGACATTAGCTGTGTACAGCCATGTAGGCAGACATTAGCTGTGTACAGCCATGGGACATGTAGGCAGACATTAGCTGTGTTCAGCCATGGGACATGTAGGCAGACATTAGCTGTGTACAGCCATGGGACATGTAGGCAGACATTAGCTGTGTTCAGCCATGGGACATGTAGGCAGACATTAGCTAGGTACAGCCATGTAGGCAGACATTAGCTGTGTACAGCCATGGGACATGTAGGCAGACATTAGCTGTGTTCAGCCATGGGACATGTAGGCAGACATTAGCTGTGTACAGCCATGTAGGCAGACATTAGCTGTGTACAGCCATGGGACATGTAGGCAGACATTAGCTGTGTACAGCCATGTAGGCAGACATTAGCTGTGTACAGCCATGGGACATGTAGGCAGACATTAGCTGTGTACAGCCATGTAGGCAGACATTAGCTGTGTACAGCCATGGGACATGTAGGCAGACATTAGTTGTGTACAGCCATGTAGGCAGACATTAGCTGTGTACAGCCATGTAGGCAGACATTAGTTGTGTACAGCCATGGGACATGTAGGCAGACATTAGCTGTGTACAGCCATGTAGGCAGACATTAGCTGTGTACAGTCATGTAGGCAGACATTAGTTGTGTACAGCCATGTAGGCAGACATTAGCTGTGTACAGCCATGTAGGCAGACATTAGCTGTGTACAGCCATGGGACATGTAGGCAGACATTAGCTGTGTACAGCCATGTAGGCAGACATTAGCTGTGTACAGCCGTGGGACATGTAGGCAGACATTAGCTGTGTACAGCCATGTAGGCAGACATTAGCTGTGTACAGCCATGGGACATGTAGGCAGACATTAGTTGTGTACAGCCATGTAGGCAGACATTAGCTGTGTACAGTCATGTAGGCAGACATTAGTTGTGTACAGCCATGTAGGCAGACATTAGTTGTGTACAGCCATGTAGGCAGACATTAGCTGTGTACAGCCATGTAGGCAGACATTAGCTGTGTACAGCCATGGGACATGTAGGCAGACATTAGCTGTGTTCAGCCATGGGACATGTAGGCAGACATTAGCTGTGTACAGCCATGGGACATGTAGGCAGACATTAGCTGTGTTCAGCCATGGGACATGTAGGCAGACATTAGCTAGGTACAGCCATGTAGGCAGACATTAGCTGTGTACAGCCATGGGACATGTAGGCAGACATTAGCTGTGTTCAGCCATGGGACATGTAGGCAGACATTAGCTGTGTACAGCCATGGGACATGTAGGCAGACATTAGCTGTGTACAGCCATGTAGGCAGACATTAGCTGTGTACAGCCATGTAGGCAGACATTAGCTAGGTACAGCCATGTAGACAGACATTAGCTGTGTAGAGTCATGTAGGCAGACATTAGTTGTGTACAGCCATGGGACATGTAGGCAGACATTAGCTGTGTACAGCCATGTAGGCAGACATTAGCTGTGTACAGTCATGTAGGCAGACATTAGTTGTGTACAGCCATGGGACATGTAGGCAGACATTAGCTGTGTACAGCCATGTAGGCAGACATTAGCTGTGTACAGCCATGGGACATGTAGGCAGACATTAGTTGTGTACAGCCATGTAGGCAGACATTAGCTGTGTACAGCCATGTAGGCAGACATTAGCTGTGTACAGCCATGTAGGCAGACATTAGCTGTGTACAGCCATGTAGGCAGACATTAGCTGTGTACAGCCATGTAGACAGACATTAGCTGTGTACAGCCATGTAGGCAGACATTAGCTGTGTACAGCCATGTAGGCAGACATTAGCTGTGTACAGCCATGTAGGCAGACATTAGCTGTGTACAGCCATGTAGGCAGACATTAGCTGTGTACAGCCATGTAGGCAGACATTAGCTGTGTACAGCCATGGGGCATGTAGGCAGACATTAGCTGTGTACAACCATGGGACATGTAGGCAGACATTAGTTGTGTACAGCCATGTAGGCAGACATTAGCTGTGTACAGTCATGTAGGCAGACATTAGTTGTGTACAGCCATGGGACATGTAGGCAGACATTAGCTGTGTACAGCCATGTAGGCAGACATTAGCTGTGTACAGCCATGGGACATGTAGGCAGACATTAGTTGTGTACAGCCATGTAGGCAGACATTAGCTGTGTACAGCCATGTAGGCAGACATTAGCTGTGTACAGCCATGTAGGCAGACATTAGCTGTGTACAGCCATGGGACATGTAGGCAGACATTAGCTGTGTTCAGCCATGTAGGCAGACATTAGCTGTGTACAGCCATGTAGGCAGACATTAGCTGTGTACAGCCATGGGACATGTAGGCAGACATTAGCTGTGTACAGCCATGGGACATGTAGGCAGACATTAGCTGTGTACAGCCATGGGACATGTAGGCAGACATTAGCTGTGTTCAGCCATGTAGGCAGACATTAGCTGTGTACAGCCATGTAGGCAGACATTAGCTGTGTACAGCCATGTAGGCAGACATTAGCTGTGTACAGCCATGGGACATGTAGGCAGACATTAGCTGTGTACAGCCATGTAGGCAGACATTAGCTGTGTACAGCCATGTAGGCAGACATTAGCTGTGTACAGCCATGTAGGCAGACATTAGCTGTGTACAGCCATGTAGACAGACATTAGCTGTGTACAGCCATGTAGGCAGACATTAGCTGTGTACAGCCATGTAGGCAGACATTAGCTGTGTACAGCCATGTAGGCAGACATTAGCTGTGTACAGCCATGTAGGCAGACATTAGCTGTGTACAGCCATGTAGGCAGACATTAGCTGTGTACAGCCATGGGGCATGTAGGCAGACATTAGCTGTGTACAACCATGGGACATGTAGGCAGACATTAGTTGTGTACAGCCATGTAGGCAGACATTAGCTGTGTACAGCTATGTAGGCAGACATTAGCTGTGTACAACCATGTAGGCAGACATTAGCTGTGTACAGCCATGTAGGCAGACATTAGCTAGGTACAGCCATGTAGACAGACATTAGCTGTGTAGAGTCATGTAGGCAGACATTAGTTGTGTACAGCCATGGGACATGTAGGCAGACATTAGCTGTGTACAGCCATGTAGGCAGACATTAGCTGTGTACAACCAACCAAAACACATATTCATAATTTGCTAACTGTAGTTTAACCACGCTGATACACTTAAATTAACTATATCTAGTTCATACATGTTAAACCCAGAAATTTAAACAATGACTTAAACAAAACTACAATGTGTTTACAGGCCTTTAAAGACTAACAGAAACTGACATATCCATAAAGAAAGGCAGACCTACCGTAAAAAGTGAACTCCTAGCAAAATTATTTTTAAACTAACATCGTAAATCTAATTAATAAAATCCTGCACCTGCTTGAACTTCAACTTTCAGAAGACGACTTTTTCGCACTGACCTCTCGCACCAATATAGAAGGTGGGACTTCACACAAATAGTGGTAGGTGGGTAGCTAACATAATATCACGAATCCTATTAACAAGTCACATGAACCGGTGGAAAAAATAAATCACACGAACCGGTGGTAAAAAACAATCACATTAACATTATATATATATATATATATATATATATATATATATATATATATATATATATATATATATATATATATATATATATATATATATATATATATATATATATATATATATATATATATATATATATATATATATATATATATGCACATGAAAAAAACGGGTAGCTGCAAACACAGTTAAGTAACTGTACCTGACACCGATGCTGGTGACAATATCTATCATACCGGTTACGTTAGCGCCTACATACTCTATCAAACTGCCACATCATATTAAAACATCTTCAGGGAGGTTAAGAACAAGAGAACGTAACTCTAAACTTGATTGAATTATTGATGAGTTTAAAAAAAAACATCAGAAAAAAAAAAACATTATCAGATCTGGGATTTCATTTTTTTTTGTGTCCCTGAGATTTAAAAAAAAATATGCACGTCGTTAAAATGACATTTATAATTAGGTGCCGGATAATGCCGGTTATTCCCTGGTTTAGCCGGACACAAGTATAACCTCTACACTGTACATTAAAGAGCAGACTAGAGAAGTATGGAGCGAGGAGGAGGGGAGGGCGGATAATAATGTTGTGGTAGATGACGGCGGTTAATTAGCTGAATAATATTGATTGACGTTAGCGAACGCGGAAGTAGCGAACACTGGGATGAACGATTAGAACCAGTAGCGAACACTGGGATAAACGATCACAACCAGTAGCGAACACTGGGATAAACGATTAGAACCAGTAGCGAACACTGGGATAAACGATTAGAACCAGTAGCGAACACTGGGATAAACGATTAGAACCAGTAGCGAACACTGGGATAAACGATTAGAACCAGTAGCGAACACTAGTATAGTCGATTAGAACCAGTAGCGAACACTGGGATAAACGATTAGAATCAGTAGCGAACACTAGGATAAACGATTAGAACCAGTAGCGAACACTGGGATGAACGATTAGAATCAGCCTCTGTTGTCATTTTACTGGTGAGTCGTGTGCTTCTAGCAGAACAATCAACAGAAATATGGTCAATGTCAAGGTCAAAAGAGGAGGAGATAATCACAGGAGGGCAAGGTCAATCGTAGAATCCAAAGCAGTGAATATAAACTACAATTTTATTGGTCTATTTAAATTATTGCAGCGAATATAAGCTAGAATCTTATTGGTTTATTTGAACAGCCACATGGTTTGTGTATATGAGCTTGAATCGAAACCCAACGTCATAATAAACATCCAACTAATACGCCCTAATTCTGCTCCTTCATTATAAACCCTAACCCACACGCCACTGATAAACCGATAATCCTCTCCCTTTTATAAACCCCAACCCACGCGCCATTGATAAACCCCCAATACTACTAACCTTCATTAAACCTTAATCACTAGACGAAATGTGTACACGCCCTAGATACTAACCTGCATTATACCTCAACATTCCACTAGAGGTGTACAAGCCCTAGATACTAACCTGCATTATACCTCAACATTCCACTAGATGAAAGGTGTACAAGCCCTAGATACTAACCTGCATTATACCTCAACATTCCACTAGATAAAAGGTGTACAAGCCCCTAGATACTAACCTGCATTATACCTCAACATTCCACTAGATAAAAGGTGTACAAGCCCCTAGATACTAACCTGCATTATACCTCAACATTCCACTAGATGAAAGGTGTACAAGCCCTAGATACTAACCTGCATTATACCTCAACATTCCACTAGAGGTGTACAAGCCCTAGATACTAACCTGCATTATACCTCAACATTCCACTAGATGAAAGGTGTACAAGCCCTAGATACTAACCTGCATTATACCTCAACATTCCACTAGATGAAAGGTGTACAAGCCCCTAGATACTAACCTGCATTATACCTCAACATTCCACTAGATAAAAGGTGTACAAGCCCCTAGATACTAACCTGCATTATACCTCAACATTCCAGTAGATAAAAGGTGTACAAGCCCTAGATACTAACCTGCATTATACCTCAACATTCCACTAGATAAAAGGTGTACAAGCCCCTAGATACTAACCTGCATTATACCTCAACATTCCACTAGAGGTGTACAAGCCCTAGATACTAACCTGCATTATACCTCAACATTCCACTAGATAAAAGGTGTACAAGCCCTAGATACTAACCTGCATTATACCTCAACATTCCAGTAGATAAAAGGTGTACAAGCCCTAGATACTAACCTGCATTATACCTCAACATTCCACTAGATAAAAGGTGTACAAGCCCTAGATACTAACCTGCATTATACCTCAACATTCCACTAGAGGTGTACAAGCCCTAGATACTAACCTGCATTATACCTCAACATTCCACTAGATGAAAGGTGTACAAGCCCTAGATACTAACCTGCATTATACCTCAACATTCCACTAGATGAAAGGTGTACAAGCCCCTAGATACTAACCTGCATTATACCTCAACATTCCACTAGATAAAAGGTGTACAAGCCCCTAGATACTAACCTGCATTATACCTCAACATTCCAGTAGATAAAAGGTGTACAAGCCCTAGATACTAACCTGCATTATACCTCAACATTCCACTAGATAAAAGGTGTACAAGCCCCTAGATACTAACCTGCATTATACCTCAACATTCCACTAGAGGTGTACAAGCCCTAGATACTAACCTGCATTATACCTCAACATTCCACTAGATAAAAGGTGTACAAGCCCTAGATACTAACCTGCATTATACCTCAACATTCCACTAGATAAAAGGTGTACAAGCCCTAGATACTAACCTGCATTATACCTCAACATTCCAGTAGATAAAAGGTGTACAAGCCCTAGATACTAACCTGCTTTATACCTCAACATTCCACTAGATAAAAGGTGTACAAGCCCTAGATACTAACCTGCATTATACCTCAACATTCCACTAGATAAAAGGTTTACAAGCCCTAGATACTAACCTGCATTATACCTCAACATTCCACTAGATGAAAGGTACGCAGGTTGCCGCATGTGCCGGCTAATTACCTGCTCTAATTAAACTGCCATCTTTTTATTCCTAATGTGAACCTGCTCTCATTATCCCAGCACGCGTTCTTTGTGTTAGTCCAGAACAAGATGGACGTTACAGGGAATGGGCAAGTTAATTAGTAATTAATAATTATTGATGGCTAGTTATAATGAAAGAACACGGGAAGGGAGGGGCGATGATGTGACGGTAATTAAGTTAAAGATGATGTAAGTTGAGAGGATGGGTGAACTCCATGTTGTCTTATGATATACCGGTGTGTGTGAGTTTTTGTGTGGGTCTGTGTGATGCGTATGTGTGGATATATGTGTCTGTATGTGTGTGTGTGTGTGTGTGTGTGTGACTCGCTATGTCAGGATGTACTTCCGGGTCGCGGTACAATCCGCCATAGAGCCTGGTTTGTTTACCGGTTGGGTCACGTGGGGGGAGTGAGTACAACACTAGGCCAGCGCGGGGGTTGGGGGAGTGGGGGAGGGGGGGGGGCAGGGGGAAATAAATGTCCAGATAAATTTAAAGAAGACCACGATCCACACACAGCGCAACACGGCCTTAGAATAACAACCCAGGTAGAAATATTTACAGTCATGTTTTTAACAAAAGGAAATTTTAAATAACTTCATGCATTTAGAAAGTATAGTATTGGAAGAAGTTACACTGATGAAACAGTCAGACGAATAAATGTTTCTGAAATTCATTTATATATTCTTCGTTACCTAAAGCCTAACAAAATGGAACCACTACATCCCACTGAGTTATAAGATCATGTTGAAAAAAAACTACTGTATCACACTGATGTATTAGATCAATTGAATGGAACAACTACATCTCACTGATGTATGAGATCACGTTGAATAAAACCACTACACCACACTGAGTTATAAGATCACTTTGAATAAAACCACTACATCCACTAATGTATAAGATCACGTTGAATAAAACCACTACATCCACTAATGTATAAGATCACGTTGAATAAAACCACTACATCCACTAATGTATAAGATCACGTTGAATAAAACCACTACATCCACTAATGTATAAGATCACGTTGAATAAAACCACTACATCCACTAATGTATAAGATCACGTTGAATAAAACCACTACATCCACTAATGTATAAGATCACGTTGAATAAAACCACTACATCCACTAATGTATAAGATCGCGTTGAATAAAACCACTACATCCACTAATGTATAAGATCACGTTGAATAAAACCACTACATCCACTAATGTATAAGATCGCGTTGAATAAAACCACCGATGTATTAACCCTATAGTTTCTCACCTATTCGTATCTTGTTTCCACAAGCGATAGCCAGATCTGTTTGTCTGTAAACTAACTTGTACTCTTCATGTGTGTGTGTTTTTTTTTGGGGGGGGGGGGGGGGGGAGGGACGGACAGGGCGTGGCGCCCTGGAGCTCCTTTCTGTCGATGTAAATAAAAACGAGGTGTGTGAAAACCACCACGAGATAACCCACGCAGGGCGCTATATGCGTGACGCCCCAAAACTCTAACACAAGACATACTTGTCTAGAAACTAGTGTACTTATGCTGATTTCCCCAACGGGAGTGCTAAATTACGTCACGTTAGAGCAAGGGACTCACCCATATGACGTCAAAATAAACGCACTGTCCTCGGTGACGTAAACCCGTCCCAAACTGCACCCCCCTCCCCAAAGTAAGCTGAATGAAAACAAAACAACTCCAGTGTCTAATTCAAGACGCGCTAGACGGACAGCAATTTTCCAGCGACGCTGGGCATTAGCGGCTATTTTCTTTGATGTGGCTGTTTACACACCTCTTTAGGCAGGAACAGCACGCGAGAGCTAATACGTGAGTTGGGGAGTAATGGTAACATCGGGTTTAGAGGAATAATATGTAAACCATGTTCTGTTCAATTAGCATCAGTAGAGCTTTCATGTTAGCAGCCGACATTATCATGCAGAAGTCTATAAGGAAAAGCGTGGGTTGTAAATATAATTGTTTTCGTAAGAGTATTCAAAACATTATATAGCGACCAACGGACCAACGCTTTCTTTCTAATTATTTAAATAGTGGTATATTTATATATAATTAAAGAAAATCATTTTTATTTTATTTTTAGTTCACATAAAAAGCATGTTATTATACACGTTTTTTTCAAGTTACTTTAAAAAATACTATTTAAATTTAAAAAGAATCTCAAAGCTAAATATAACTGCACAGCAAATGAATGCAAACAATCTATATATATAATTCTCTTCTGGGAGACGCTAGAAAACAAGCTGTAAACGCGCTCCCTACCACACCCACTCCTATATGGTCTTAGTGAGCTGTGTTCACTCTAAATATTTACAACCAGAGCCGGTTTAGCGACGACTATTAGGGGCAGATAATTTAGTTTGAAACGATTTTAAACGTAGGGGGGGGGGGTAACTAAGTTGAGTTGACTTTAACGGAGGGGGGGGGGGGAGGGAAGGGGGTTATCGTCCTTAACGAGCTATATATAGTATAGTGTTTTAAAGAAATATTTTCAGTGGCAGCGTTGGTAGTAGTGTCGAATTCACAAATTATGAATAACTGAAAAGTAGAAAAAACAACAACTAAATAGCGGCGTATGATATGCCGCGGATCGGCTCGTATCTGTATAATAGAGCGAATGAAGTCGAGTTTTTATCACAAAACATTGCCATCGGGTCTTGACCTACGTGCCAAGTTTGAAAGATATCAGTCCGGTGTGGAAGATTTGCTCTCAAGTTTCGATCCATGACGGCAAAAGAACGAAGAATCTCGTTAAATAAAACCTTATAAAAACACTGAGTATTCTACATTACAAAGTGCAGAATATGTCAGCTGCAGATATATTGATTGCTACAGTAATGATGTACGGCTCAACAGATTGCTTCTAGTCAAGGGGTGTAACTCCTCCAGGCCAGAGAGGGAGACAATTCTAGGTTCTGTAAACAAGCCTTCATAGAAATAAATCGATTAAAACTATGTCGAAAACTTGAAAGTTGATAGGCATAATATGACGGACTGATGAAAATTTGAGATATAGAATTTAACAGACGAAAGTTTACGGACATAACTTGAAGGACGAAAGATGACAGACATGATTTGACAGACTAAAGATGACAGACATGATTTGACATACTAAAGATGACAGACATGATTTGACAGACTAAAGATGACAGACATATTGTCATAATTTAAAAACCAATAGGTGACTGACCATCATCATTAAAAAAAAAATCTTACCAAGATAGAAGGCTTGACAGACCAAAGTTGACAGACTTCCCAAGACAGACAAAAGTTGACAGATTTACTTTGATAGATGAAAGCTGAAGACTTGACAGATCAAAGTTGACGACTTGACAGATCAAAGTTGACAGACTTAACTTGACAGACCAAATTTGACAGACAACCTGACAGACCAAAGTTGACAGACTTAACTTGACAGACCAAATTTGACAGACTTAACTTGACAGACCAAAGTTGACAGACTTACAATGACAGACACCGATATTGACTGGGCTTGAACCCCCGTCGCTAGCTACCGCCCTGTAATCTCTACTTACCTGAATCACCTGGCGCGACCTTTGATCGTGTAATAACACCCGGGGGTTGTCTCAAGGACAGCCATCAGCTCACGTGGCTTGCTGAAGGTCAAGGACGCCAGCGTGAGTGTTGTGTTGTACACAACTACGACGTGGGTGCTAGCCACGCTAAGGTCGGCTGGGTTCATTGAATTTTGTTTTTCTACCGACCGGAAGGTTTTTCTAGAACTGACATTTTAATTGAACTACAGACCCCCCCCCCCTTCTTAGAACTAAGCAATCATCTGAATTCTATTGGTGAAGACAGGATTCTGTGTTAGTAGGGGTTGGGATGGGGGGGGGGGGTAAAAAATCGCATATAGTGTATATCTTTATAGGAAATTATAGAATGAGAGAGATATTTGATAACACCAGTAACTTTAACTCATCCCGAGACTGAAGTCATTTTATGGGCTTGCGTGTGTGTATGTGTGTGTGTGTGTGTGTGTGTGTGTGTTGGTGGGGGGTGGGGGATGTTTCAACACCCTAACACTACCATTCCTCCGTCACTGTCTGAAGTGGTTAAATTCTCAAGAAGAAGAGTAACCACTCTACAAGTCTCTAACAGACGGATTTAATGGGCTTTTGAAGTAGTTCAATATCCTCTAAAACTGACCAATTGATTTCTAGAATTGATCTACGAATTTAACTTAGACCCCCCAGAATCTATCCGCCAGATATATGGCATTGACCTACGGTCACGAAGGTATAGCTCTACCTACGGTGCCTACAGACTCTTGGACTAGTGACTAGCTATTGTTCTAGAACTGACCATCAAGTCCCAAAAGTGATTCCAGACTTCTGGTCGTCAGGACAACTAAATTTAAATGTCTCCACCATGTATCAACTTTCGATGAAGCTTTAATCAACACTCAGGCTGAAAATAAACAAACGTAGACCTAGCCGTGTTCACAATCTATTCCAACATGGTCGCGTTTCTAAATTTAGTTTGGGCAAATAAAAAAATCAATCACGCGTGGCGCGAAACAATACGGCTCTTTTATTCTATTGAAAATACGTTTGATTTCCCCACCACTGAACGTGTTTATTTACTGAGCATTGTGTTTGTCGGCTCGTTCTATCCAGTATAAAAACCTCAACCCCAGTTGTCAAATAAAAAAAAAACTTAATAGTATAGGGATATTTTTGTTGTGAAATTAACACCGAATAAAAACTAGCAATCTTGCCCATGAAATAAGACATAATTGCCTTTGTGTTTAAAAAAAAAAAGTTAGAATTTTTTTCTTGTTAGATAATAATGGTAGTGTCCCCTTACTTTAGCGTGGGTTGTCTCCCTGTATTCATTCTCTTTCTCTGTCCGTATACATTTACAAATAATTTCCCTTTTTGATTGGCGCAGCTTCCAAAGTGCTAAAGACAAATCGACAAACCAATTACCCCTTTCCAGGCCCATCAAACAGCCTATAAATCGAACACCAATCAATAAGATAATGTTAACGGCCAATGCAGGGGTTTGATCTATGATCAACATGGACGACAACGCAGCGTTAAAAAAACCGTTTCCATGGCAACCTTTGTGGTTATGGATCGTTTCATGACAGGCGGAACAACAATGCTAAAAGAAAAAAAACCGCAATAATGTTGAGAAAAAAAAAACAACCGCAACAAACAACTGAAAAACAAGAAGGCTGTTTTTAGACGATTTAAGAAGTGTTGAGTAGCTGGTTCCTTTCATTGACTTGTTCTGGGAGGTGGGGTGAGTCGGTTGGATACACATGGCCGATTCAAAAGGATGGGGGAGGGGAAATGATACATCTTACTTTTAAATATGTTCACCCAAAATTCGTTGTCAGCTTGACAAAAACTGATTGTTACCCGACAGAATCTGATAGTTGTCCGACGAAAAGTGATAGCTGTCCGACAAAAACTGATAGCTGTCCGACAAAAACTGATTGCTACCCGACAGAATCTGACGGCTGTCCGACGAAAAGTGATAGCTGTCCGACACAACCAGGTCTAACAAACCCCGATAACTGTCTGACACATGTGTTGGATGCGAAGTAATACACTATTACATGTGGCGTCAATATTGATTTTTATATATGCTTCAGCTGTTTCAACTTATTTTTCTTGTTTATGGTCATTAGCTTCGACCTACGAACTTGTTCGAACTTTTTAATTGTACTTGCTTAGCATGTAATAGTCTCTATTCAGACTTCGAACAAGAAAATATTTTTATAATGTTCTATATACGAACTGTTTTCATAATTTTAATGAAATTACGAACAAGACACGAATTGTTTACATTATCGGATTAAATTTACGAACAAGAGACTATATGTTTCCATGATAAGATTAAATTTACGATCTAAGCAAACTGCCAAAGTTGAAATCTACAGTATATCACATTTGTTGACATTCAATGATCTCATAACCAAAAGCAAATTGTCTATAAAGGTCAGTGTGTCTCGTCAGTTGGACCCAGGTTATGACAAAACAGGTTGATAATTTGTTGACACATGACAAGTGGCATGTCATGATCATTAAACCTGTCTCGCCGAGTGGCATGACATGATGGAGTTGACATTTGAAGATCTCGTTCATACTGAGGGGTACAACATACATGTCGATAACATAGGGGGAATCAGTGGCATGTTAATAATGTATGTGTGGATCAGTGGCATGTTAATAATGTATATGTGGATCTGTGGCATGCTACTAATGTATGTGTGGATCTGTGGCATGCTACTAATGTATGTGTGGATCTGTGGCTTGCTAATGATGTATGTGTGGATCTGTGGCTTGCTAATGATGTATGTGTGGATCTGTGGCTTGCTAATGATGTATGTGTGGATCTGTGGCTTGCTAATGATGTATGTGTGGATCAGCGACGACATGCATATTATGCAGGTTGGATCAGTGGCATGCTACCCCTCGTGGTCTCACACCCTAGTCATCCCTACCCCCCGTGGTTCATACCCCACCCTGAGGTCACGCCCCACCCACCATGGTCACACCCCTCCCAACATGATCCCCCACCCCCGTTGTTCACAACCCACCCCCGTGGCAACACCTCACCCCCGTGGCCACACCCCACCCTCCGTGGTCACCCCCACCCCCCAACATACCCTATACATACAATGCCCCACTACAGCCTAGACATACAGTCTCCTGCTATGTTCTCTACATTCCCAATACTCTCCTAAACTAAAATATATTCAATGACCTAGAAATCTCATATCCCGTTCAATGATTTCTTTACTTCTAACTTTTGTCTATTTGTATGTATATCTGCACGCTCGCGTATAAATATTACTATTATACCGCCATCTGTCAATATTTCCTCCCAGAGTTTCCGAGTCTGACAGGGAAAGGTTATTGGGTTCACAACAGCAGCAGAGATCAGAACTTAACAATGTAAGTAAACATTCACGTTTCGACAATCTGTCTTCGCCAGCAACCAGGTAGATTATCTCCATCCGAAAAATGATGTTAGTAAACAATACGAATTAAGTTTGAGGGGATCGTACAGGGCATAGAGAAAATAAAATAAAAAGAAAAAGGCGAAATTAGATTTTATTTTAAAATGTTTAAACGCGTACAATAGCAATGGGCGGGGCAGGGGATAAAGTGTATTCAAATGGATCCAATAACCGTATAATTTTATTTAAAAAAAAAACAACACTTTTATACCTATTTAGAGATTTACAAAAGAGAGACAGACAGACTGCTGGAAATGAAGGACTAAAGGACGGACGGATAGACAGATACGCATACGGAAACTCAACCAATCAATAAAACATAAAAACAAACATTAAACAAACAGACAGACAGAAAAACAAACCGATTTAAACAAACAAACAAACGAACGACCGAACGAACGAAAAAACGAACAAACAAATAAACAAAGCCGCCTTGAAATTAGCAATTGATTCCCAGCGAAGTCTGTTGCTTGTTGACATTTCCTCCCAGTCTCAGAGAGCGTGTCAAAGATTCTCATCATTATTATCTTAATTACCCACTTGTTTTATTCGTTGAGCGGCCAGCCATTTTGTTATCGTCGGTTACTTTTCTTTTGACTCTGTAACTCGGCAAAAGTTAACTTTTATGGCAACATTAGTTATCTGTTAACCGTATCTATGTATAGTGAGTCTTCATTCATCTCTATTGCCATTGTTATGTTTAAAATGACACCTGAACATGTGTAAACACGTGAGGGATAAAACTTCGAATGTAATTTGTTTTTGTAAGATTTTTGTCAATCTTTTTCAGCGACAGAATTCGGACAATATATTTTTAATAAAACGATTTTGTTTTACCTTTACTTTCAGTGATAAACAAAATTTATAGTAACTACAGAAGTAGTGTCCCCCTTCCCCCCCCCCCCCCCCCATTCCTTCGAGAAAAACATGTCACTTATAAAGTCCCAACAGCAAAAAATACGCCCTTACACACTTACACTTGCGTGATGGATTATAAGAGATGAATGCTGCTCGCTTTGATCTCATTCGGTGCTGTGTTCTGCACGAGTATTGGGTGAGGGACTGAAAGTTTTTCCTTCGCTGTAGGTTCATGCTTTTAATGTGATGAGCTCATGACTATTTTATCGTCTGTTTCTGTTTCACTCCAAGTTTAGGGTCGCTGTCATTTGTTTAATTATTTAGTATTGATTATGGTATGGGGGGGGGGGGGGGGGTAGGTCTAGTTCCTTGTCAGTTCTCAAGCAAAGGGTCATTCATTCGTAACACCATTATACATCCAACACACACACACACACACACACAAACGTCCAACACGCCCTCATATATCCAGCATACAGCACAGCCATACAACCAACACACAGCCATATACCGGATATCCAATATCATAGCAAAATAATACAACTAGCGAGTCATTCATCCAACACACACGACGCCAACATCCGAGTCATGAATCCAAAATCCTATTAATAACCCGAAACATCCCAGTCGAACACCTAACAAGGTCCTACATGTCATATACTCTCATTACTCAATTACATACACGCAATATACAACACTATCCTTGTCATAAACATAACATATCCACACAAAAAACACCTCCCTACCCACACGGACAAAACACCTCCCTATCAACACAGAAAAACACCGTCTATCAAAACACAAATCACCTCCATATCAACAAGGACAAAACACCTTCCTATAAATTCAGACAAAACACCGCCTTATCAGGAGACAAAAACATCCCTCTCAACACAAAACACCTTCCTATCAACACAGAAAAAACACCGTCCATCAAAACACAAAACACCTCCCTATCAACACAAAACACCTCCCTACCAAGTTACTACCAACATGGACAAAACACCTCCCTACCAACATGGACAAAACACCTCCCTATCAACACAGACAAAACACCTCCCTATCAACACAAAACACCTCCCTATCAACACAAAACACCGCCCTATCAACACAAAACACCTGCTTATCAACACAGACAAAACACCTCCTTATCAACACAAAACACCTCCTTATCAACACAGACAAAACACCTCCCTATCAACACAAAACACCTCCTTATCAACTTGGACAAAACACCTCCCTATTAACACAAAACACCTCCCTATTAACACAAAACACCTCCTTATCAACTCAGACAAAACACCTCCTTATCAACTCAGACAAAACACCTCCTTATCAACACAGACAAAACACCTGCTTATCAACACAGACAAAACACCTCCTTATCAACACAAAACACCTCCTTATCAACTTGGACAAAACACCTCCCTATCAACACAAACACCTCCTTATCAACACAGACCTAACACCTCCCTACCAACATGGACAAAACACCTTCCTATCAACACAAAACACCTCCTTATCAACACAGACAAAACACCTCCCTATCAACACAAAACACCTCCTTATCAACTTGGACAAAACACCTCCCTATTAACACAAAACACCTCCCTATTAACACAAAACACCTCCTTATCAACTCAGACAAAACACCTCCTTATCAACTCAGACAAAACACCTCCTTATCAACACAGACAAAACACCTGCTTATCAACACAGACAAAACACCTCCTTATCAACACAAAACACCTCCTTATCAACTTGGACAAAACACCTCCCTATCAACACAAACACCTCCTTATCAACACAGACCTAACACCTCCCTACCAACATGGACAAAACACCTCCCTATCAACACAAACACCTCCCTACCAACACAGACCTAACACCTCCCTATCAACACAAACACCTCCCTACCAACACAGACCTAACACCTCCCTACCCATCCTTTGATCTACACAGACAAGACAAACTTGACGCGGGCAGGATCCAGGGAATATTGTTCAGAAATAAATTGAGGTCAATGTTATCGTCTGATAGATCTGGCAGATTTAGAAGATTATGGCCAATTCCGGTGTCTGGCCAGGACAAACTGGTGTCAGGGGAGACAAAAACTTTTGGACATAAATAGGACGGCAGTGCTGGAATCGATTGGCTATTTAATTGACGTCATCTTCGCCATTCGTCATTTGGTTACGTAACCCTTTACTTTAGACTGGTTTGTTTGATTTGATTTGTTTATAAAAGTTGGTAAAGGTGACGTTGTCTCTCTTTACTTTAGACTAGTTTGTTTGATTTGATTTGTTTATAAAAGTTAGTAAAGGTGGCGTTGTCTCTCTTTACTTTAGACTAGTTTGTTTGATTTGATTTGTTTATAAAAGTTGGTAAAGGTGGCGTTGTCTCCCTTTACTTTAGACTGGTTTGTTTGATTTGATTTGTTTATAAAAGTTGGTAAAGGTGACGTTGTCTCTCTTTACTTTAGACTAGTTTGTTTGATTTGATTTGTTTATAAAAGTTAGTAAAGGTGGCGTTGTCTCTCTTTACTTTAGACTAGTTTGTTTGATTTGATTTGTTTATAAAAGTTGGTAAAGGTGGCGTTGTCTCTCTTTACTTTAGACTAGTTTGTTTGATTTGATTTGTTTATAAAAGTTGGTAAAGGTGGCGTTGTCTCTCTTTACTTTAGACTAGTTTGTTTGATTTGATTTGTTTATAAAAGTTGGTAAAGGTGGCGTTGTCTCTCTTTACTTTAGATTTGTTTGATTTGATTTGTTTATAAAAGTTGGTAAAGGTGGCGTTGTCTCTCTTTACTATAGATTTGTTTGATTTGATTTGTTTATAAAAGTTGGTAAAGGTGGCGTTGTCTCTCTTTACTTTAGATTTGTTTGATTTGATTTGTTTATAAAAGTTGGTAAAGGTGGCGTTGTCTCTCTTTACTTTAGACTGGTTTATTTGATTTGTTCATAATAGTTTGGTAAAGGAGACATTATCTCCCTTTACTTTTTTTTTTTATTTGATTTGTTCACACAAGTTTGGAGAGTCGCAGTAGCGTACGCAGGGGGGGGGGGAGCAGGGGGAGCGGCCGCTCCCCCTCTGGCCATTTGTAGCAAAGTGGCGCCTTTTTGGAAACTTTTTAAACTCAAAGTTTTAAACATTGATTTGTTAAAAAATTATCTTTGGTCGGTACATTTGAAACGTAAATCTCTGTGAATATTGTTTTTGCAATTACCAGTAAAAGGTGTGTGAGCAATACAGTGATCTAACCCATACCTTCTCATTAGGTCAAAAAATTATGTTTAAAGAACACAAAAAGTCAGTAGCTAATTAAAAGTGCATGATCTGCAATGTAAGACTGATATTTTAGTTACATGTGGGATATTATTCCGAATCTTTTACTTTTACATTGAAAAGCCTGGTTTTATACCAACTATGATTTTAAAAACGTTCATTATGCTGTAATACTTTAGCATTTATGATAACAATATATTTAATTTTGATTGCAGACAAAATATTTTTGTAAAAACATATAGTGTTAAGCTACTTTATTAGATTCTAAAGTAATTATTGATTTGTTTAATAAAATATGTAGACATATACATAGTTATATTAAGATATTGATTATTTCCCCTTTTTCGCTAGTCTTAATATATGTCCCAGGAATTATTATGTAATTTTTTACAAAGATTATTACGAAGCAGATTTTGCCGCGTTCATTGTTTTTGTTGTAGTGTTTATATATATATATATATATATATATATATATATATATATATATATATATATATATATATATATATTTGTTTAGAGTGAAACCATTTTTTTTGTTTCGTCGGCCTACATTGTGAGTTTTTTTAATTTCTTCAGAGTGTTAATTTAAATTTATTTTACTTCATATCGAAGAAATAACATAACCTAATATATATATATATATATATATATATATATATATATATATATATATATATATATATATATATATATATATATATATATACTTATATAGAAGATATTACAAATTTGGCGACTTTTTTTGCTATTTCCGCTCCCCCTACACCGAAAACTTGGATACGCCTCTGGAGAGTCGATTTTGTTTTCGTTTGTTATAGAATAGTTTGTATAATTTTATTACAAAGTTTGGTAGAGGTGACGTTGTTCCCCATTGCTTTAGACTCGTTTGTTTGATTTGTAAAAGTTTAGTAAAGGCGAATATAAAATGAATGTTATAATCTCATACATTGTATAAGGTTATTTTATAATTGGAAATTGTAATTTTATAACTTGTAATTTCCGAATATGAACACTCCCTTTATGGCAATATTAAAATCTCGGCGCAATCGTAAACGAAACAACCTGCAATTATTTTATTTAAAAAACATGATTCAATCAATTTGCAATCAACGGATTGAGATTTATTGATTTTGGAGCGTACTAGAAGATACTGAAGACGTTGAATTCTTGATATTTATGAAATAGAACATCAAATATGGCATATATTGTAGATCTACATGCTAACGATATAAAATGCAGCCAGTAAGATGGCTTTATACGTGTGATTGGCTAATGTTTAAACGTAGCTTGGCTTATTTGATCTCTGTCTATATAAGACACACATTCTGTTTATTGTTCTATTTTCTTGCTAACAATAATATCTTTTTTATCCTAACAGAATTTACTGCTCTCTCCCATCTTTATATACATGGATTAAGAAAAGGAGGATAAATCTAAGATTTACAATTAATTATATGAGAGAACGTTTGTCATGTTTATCATGTTTATGTATGTTTATCATGTGTTGAGTTTGGGTATGGATTATATGTCAAAAATTTATTTACCATGTGTTGAGTTAGTGTATGAATTATATATCAAAAATTGGTTTACCTTGTGTTGAGCTAGGATATGGATTATATGTCAAAAATATGTTTACTATATGTTGAGTTAGAGTATGGATTATATGTCAAATGTTTTACCATGTGTTGTTAGTTTATGGATAAATAAATCTCACTTATACCAATGTGTTCAGTTAGGGTATGGATTAATTTGCCAGAAAATTACCAATGTGTTCAGTTAAGGTTTAGATTAATATGCCACAAAATTACCAGTGTGTTCAGTTAGGGCATGGATTAATATGCCACAAAATTACCAGTGTATTGAGTTAGGGTATGGATTAATACGCCGCCTTTTAACTCCGGGTTGTACATGCGCATTAGCTAAACAAGGCTGTCCTTGTTCGGGTCAGATAAATTACAAGCTTCGGCCTACAGAGATCTGAGATAACTTCCAAGATATCAGCCAGTAAATATGCCTAGTTACATCTCTCAAGGTTGAAGGAAAACAAATGCGAATGTTAACGAAGCATTTGGAATTAGAAGTTAGATAACTCCAGGGAAATAAACATGAGTTTTCGGACTTGTTTTTCTCAGGATGACGACAGGAAAGAAAAGCCCATTCATGTTTTTTTTTTTTTTTGTTTACTATCTAGCTGCAACTAAATTTTAGGATATCTAAATGTATGTTTGAGTTAATGGGGAAAACAAGACTTCTCTCCCCTTAACTTCTTTAAACACCGCAAACATTCCCCATTGTGTACGAGTAACACATTTATTGTCATAAAATTTTAAGATTTATTTTTTATGTTGTTTATATTGTAAGGGGTCGTATACAAGGATACAAAAGATATGTTTTTATTTCAAAAATTTTGCCTGAAAAAATAGCTTCTATAAATGACGTGATTGCGTATATCATAATACGCAATAGTTTATCAAGTTTATGTGATGCGTTTAAAAATGTGGCTACATTATGTCAACAATTTGATGATCTAGACGTAATTGCTGCATAATTTGACACAATATAAAGGTGGCTCGACATAGAGATGACAACACAAGCCTGTGATATGAAAAAGTAAAAGAAAAAGATAAACTCTACTTCATCTGACCAATGGACGGCCAGTTCTAAAATTGAAGATTTATTACTGTACCGTTTCTCTAGGTCTAATGACCTAGACGTAATTAGGCTACCTTTATAAACCGAACCTTCTCGCATTATAATTGCACCCTAAATACGTTTTACATTGAGCTAATTAAAACGTTCCCAATTAATCTTCATTAAATCTGATCATTTGAAGACTCAAATAATTAAAACTAATTAGGTTCCGTGCACAAATTATAATCCTCAGAGATTCACTTTGACTCTGTTTAAAAAAAAAAACGGAAAAAATAATACAAATCTAATTGTGAAAGGGAGATAACTTCTGTTTATTTTATTTTTTAAAACAACCCTTCAGCCGAGGACAATAAAAATGTTTATCACTGACGTGCTAATGAACAATGAGGGAAATTGTTTCAGGTCAGAAAAAAAAATTAGACGGAATGTTTTAAAACAAATGTTGGCACAAATTATTCGTTCTTGCTAATGAAATTATCAGAGTCTGGAGAGTAAAACTACAACCACGGGGATGTTTGTTGTACAAATCTTTACCATCTGGTGTAGTGTAAAAACATAAAAAAACCTATTACCCTCTGATATAATGTAAAACCTATTGCCCTCGGATATAATCAAAAACCTATTGCTCTCAGATAAATTATAATCAAAACCATTGCCCTCTGAATTAATTAAAAACCTATTGCCCTCCGATATAATTTAAAACCTAACGCCATCTGAAATGATAAAATACTTATTGCCCTCAGATCTAATTAAAAACCTATTGCCCTCATATATAGTCAAAAACCAATTGCCTTCGGATAAAATCAAAGACCTATTGCTCTCAGATAAGTTATAATAAAAACCATCGCCTTCTGATTTGTTGTAAAACCTACAGTGCAGTTACCTATAGTAAATACTTCGTCTCTACAATCTCATGTAAAAAATTGCTATCATCATTCAACCAATGCAGTCATACATTCCCTACATTTAGTGCCAGTGTTTGTCAGTCATACATTCCCTAAATTTGGTGACAGTGTTAATTGTTTCAGTCATACATTCCCTACATTTGGTGCAAGTGTTTGTCAGTCATACATTCCCTACATTTGACAGTGTTTGTCAGTCATACATTCCCTACATTTAGTGACAGTGTTTGTCAGTCATACATTCCCCACATTTGGTGCCAGTGTTTGTCAGTCATACATCCCTACATTTGGTGCCAGTGTTTGTCAGTCATACATTCCCTACATTTGGTGCCAGTGTTTGTCAGTCATACATTCCCTACATTTGGTGATAGTGTTTGTAAGTCATACATTCCCCTACATTTGACAGAGTGAGTCACATAAATATTCACAACATGAGTTTTTGTCTACAGATCTTTTGTTCTTGACGGCGCCTGGTGTTTCCATGGTAACGTTATTCACGCCGATTAACTCATAAAATAAATTTAAAAAAAAACAACCTAGTTAAATTTAACACAGTTCTCCCCCACCCTATACAATTATCTACACCAAATGTATTAACAGTCAACCTATGTTTTACTATCAAGTTATTTATCACCATTTACACGATGTGTCACCATTATCTCTATATGTTACGCATGTGTCACCACCAAACTATGTATCACAATCTCCATACTCTACTTTATAAGAGTATGTATTTCTTCTTACCTGTGTAGATACCACCTGCATTTGTTTCACTATAACCGTATGTATCATCACTAATCTATAACACTACTAACCTATGTATCGCAACACCAGCCTGTATCCGCACCAACCTGTATTACCACCAACCTGTATCACCACCAACCTGTGCCACCACCAACCTGTGCCACCACCAACCTGTGCCACCACCAACCTGTGCCACCACCAACCTGTGCCACCACCAACCTGTGCCACCACCAACCTGTATCACCACCAACCTGTATCACCACCAACCTGTGCCACCACCAACCTGTGCCACCACCAACCTGTGCCACCACCAACCTGTATCACCACCAACCTGTATCACCACCAACCTGTGCCACCACCAACCTGTGCCACCACCAACCTGTGCCACCACCAACCTGTATCACCACCAACCTGTATCACCACCAACCTGTACCACCACCAACCTGTGCCACCACCAACCTGTATCACCACCAACCTGTATCACCACCAACATTTATCACCACCAACCTGTATCACCACTAACCAGTATCACCACCAACCTGTCTCACCACCAACCTGTATCACCACCAACCTGTCTCACCACCAACCTGTATCACCACCAACCTGTATCACCACCAACCTGTCTCACCACCAACCTGTATCACCACCAACCTGTATAACTACCAGCCTGTATCACCACCAACCTGTCTCACCACCAACCTGTATCACCACCAACCTGTCTCACCACCAACCTGTCTCACCACCAACCTGTATCACCACCAACCTGTATAACTACCAGCCTGTATCACCACCAACCTGTCGCACCACCAACATGTATCACCACCAACCTGTCTCACCACCAACCTGTCTCACCACCAACCTGTATCACCACTAACCTGTATAACTACCAGCCTGTATCACCACCAACCTGTCTCACCACCAACCTGTATCACCACCAACCTGTATAACTACCAGCCTGTATCACCACCAACCTGTCTCACCACCAACATGTATCACCACCAACCTGTCTCACCACCAACCTGTGTCACCACCACCCCGTCTCATATCGCTGACTCACCAATGCGCTGTTGCACGTAAATATTCATACACTATGTCAACAGAGTTTCTGCTCATTCTCTACTACAAAAAAATCTGGCATATTTAAGCGTGGGCAGTGACCTTCCTCACAGAACTGGCCAGTTTGGCCTAGCCTAGCTACCAAACGTTTGTAACGTGCCTGGTGTATATCAGACTAATGAAAGAAGAAAACGGGACGACGTTGAAACTTCTAAGATGTACATAGATAAGTAGATGTGTACTGCTACCACTTCCAGCAGCTTTAAAGGTGAAGTATTTCACGACATCCTAAAACGTTTAAATATTCTATAGCTTTTCAACTTTTTATAACTAGTATAGTGGCCCGTACAAACTTTCCTTTCATAACCTTTAAATACATATTTTTTATTCATATCTATTTATGTCAGTAGCCTTAAATGTCAGATAATGTAAACTGTTTTAATTTAAAATTTTGAACTTTATTTTTTGTTTGTGTGCTATAACTACTTTGAAAAAGATATTTTTTTTTATTATTATCCGTCTTAAATCTCATTATGAATTAAAGATTTGAGAACATTTTAGGGCTTAAGGGTTACATTCTTTAATTTCTAATTTTGCTTTTTTGTCTGTAAAATATTTTTTTAGACTATGTGCAACCAAGGTTTAAAAAAAATAATTATTAAACACGTTTAAAGCTTTAAACATACCAACCATGCTACCATCTAGCCACGTGGTCTTATGGTCAGCTGGTCAATACTTAAACCTATTCCCGTCGTCTGATCCTATGATCAATACGCGCCACGGTTACAGACACATTTAAATTTAGCTAATAACACGTGATTTCTGCTTGTTTTCTGGGTGTGTGAAACTAAGAGAAGAAAAAAGTTTAAAACAAAAAACACAACCTATCGATTAGTTTAAAATTGACGGCCACTAAGGACGGGATAGTTGGCTTTTAGCAACCACAGAAAGGCGAGCACTGGGTCAGGTATAGAAGGGCGAGCACTGGGTCAGCTATAGAAGGGCGAGCACTGGGTCAGCTATAGAAGGGCGAGCACTGGGTCAGATATAGAAGGGCGAGCACTCGGTCAGATATAGAAGGGCGAACACTGGGTCAGATATAGAAGGGCGAGCACTGGGTCAGATATAGAAGGGCGAGCACTCGGTCAGATATAGAAGGGCGAGCACTGGGTCAGATATAGAAGGGAGAGCACTGGGTCAGATATAGAAGGGCGAGCACTGGGTCAGATATAGAAGGGCGAACACTGGGTCAGATATAGAAGGGCGAGCACTGGGTCAGATATAGAAGGGCGAGCACTGGGTCAGATATAGAAGGGCGAGCACTGGGTCAGATATAGAAGGGAGAGCACTGGGTCAGATATAGAAGGGAGAGCACTGGGTCAGATATAGAAGGGAGAGCACTGGGTCAGATATAGAAGGGCGAGCACTGGGTCAGATATAGAAGGGCGAGCACTGGGTCAGATATAGAAGGGCGAGCACTGGGTCAGATATAGAAGGGCGAGCACTCGGTCAGATATAGAAGGGAGAGCACTGGGTCAGATATAGAAGGGCGAACACTGGGTCAGATATAGAAGGGCGAGCACTGGGTCAGATATAGAAGGGAGAGCACTGGGTCAGATATAGAAGGGCGAGCACTAGGTCAGATATAGAAGGGAGAGCACTGGGTCAGATATAGAAGGGCGAGCACTGGGTCAGATATAGAAGGGCGAGCATTCAGATATAGAAGGGCGAGCACTGGGTCAGATATAGAAGGGCGAGCACTGGGTCATATATAGAAGGGAGAGCACTGGGTCAGATATAGAAGGGCGAGCACTGGGTCAGATATAGAAGGGCAAGCACTGAGATATAGAAGGGCGAGCACTGGGTCAGATATAGAAGGGCGAGCACTGGGTCAGATATAGAAGGGCGAGCACTGGGTCAGATATAGAAGGGAGAGCACTGGGTCAGATATAGAAGGGAGAGCACTGGGTCAGATATAGAAGGGCGAGCACTAGGTCAGATATAGAAGGGAGAGCACTGGGTCAGATATAGAAGGGCGAGCACTGGGTCAGATATAGAAGGGCGAGCATTCAGATATAGAAGGGCGAGCACTGGGTCAGATATAGAAGGGCGAGCACTGGGTCATATATAGAAGGGAGAGCACTGGGTCAGATATAGAAGGGCGAGCACTGGGTCAGATATAGAAGGGCAAGCACTGAGATATAGAAGGGCGAGCACTGGGTCAGATATAGAAGGGCGAGCACTGGGTCAGATATAGAAGGGCGAGCACTCGGTCAGATATAGAAGGGCGAGCACTGGGTCAGATATAGAAGGGCGAGCACTGGGTCAGATATAGAAGGGCGAGCACTGGGTCAGATATAGAAGGGCGAGCACTGGGTCAGATATAGAAGGGCGAGCACTCGGTCAGATATAGAAGGGCGAGCACTGGGTCAGATATAGAAGGGCGAGCACTCGGTCAGATATAGAAGGGAGAGCACTGGGTCAGATATAGAAGGGAGAGCACTGGGTCAGATATAGAAGGGCGAGAACTGGGTCAGATATAGAAGGGCGAGCACTGGGTCAGATATAGAAGGGCGAGCACTGGGTCAGATATAGAAGGGCGAGCATTCAGATATAGAAGAGCGAGCACTGGGTCAGATATAGAAGGGCGAGCACTGGGTCAGATATAGAAGGGAGAGCACTGGGTCAGATATAGAAGGGCGAGCACTGGGTCAGATATAGAAGGGCGAGCACTGGGTCAGATATAGAAGGGCGAGCACTGGGTCAGATATAGAAGGGAGAGCACTGGGTCAGATATAGAAGGGAGAGCACTGGGTCAGATATAGAAGGGCGAGCACTGGGTCAGATATAGAAGGGCGAGCACTGGGTCAGATATAGAAGGGCGAGCACTGGGTCAGATATAGAAGGGCAAGCACTGAGATATAGAAGGGCGAGCACTGGGTCAGATATAGAAGGGCGAGCACTGGGTCAGATATAGAAGGGCGAGCACTGGGTCAGATGTAGTGTACCAATACACTCACACAAATGACAAGTGAAGATTAACATTATAAATAGTGAAGATATAGACACTAACTAGAGTGGTATCTACAACTTATATTGGCGGTTTCAGGGGTAATAACTTTTCTTTTTGTCATCTAAACCTGCTGTAAGTAAATGCTGTAACTTTTTAAATAAAAACGAGATGTAATTTGTTTTTAAAGTTCAATTGAGGATCGAAAACGGATTAAGTTATAAGCAGAAGATTTTTTTTTTAAAAGGACAAATAAAAACGTGTTTATATAAACTATTTTTTAAACTTAAATCTTGTTGAGATGAGGAAAATAATTTACCGAAAAATCCCTACTAAACAGAAATAAATCATTTAAATCTATAAAAAAAATCTAAATCGTCTTTTAGAATTTTTTGAAAACTATTAAAAATATTCCCTACCTATTGAACTTATATTGTCTAATTTCATGCAGCAAGCAAAATTGATTGAAGTAAAAAAAAATCCAAATCCAAATTTAAATAATGTATCTGTTTAGGCTCTCTAAAATCCTCTATGTCTTTTATAAACACGAACTTGTAGAACCCGCTTTATCCAGGACATACGCGGTGTTGTATTGCATTCTTCTTGTGGAGAAAGTAAACTAGTTTCAACAGATCTCTCACAAAAATAATTGAAATTGTATTGATGTTAAACTTTGGTTTGGCGCGTTAAAAAAATCTGGTTGATTTTTTAGCCAGGTTTTTGCAAGATGAGGTGTTAAAAGAAAAACGCCATGATAATTGAAAAATGCGTTTAAAGAAATCATGTTGTGTAACTTGTCAGCCATCTTCTCCTTCTCCACTGAAAGTCTTTTCTATAGATGGATAGTAACAATGGTAATGTAATCTTGCAGGCCAGACGTGAAATATAATATCCGTTCTTCTGACCTTAGCACCAAAGGAGTCTATAGTCACTGATTTCATATGGGGGCGTGGTCGAGTCGGTAAAGCTCATGACTTCTAAACCGAAAAGTCTCGAGTTCGAACCCCTGGGTAGATGAGGCTCGTTAGCTGGGGACAGCCACTCTTCTAGGAGAGACAACTACAAAATCAAACAACTGCTGCCTTGTAGTTTGTTCTTGGTTGGACATAGGCTATGGAAGCAAATCTAAAAAGAAAAGCAGGCTGAAATCGGAGTCAACGGCCTCAATGGCGCATAAACAGTTGACACGTATTCTTAATTTGTGGGATACAACACTAAAATTAAGAACGAAGAACGAAGAAGAAGAACTGATCTCATTGCTCGACGTTATACTCAAGCTCAGAGCCTAGAGTCACTGACTCCACTGATAGTACGCAAGTCAGTAACCTGAACTTTTAAATGGCGCCTAAAACATCGCCGTGCCAACAGTTTGATTTGATTCAGTATTGATCAGCTCCACGTTCTAAAGGTGGATTCATTTGGTCAAGGCTGTAGGTAATGTTTAGGCCCAGACATCGTAAATTGGTTTAGACTCAAGCTAATGCTACCGTCTAGAGTAGTTTAGGGTTCAGCTAATGCTACCTCCCAGAGTAGTTTATAGTTCAGCTAATGCTACCTCCCAGAGTGGTTTAGGGTTCAGCTAATGCTACCGCCCAGAGTGGTTTAAGGTTAGGCTAATATTACAGCTCGGAGTGGTTTAAGGTTAGGCTAATATTACAGCTCGGAGTGGTTTAGGGTTAAGTTAATGCTACCTGCCAGTGTGGTTTAAGATCAAGTTAATGCTACCACACAAAGTTGTTCAGCTGATGCTTCCTCCCACCGGTCTTAATTAAGTTTAGAGTTAAGCTAACGCTACAACTTTTAATTTTGTTTCATGACACTCCAAGGCTCCAATAGTTTATTCTTGTCAGAATCTAATATATAAAGCTCAATTCTGTATGTAAATTAAATGTTTGTCGTTGACATACTTGTATGGATTTAAGTGTTAGAATATTATCGTACTCACAATTTGAGTTTATGAGTTAACAAAATTAATACTGAAAGTGTTGGGAAATAATTTTCATTTTTCAAACTGATAGTAATAATTGTCGGATGTTCATTAAACACAATTTCAAAAAAATATCATCTTATACAACAATTCTAATTATGTCTGAAAATTATTTATATTTAGTCCTTTAGCACTTACTTCCCTTTGATAAATTAGGAAAACACAATTACTTCCCTTTATAAAACATTGCTTTAGTGGAAAAGAATTTACTTTTTATTACTTTGCTTTGGTGTTGGGAAAAAATAATTACATAATTAGCGGGGATTGATCAAGTGCAAATGCTGTATGTATTTTACGGATAAGCTTGGAGTATTACAATTGTTCATTTGGTTTGGCACCTACGTTCGTTTAAGTGAGTGCAAAAGACTATGAATAAGTTGGGGTACTATAGTCGTTTATTAAGCTGAAACAGGCTAGACTGTTTGCGTTTATGTTCGCGTTAGTGTTTTCTTTGTGTTTAGGTTGGGTTTGCGTTAGTGGTTGCGTTTTGATTTGGTTCGTTTTTGTTCTTTCTTTTTTCGTTTGTGTTTTTTTCTTTGGGTTTGTGTTTGTATTTGTGTTTGTGGTTTGTATTTGTGTTTGTGGTTGGTTTTGCGTTTGGATTTGGTTTGTTTTCGTTTGCTTTTTGGTTTGTGTTTTTTTTCTTTGGGTTTGTGTTTGTAATTGTGGTTGGTTTTGCGTTTGGATTTGGTTTGTTTTCGTTTGCTTTTTTTTTTTTTTTGTGTGTTTGTATTGGTGTTTGTGGTTGGGTTTGTTAGGTTTTTGTTTTCGTTTATATTTGTAATTCTGTTAGCGTTATGTTTGCGTTTTGTTGTTTTGGTTTTGGTTGGTTGTGGTTTGGGTGGGCAGTGCCGGGTTTATGATGATTACTAAACACACAGGTAATGGTCTTTAATAGAAAGGTTTTTCACAGAAGCCAGAGCAGGGCCTGGCCGGGACGGCTAGTATGTTCTAAAATACGGCTGAGCCCATACAAACACGACCACCCCAAAAACTTATATTTACAACACATATCCAGGCCATCTTTACAACTACAGTATTTACACGTGACACCAAATGTACACAATTAATTGTAATAATAATATTACAAACAGTTTTTAAAACTATATACACGCACCATAAAAGAACTTTTTCTAGTGTTTTCTTGTAAACATATTTTGTGTCCAAATGTCGATGTTTAACTCACACAATTAAGATAGAGTGAACACGGTGTGAGATAAATAAAAACAATAAAGATTAATTGGGTTGTGTAAATACCGGAAACGTACAAAAAGTGGCGAGATGTGCGGTTAGTAGATTACGGGAAATCGATGCCTTAGAACACTAATAGACTTTCAGGCTGCCCGAGATTAATTACGGGTAAAGGTAATTAATGATTTACAGAAGACCTTGCCTAATACAAATTACTTTACATTACGCTACCAATCACCCGCAGACACACGCACACCAACTCAAACACGCATACCGACGATTGTAAACATACACACACACACGCACATACACACGCAAGCAAACTCTCCACACGCATGTACATTAATACGATTATAAACACACATACACACACGCATCAAACATACACACACGCATCAAACACACACACACACACGTATACATACAAACAAACACACACACGCACATACATAAGCTAGCAAACTCTTCACACGCATGCGCATAAATGCGATTACAAACACACATACACACACGCATCAAAACACACATGTGAACATGCGTACACACACGTACACACACAAACACACACACACACACACACGTAAAACCGCACACGCACGCACGACGAGCGCAATCTTCTCTCCTTTTCAGACAATTAAAAAAAAACAACAAATCTGCTTAAGTTACCGTGGGAGTGGCTGTAAACGCAAATTAAATATTGATCAGAAAACTTTAGCAAAGCCGAGCTTCGATTTGCTAGAGCAGCAACGTTGACGCATTCCAAAGCCCCACGCAGACTTTCCAATAACTATATATATATATATATATATATATATATATATATATATATATATATATATATATATATATATATATATATATATATATATATATATATATATATATATATATATATTCTATATAAATATATATAATATTTATGTTTGTTATATATATCTATAAATATACATATATATGTATGTTTATAAATATATATATGTTTATATGTATGTTTATTTTATATATATATATATATGTATATATATATATATGTGTATGTTTATAAATAAATAAATAAATAAATAAATATATATATATATATATATATATATATATATATATATATATATATATATATATATATATATATATATATATGTGTGTGTGTGTGTGTGTGTATAAACATATGTATAGGTAGAGAGAGTGACAGAGAGAATAGTTTACTAAGTGTGATCTGAATGATGGTGCTGAATGTTTTCGAACATATTAGCTAGTTGTATTGTAACAAGGACTGATTTTGTAAAATCATTTTTTAAATGTCATTCCTCTCCGACTCCCCTACGCCTCTGTTCTTTCAAGTTTTTCTATCGACTGCAAATTAGATTAAAATTGCTTTTCAGCTTTTCTATTTAAAGGAAGCTTTTAAAGCCTTGTTAAATTGAAGGTTAAAAGATGTGACGTCTTGAACTCTTTACATGTCTGCTGTCTTTAAATGTAAAGTCTTATATATTTAAGTAAGTCTCTAATGTCTTTCATGACGTGTCTTGTGTCTTTAAATAAGGTGTTTTTTATGTTTAAATAATGTCGTATGTCTTTACAGGAGTGACTTATGCCTTTAGTGATGTATCTATTTACATGTTGTGTCTAATGTCTTTACCTAAGTTGTCTTATATATTTACATGAGGTGTCTTATGTCTTATAAGACAGATGTCTCATATCACGAACTCAGACAAACAAGCTGCTAGATTCCTCTTCAATCTCTGACGATCACACAGGACATGGTGTCAACTGAATCACTTTCTTAACCCAAGATCCACATTTTTAGTCCTTAAACCAACATCCATATATCCAGAAAATAGTCTCTAATCCTTCATCCACATTTGACTATTTGATTATAATTACCCCAGTAACTGTACGATGACCCTGCTACATATCATCAAAGTTTTCCTTACTTGCGCATCACATGAGTCAAGTAGAGCCATGTCAGATCTTGTACCAGATATTCCATGTTACCGGCGCCATTCCACACAGTTGGACGGTAATTATGTGTTGAGATCTCCCACAAGAAACATCGAATCGTGGCCATGGGATATCAAATGTGACCACTCGTCAGACAAATATTGGCCGAGAAGAGATTGGGCGAGAAGACATTGGGCGAGAAGACATTTGGGCGAGAAGACATCGATTTTTGTGGGGGTTTGAATAACCTTGATGTGGTTAAACAGGGGTTCGCCCACGCTGGTCAATTTGTGTTCGTTTCTGTGTTTGGTAAACACGCGAATCTGTGACGAGATAAGTTTGGCATGATTGTTAAAATCGACCTGAGTTTAGCCGTACAAGTAATCAGCAAGTCGATGAAAAGTTTTTGTTTATATTTCTTAGAATCTGGACGACAACTTAGCTGGGTTATTCAAAATGCAGCAATATTAATTCTGTGTATTCTCATCCTAGGCTCTAACTCTAGCCCTAATCCTAATCTAGTCCTGACTTTAAGCCTAATCAAGCCTGTAGCCTACACTAACAATTCCACTGGCATTAACCCTGGCACTGGGAGCGGTAAAGGGAAATAATTAAACCCTGTATCGTTTTGTTTTTCTCAACAAAAACCTTATGTCCTAACTAAGACACATCATATATTGCGACATAACGATGACCTAGTTCGTTCCCTTCATCACGAGATTTTGCATAATTAATGAGAAGATTAATGACCTGAGTGGGTGAGTATAAAGTTACCGTATTTCACAAGCTGTGACAGATTGCGTTTGATAACGTCATGAGCTCGTTAGCTGTGGGCAGCAGAACTCGTTAGCTGTGGGCAGCTGACCCAATGTTAGCTGTGGGCAGCTGACCCAATGTTAGCTATAGGCAGCTGACCCAATGTTAGCTGTGGGCAGCTGACCCAATGTTAGCTGTGGGCAGCTGACCCAATGTTAGCTGTGGGCAGCTGACCCAATGTTAGCTGTGGGCAGCTGACCCAATGTTAGCTGTGGGCAGCTGACCCAATGTTAGCTGTGGGCAGCTGACCCAATGTTAGCTGTGGGCAGCTGACCCAATGTTAGCTGTGGGCAGCTGACCCAATGTTAGCTGTGGGCAGCTGACCCAATGTTAGCTGTGGGCTGCTGACCCAATGTTAGCTGTGGGCAGCTGACCCAATGTTAGCTGTGGGCAGCTGACCCAATGTTAGCTGTGGGCAGCTGACCCAATGTTAGCTGTGGGCAGCTGACCCAATGTTAGCTGTGGGCAGCTGACCCAATGTTAGCTGTGGACAGCTGACCCAATGTTAGCTGTGGGCAGCTGACCCAATGTTAGCCGTGGGCAGCTGACCCAATGTTAGCCGTGGGCAGCTGACCCAATGTTAGCTGTGGGCAGCTGACCCAATGTTAGCTGTGGGCAGCTGACCCAATGTTAGCTGTGGGCAGCTGACCCAATGTTAGCTGTGGGCAGCTGACCCAATGTTAGCTGTGGGCAGCTGACCCAATGTTAGCTGTGGGCTGCTGACCCAATGTTAGCTGTGGGCTGCCGACCCAATGTTAGCTGTGGGCAGCTGACCCAATGTTAGCTGTGGGCAGCTGACCCAATGTTAGCTGTGGGCAGCTGACCCAATGTTAGCTGTGGGCAGCTGACCCAATGTTAGCTGTGGGCAGCTGACCCAATGTTAGCTGTGGGCAGCTGACCCAATGTTAGCTGTGGGCAGCTGACCCAATGTTAGCCGTGGGCAGCTGACCCAATGTTAGCTGTGGGCAGCTGAACTCGTTAGCTGTGGGCAGCTGACCCAATGTTAGCTGTGGGCAGCTGACCCAATGTTAGCTGTGGGCAGCTGAACTTGTTAGCTGTGGGCAGCTGACCCAATGTTAGCTGTGGGCAGCTGACCCAATGTTAGCTGTGGGCAGCTGACCCAATGTTAGCCGTGGGATCAGGCTCTAAAGTGTCTACAGCCAACCCAATGTTAGCCGTGGGATCAGGCTCTAAAGTGTCTACAGCCAACCCAATGTTAGCCGTGGGATCAGGCTCTAAAGTGTCTACAGCCAACCCAATGTTAGCCGTGGGATCAGGCTCTAAAGTGTCTACAGCCAACCCAATGTTAGCCGTGGGATCAGGCTCTAAAGTGTCTACAGCCAACCCAATGTTAGCCGTGGGATCAGGCTCTAAAGTGTCTACAGCCAACCCAATGTTAGCCGTGGGATCAGGCTCTAAAGTGTCTACAGCCAACCCAATGTTAGCCGTGGGATCAGGCTCTAAAGTGTCTACAGCCAACCCAATGTTAGCCGTGGGATCAGGCTCTAAAGTGTCTACAGCCAACCCAATGTTAGCCGTGGGATCAGGCTCTAAAGTGTCTACAGCCAACCCAATGTTAGCCGTGGGATCAGGCTCTAAAGTGTCTACAGCCAACCCAATGTTAGCCGTGGGATCAGGCTCTAAAGTGTCTACAGCCAACCCAATGTTAGCCGTGGGATCAGGCTCTAAAGTGTCTACAGCCAACCCAATGTTAGCCGTGGGATCAGGCTCTAAAGTGTCTACAGCCAACCCAATGTTAGCCGTGGGATCAGGCTCTAAAGTGTCTACAGCCAACCCAATGTTAGCTGTGGGCAGTTGACCCAATGTTAGCTGTGGGCAGCTGACCTAATGTTAGTCGTGGGCAGCTGACCCAATGTTAGCTGCGGGCAGCTGACCCAATGTTAGCTGCGGGCAGCTGACCCAATGTTAGCTGCGGGCAGCTGACCCAATGTTAGCTGTGGGCAGCTGACCCAATGTTAGCTGCGGGCAGCTGACCCAATGTTAGCTGCGGGCAGCTGACCCAATGTTAGCTGCGGGCAGCTGACCCAATGTTAGCTGCGGGCAGCTGACCCAATGTTAGCTGCGGGCAGCTGACCCAATGTTAGCTGCGGGCAGCTGACCCAATGTTAGCTGCGGGCAGCTGACCCAATGTTAACTGCGGGCAGCTGACCCAATGTTAGCTGTGGGCAGCTGACCCAATGTTAGCTGTGGGCAGCTGACCCAATGTTAGCTGCGGGCAGCTGACCCAATGTTAGCTGTGGGCAGCTGACCCAATGTTAGCTGCGGGCAGCTGACCCAATGTTAGCTGTGGGCAGCTGACCCAATGTTAGCTGTGGGCAGCTGACCCAATGTTAGCTGCGGGCAGCTGACCCAATGTTAGCTGTGGGCAGCTGACCCAATGTTAGCTGTGGGCAGCTGACCCAATGTTAGCTGTGGGCAGCTGACCCAATGTTAGCTGTGGGCAGCTGAACTCGTTAGCTGTGGGCAGCTGACCCAATGTTAGCTGTGGGCAGCTGACCCAATGTTAGCTGTGGGCAGCTGACCCAATGTTAGCTGTGGGCAGCTGACCCAATGTTAGCTGTGGGCAGCTGACCCAATGTTAGCTGTGGGCAGCTGACCCAATGTTAGCTGTGGGCAGCTGACCCAATGTTAGCTGTGGGCAGCTGACCCAATGTTAGCTGTGGGCAGCTGACCCAATGTTAGCTGCGGGCAGCTGACCCAATGTTAGCTGTGGGCAGCTGACCCAATGTTAGCTGTGGGCAGCTGACCCAATGTTAGCTGTGGGCAGCTGACCCAATGTTAGCTGTGGGCAGCTGACCCAATGTTAGCTGTGGGCAGCTGACCCAATGTTAGCCGAGGGATCAGGCTCTAGGGGTCTACAGCCGACCTATACAGGTCTGTGGTAAAGTAATTCTTCTTCTTCGTTCATCATTGCGATTGTAGACGGTATTTCCTCCAACACAATGGTTCTTAACCTGGGTTCGATTGAACCCAGTTGTCTGGTGAGCCAGTCCCAGGGATTCAGCGGAGGTCAAGACATACACCCGACTCAAATGAACCACGATCGGATTTTGTCACTGTGGACGATATAATTATCAAGAAGGGGGAAAGCGCATATAAACAAGTAGGGTTCGGTACCTCCAAAAAGGTTTAGAACCACTACTCAACACAATTATATATTACGTATCAACGTGTTGTGCCCCATATAGGCCGTTGATTCCGAATTCAGCCTGCTTTTCTTTTGAGGCAAAGAACGAAAAGAATGGAAATTTTTGTTTTAAAGAAAACGATGGCAATTTAACAGCACGAACTATTAAAAGAGTACATAATAATTTAGGATATTATTTATGTTAAAAGTATTATTTGCATTTTTATGCTACAAAAAAAAATCATTAATTCATTACCCACAGGTAAAAATAAATGAACACCAAGATCAGGCTTTATAATATTGAAAAAAAAAAGAAAAAAATGTAATTAGATTTATAAATTTGGCTTTTGAGATTGATACTGGGTTTGGTGTTTTGTGTATTCTCTAGGGATGTTTGTAACTCCGATAATATAATCGGCTTGATGTGGAAGGCGGTATGGGGGGGGGGGGGAGGGGGGAGTAAATCTGTTTGATGGTGAGCCTTCGTAGTCTATGAGAAAACAGATATAGTAGAGTCCATCTGTTTCTTTGAAGAGATACCGAGGTCAGCGTTCTCTGTCCTGCCTGATTCAAAACTTTTAGGCGACCAGCCCTAGCACATAGACATTTTTGCTAGTATATGAATTTGTATGAGGTAAAGCCCATGTATGTATTTTATGTATGAAAGAAAATGATACATCTACTACGTACGTATACGATAGTAACGTGGAGTAATCCTGCAAGGTAATAGGGTGGAAGGATTATTTAAAATAGGCCTCAAATGTTACGTTTAAAAGGACTATTTAGAAATAGGCAAATGTTACGTTTAAAAGGACTATTTAGAAATAGGCCTCAAATGTTACGTTTAAAAGGACTATTTAGAAATAGGCAAATGTTACGTTTAAAAGGACTATTTAGAAATAGGCCTCCAATTTTACGTTTAAAAGGACTATTTAGAAATAGGCCTCAAATGTTATGTTTAAAAGGACTATTTAGAAATAGGCAAATGTTATGTTTAAAAGGACTATTTAGAAATAGGCCTCAAATGTTACGTTTAAAAGGACTATTTAGAAATAGGCAAATGTTACGTTTAAAAGGACTATTTAGAAATAGGCAAATGTTACGTTTAAAAGGACTATTTAGAAATAGGCCTCCAATGTTACGTTTAAAAGGAAGAGCGGAGAGATTGTTTACTGTGTAATTTTAAAGTTAGCCTCAATGTGACGTGACCTGCTAAGGGTAGCCGGTAGTAAACATCTTATCTAAGGCCAGGGCTGGGGGTGGGGTCACTGGGGTGGTGGACGTGAGCCGAATAAATGTGCGTTATCTGGCACCAGTTGTTCCAAGATTTTATTCTCAACACAAGAGCCGGCTGGTTATATTCGTAAGGCTACCTGCTCTACAGAATCAAGTACAGAGAAATAAAGGGGGGAAAAGCCGCTCAAATTTGCCCCCTACCCTCATCGTATTATATACACAAACCTTTAAATCATACGAAATTTAACGAGCTTGGATACTATAGTTTGTAAAAAAAATATTAAATATATGACACGTAACATTTCACCCCTCCCCCCTGCAACTCACTGTCACTAAAGTTGAAATCCCCACTCCCCCCATCTAGGTGTGTGACGTCACATACAAACGACCTCTAGCTTAATACCCAAGTAACGATTTCACATTTTTAACACGATGCATGTTTAACGACCTGTTACAGCAGACGAAAGATTTTCTTCAAACAAGAGTTTCTTTCAAGCCTTTCAAACACCCGCTACAAGCCGTGTTTTGTTTACACGGACCACGTGATCACATCACAAGAAGAATGTCTTTACGTCTCCCATCGAATGTCTTTACGTCTCCCATCGAAGACAATTTTACTGAGCTCAGTCATCAGATTTACGACAATTACTCGCCATCGAAATTCCAATTTAACACTCTCTAAACATCAACATGTCTCCACCTCAGGCTAATTCTGATATTTTACATCAACTTTTACATCAACTTTAAAGACTCATATTCTTACCTTAATTAAGACTACGATAAAAAAAAGGAATACAATAATCATTATAGAAAATAAATGATTGTTTCAACAATTCTAAAAATTGCTGAGTAACTAACAATATGGTAGAGTGGTAGAGCGCACGACTGCTAAAAATCTCGAGTTCAGATCCCAAACTAAGTCCGTAAGCCGTTTTTGGGTCCATCCAGCTCTAATGTGTACCTTACGTTAGGTAAAGTAAAGATGACTGTGCATAATGCTGACTACATTATTCCTTCATAGGCCGAGGTTATAGAAACAGGTGAACTCTACTTCATTACCACAAGGGCCGTCATATTCGAAAAGGTAACTTCAACAACAGCAACAATAAGCATCAGTGTAATAAGCAAGATTAGTTTAAAGCACACACAAAAACAAAGTATAAAAGTAAATTACAGTAAAAATATATTAGAATAAGACACGCTTTGTCTAAATAAAAGATAAAGATTACACATCGTTTGTTTGATTTGGACTATCTGTACATGTGTGTTCGTTCAAATCTTTGAAACAGTTTAGTGTTAACATCGCTCAACTGGCGTCCCGGTTTGTTTACAAACACGACACGCTTGCCAACACGGATGTGACACGGAATCGATTCTTTCAATACATCGATACAAATATTCGAATGCTTACTTACAATTGTCTGTTGACGATTGCCCCTGGTATCGTGTAGTTTGCTGAGCGAGAGGATGCCATGTATCCGAGAGAACTCCCTACTCAAGAAATCGCTTCCGTCTTGTACCTAATGCGACGCTTTGCCACGCTTTCTTAGTGTACAAGTTTGCCAGCTTGGCCGATCGATATTGTCTGGCATGGCCCGTGGCTGGGCACAAATCTAAACCGCTCAACTCAAATCTGACGCGATGCCATCGGCTCACTCCACGACCACCTCGTGAGTAGGGCTGGGGAGGTGGGGGGGGGGGGGTTAAGGATGGGAGTGTGCAGATAGGTGGGTGAGGGGAGGTGGGTGCTGGGAAAAGGTGGGAGAGAGATGTAGGTTCGTGACTAGGAGGACGGGAGAAAGGCAGGGAGGGGGAGAGGATTGAGAGGGTGGGGTGGGGGTTAATGACGGAGGGAGACATGATGATCTAGTAGAGTTGAGGATGGTGATGAACGCTAGGATGTGAAGAGAAGAGATGGAAGATGTGATACCTTAGATGGTGTAGAGATTTATCTGAGAGTACGGGTGTCATGTGCGTGTGTGTGTGCTTGTGTTTGTGTGTGGGGGGTAATATGTTGGGGGTAGTAGGTTGATGGTAGAGCTAGGTAAATGTAGGTATAACTGTGAGTAAGATAGGGGTCGGGTGGGGGGGTCCTGTGGGTGGGAGTGGTGATGTAGAGAGTCCATAACATGCTGTGTGACTTTAAGCTAGATAAGTGTTGGGGGTAGGGCCTATGGGCTGGGAGGGGTGATGTTGAGAGTACATAACACGTTTCTAAAATAACAACCAAATAACATGTCACTAAAACAGTCTGTAAAATGAAAAGAACAACCCCCAGAGAAAAAAAGAATTAAAGTAATTAGCCCTAGAACCTTGATCGACCCAAGTAGCGACCCATTAGCCCTAGAACTTTGATCGACCCAATTAGCGACCCATTAGCCCTAGAACCTTGATCGACCTAAGTAGCGACCCATTAGCCCTAGAACCTTGATCGACCCAAGTAGCGACCCATTAGCCCTAGAACTTTGATCGACCCAAGTAGCGACCCATTAGCCCTAGAACTTTGATCGACCCAAGTAGCGACCCATTAGCCCTAGAACCTTGATCGACCCAAGTAGCGACCCATTAGCCCTAGAACCTTGATCGAATAAAGTAGCCCTCAATCATTGATCGACCCAAATGTATCTAAAAATAGACAGGTCAGGAAATAAATTAACTCTAACCAAAATTTTCCGTCACAGTGGAAATCTTTCGCACGGTGAAATAAACACGAACAATTATTCAATTGTCGCTTAGATAAACATCAATATCACATCAATAAAATTTCAAAAACATGAAACTGAAAACTATAGAGCTACCAAGTCACAAATCACGAAAAAAATTAATGTACAACAGTATTAATTTCACGACAATAATAAAAACGACAAAGACATAAATCTCACATCAATAAAATAAATTATAAATACATAAATCTCACAACAATAATAAAACGACAGAGACATAAATCTCACTATAATAATAAAACAACAGAGACATAAATCTCTCTAAAATAATAAAACGACAAAGAGATAAATCTCACATCAATAATAAAACGACAAAGACACAAATCTCACATCAATTAAAAAATGATAAATACATAAATCTCACAACAATAATAAAACAACAAAGACATAAATCCCACTAAAATAATAAAACGACAAAGACATAAATCTCACTACAATAATAAAACGACAAAGACACAAATCTCACATTAATAATAAAACGACGACGAAATAATATCTTTACAAATCAACAGAACGTTTACAGACGTAATCAGTCCAACAACAATGACATTTAAATCCCGTAAATGTTTTACACACAACACGGAAATAAAATACCATGCCAACTAAATCGTTGTGACATTATCTGATAGAGAAGTTTAGGACGTGCTACAGTAGTTGATAATAGAACCAACTAAGCTAATTAACATAATTAGCTGCGCTACAACTGCGTAGTTTAAAGCTAATGAGCTAATTACTGGGAGGGATAATTAAAACACAAATTTCATGGTGGTATTGGATGAAAAAATCCTAATACTTGGTGGTATTTGAAAACCCTAATCTTATTCTTAGTGGTATTTGAACAATATAATAAGTTTATACTGGGTGGTATTTGAATCTTCTAATATTAATCTTGGTAGCATTTGAAAAAAATCAATACGTATATTGGTGGTATTTGTGTTGAAGATAATAAGTTCATAATATTTTTCCCGTTCCTGCAAAAGACTCATGTGGTAGATGAAGTAGAGTTCACCGGTTTAACCAGATAACTACGAAACCAGGGTTTAATGAAAGAGAACCAGCGTTCGATGACAGAGAACAAGGGTTCGATGAAAAAGAACCAGGGTTCGATGGAGAGAACTAGGGAACCAGGGTTCGATGAAACATAACCAGGGTTCGATGACAGAGAACAAGGGTTCGATGAAACAGAACCAGGGTTCGATGACAGAGAACCAGAGTAACAGGCTCGATGAACCCGGGTCGTGATCAGAGGATGATGGGGGGGGGGGAGGGGCTGAGACCACGTGACAACCAGTGTATAAGGTTAGCCTGGCCCGGCAAGGATCAGTCCCATCGATCACAGCGTGATATGTAGGTCAATAGTTTCTTATCGTAGGAACAGTCACGTGGTGTTTTTATTTTGGTAGTTTAAGGGGTCGTCTATAAATGACGTCACACACCTAGGATGGGGTGGGGGGGGGGGGGGAGATTCTACATTCGGTGACGATGTGTGACGTTGTGTGACAAAAGGGGAGTGGGGTGCACAAAGTGTTACGATACAATTTTATATTTTAAATGTAAGAAACCACATATTTTTCGGCGGTTTTAAAAGAAATGTTTTTTTTTGTAAATATTATAACGCGGATTGGGACTAATGTATTCAATATTGACCGATCACGGTAAATATTTTTTACAGAAATCGATGTTAAAGCATTAATGTTTAAAAAAAAAACGATATTTTGAGAAAAAAAAGGGGGGAGGGGGTGTTTGGAGGCTGAGATGTTATGATGGCAATTAATGGAAAAGTACAGTGAGGCGGGGGGGGGGGGGGGGGGCACTGGTACTTGTATGTGTGTGGCGAAGGGGAAAGGGGGGGGGGGGTAAAAAGCGTCGTACAGAGTGATTATTTTGCACTTTCGCTAATCTATAAATCAGCTGTTTAATCAAGCTAATAGTTTACATTAGAGCCAAATTAGAATCATGAACCGTAAGAAGACTAGACAATTGTCAATGACCTCAGTGTGTTTTTTTTGTAACTAAACAATGAAGTACATCTATTATTTTTTTTTGACCATCATTGTATTTTCTGTAAACTACTTTTGAGAAAATAGTCGTAGGTTGTACACCTTTGTCATTTTGAATTTCTTCTTCTTCTTCGTTCTTAATTTTTAGTGTTGGAAGGGATCGAGCCTTATTTGCCAGAGGGTTTGAACAAGAGACTTTTTTCGAATTGATCAACCATGAGCTTTTTGCATACTCGATCACGCCTCCATCACAATTAAGTATACGTATCAACTGGTTGTGCGCTATTGAGGCCATTGACTCCGATTTCAGCCTGCTTTTCTTTTTGGATTTGCTTCCATAGCCTTTGTCCAACCAAGAACAAACTACAAGGCAGCAGATGTTTTATTTTGGAGTTGTCTCTCCTAGAAAAGTGGCTGTCCCCAGCTAACGAGCCTCATCTGCCCGAGGGTTCGAAGTTCGAACTAAAGACTTTTCGGTTTAGCAACTATGAGCTTTACCGACTCGACCACGCCGAGTAATTGTAAGTAACTAACACTCAATAACACTCATTATTTAACGTTAACTGAATCTTTTTTTTTCATTATTGTAATACATCTAAAGTTTGTGTACACTGATTTAATACATTATTTAGATTATCAAACACAGTAATACTGCACATTTCTGCTAACTTTTCAAGTTTACCCACGCCTTTTGTCAAAAAATTACTTGTCTAGCCGCTTAAAAAACCTGTAGGGGGCACGATTTCGTGTGATTGTAGATAAGAATAGATAGAGGATTCAATGTAAACACATTATTTTGATTACCAGTTCAATTGCAATAAAGAGAAGGCAGTAAAAATGTCAGTCTCCGGCCATTATACAATGTATCTTTACGCCTGGGTGGGGGTCCGTTAAAATTCAAACATTCCTTTGTTTATGTTGCTCATAAATTAGGACGTTGTGATCCAGCTCTCGTCGGTAAAATTCACATAAATTTAATGTGGGGTATTCTTTAAACTTTAAACAAACCATGTAACATTCTATATCAAGTTTTGGAGTAATTTATTAAAATTGCTTTCATTTTTTTACACTACTTTTTTTTAAATTAAAAATGTAAAAAAAGTAGTGATTGTGTCGTCCATAAACTACGTCACAGCCATTTTTGTTTTATATCTTAATTAAGGTTAGGGTAAGGCTTTACATTTCGTTTGTTTTTCCTCAGACATTTTAGAATTACGGTAGATGAAATAAGCAAGGCGCTGTGGGACGGAATACGCACTATTGATATAACCAACTATTATGATGTATTTTAAACAACTATTTTAGAAATACAGGGGGCAGAGAGTAGCAGGACACTGGATTGTTAAAACGCTTAACTCGGCATAGGACAAGCTTGAGTCTATAGGGAATGTTTGAGTCCACCCAGCCTAAATGAGTACCGAAAATTAGTTGGATTAATCGCACACTGTTTCATTACGCTAAATGTGTCAGGGTCCGTTATAATTAACGTTTCTGTGGTTTCATGTTACTTTGAAAGACGTGACAAAATACTTCTTTTAAAGCCCAGACAACCCTTATAAATTAAATTCATTTTTAAAAGGTCCCTTTCAACTTTAGGGATAATTCTTTTAAAAAAATGTTTTTTTTTTCCCATTTAATTCTTGTGTAGACCACGAGCTAGTCCCACTCTATCGATATTATCTTAGATTCATGAACCTCTGAACACGTAATTGTTTAATTACCAATTACCGGTGGATCCATTGACTTAGCTTAAGCCTGTTTTGATTTAACCGATTATTTGATCCGTGGATAGATTGTAAACACGTGTCCAGTCCAACTTTTTAAAATGTTCAAGTTGGTCTTGATGAGTTGATGACGACATGTATCTAACAAAGATGTCAACAATGAGGAAATCTTGATGGTTAGACATCGCTCTGAGCTGTTTACTTTGGTTATAGTTTAACATTAACGATGGGCGGACAGACGGACGGACAAATGGGCGGACAGACGGACGGACAAATGGGCGGACAGACGGACGGACAAATGGGCGGACAGACGGACGAACAAATAAGCGGACAGACGGATAGACAGACTGATGGACTGACGACGAATGGACGGACACACAGATGGACGGACAGATGGACGGACAGATGGACGGACATATGGACGTACAGATAGACGGACGGACACACAGATGGGCAGACATTACCACCATAACATAAGGATTCCTAATTTTTTTAGAATTAAAATGCACTAAACAATTTTAAAAAATTAGAGATTAATACAAATAATAAACTTAAAGCTAAAAAAACACGAAACACTGTTTAGTCGTACAAATAATCAAAATAGGCCTCTTATACCATGTACAAACGATCAAAATATACCCTATATACCATGTACAAACGATCAAAGTAGACCCTATATACCATGTACAAACGATCAAATTAGACCCTATATACCATGTGGAGATAATCAAAGTAGGCCCTATATACCATGTACAAACGATCAAATTAGACCCTATATACCATGTGGAGATAATCAAAGTAGGCCCTATATACCATGTACAAACGATCAAAGTAGCTCCTATTTTCCATATACAAACGGTTAAGTGATATGATGCTGTACTTCAAGAGCAACTTCCCTTTAGTTTTACTTTCGTCAACCCGCGAACATATAAATTGAGTATAAAACAGTAGTCATTACGACTACTGAACACTTCTCGTTCAATGTAAATATCGATACTCTAGCATAGTTGAGTTTAGTATCGAGCACTTGTTTAAACGGGCGTGAACGATATCGACCGAAACTTCCACTTGAAATAACTTTTTCCCCCTCAAATGTAAATCAGCCCAAGCTTCCGTGTTGACAGAGGTTGTGTTTGAGATATGTGTGAAGATTGATCTACACATATTTTAAAAAAATATTTGTCTGATTAAGTAGCGATATTAGCTATAGTAGTTCGAAATGGTAATTCTAAACAGTAGTTCTAAAAAGTAGTTCTATTAAGTAGGCCTAGTTCTAACTTGCAGTTCTAAATAGCAGAGCAGTTCTAAGTAGTAGTTCTAAAAAATAGTTCTAAACAGTAGTTCTAAATAATAGAGTTCTAAATAGTAGTTCTAAATAATAGTTCTAAATAATAGTTCTATATAGTAGTTCTAAATAGTAGTTCTAAGCAGTAATTTCTCAATAAAAATCCTTTTATAGGTTTTATTTAATACTAGCGTACCCGACCCCCGCGCGTTGCCGCGGGGATAGAAGAAAGTTTGACGAAATATCTTAGGATTTCACCAACGCGTTATCAATTATAATTATATGTTCTTAGACGCGTGACCTTCTTTTCTAAAAATGAGTTATTTAAATGTAAACAATGCCTGTTCTTGGATCATCAATAGCAGGACACGGGTTTACCTACACTACCGCATGAAAACATTGAGTGTACATTAATCACTCACCGAAATAATATGGTAGAACACACTTCGGTGACCGCCTCTGTGTCAGAGACGTAGAGGGGCGCTGTCAGGGCCCCCACCCACCGATTACACTACCGCATAGGCGCGACGTACGACCCCTGGCTCCTTAAAACTAACAGGCACCATCGTGCCAAATAGCATCCTGTTAATAATGATGCATATTTCGTCATTCTCTAAAGTGACACAAATGAACAGGATTTTTTTTCTTTAAAACGTAAAAAAAGTATTTGACGTGTTTTAAACATCAGTGTGACTGATGCAATGTGCTAGCGCTACTAATGGTCTATTATTAGATGCTCGATCTCAATTTCTGACTGGATTGTCTAATAATAGATGCTTATTGCATCATTCGCAAAGTGACGAAACTCTACAGTAGGCTCCTCATATTCAAAAAGTTATTTTTTCCTCTTTGGCAAAGTGAAGAAACTGTACATAAGGATTTCCTCTCGTTACAAAGTTATTTTTAGAAGCCTGTTGTAGTTTTACCGCTGAATATAGTAGTACCCCTTACTCGCTATGCAGGACGCTCGATTAACGGATGCCAAGTGCCAACATAGTCGCTCTAAAACTCTGGGCGCCCAACCGTGTATTGACGAAAGTTGTACCCTATATGGCGCCGCCCATAAGAAACTTTAGTTTAGAAATATTCTCGGGAGTATTCTCATCTACTCCCTAAAGTTTCATGGCACTCGGATGAACCGCATCCGATTTTTATTTTTTTATATACCGTGAATAGAGAAAAAAAATCGCTCCACCCACCCCCCGGAGGGCGCCGCCCTTGCAATATTAAACAATTTTTTTTTTGCAGAACCCTACTATTAAGTGATCTAATCATCTCCCCAAAATCTCATGGCTATCGGATAACGGTGTCACACCAAAATTGACTTTTATTTTTATATACCGTATATAGAGAAAAATCGCACCCTCCCGTGGCGCCGCCCTTGCAAAATTAAATAGGATTTTTTTTACAGAACCCTTCCCCGGAGTGTCCTAATCAACACCCCCAAAGTTTCATGCCTATCGGATGAACGGTGTCACTGCAACTCACTTTTATTATTTTTATATACCGTATATAGAGAAAAATCGGACCCTCCCGTGGCGCCGCCCTTGCGAAATTAAAAATTATTTTTTTTACATAACCCTACCATAGAGGGTTATAACGAACTCCCCAAAGTTTCATGCCTATCGGATGAAGAGTGTGAAATCAAAATAGACTTTTATTTTGATATACCGTATGTAGAGAAAAAACAAATCGCGCCCTGCCGGGGCGCCACCCCTGCGAATTTTAAATTTTTTTTTTCGCAGAAACCTCCCCAGGAATATTCTTAACAACTTCCCGAAGTTACACGGCGATGTGATGAGAGGTGTGGTAATGCATAAAAGACACACACACAGACACACACACACACATACATTGCTTTTTATATATATAGATATAGATAGATAGATCTAGCGAACAGCTTACAAAAAAGAACGAACAGATCGACTTAAGCTGTTTTGACTTATGACACAGGCAGAATGAATGGGAAACATTACAGCGATCAATCGTATTAAACAAGTTTTTCTTTTCATGTTGTAAAAATAATCGGAATCGGCAAACGTGGCAAGTGACAGTATAAGTGCGATAACCGTGTTTTTATTTTCGTTCAACTGGGCTTACTGTCGATTACCTCCCTTGAAATTTAAGTATGAGTTAAATATGGCATTAGTTAGGTCTATACCGTATGATGGGTGTGCCTTTATAGGTCTACACCGTGTGGTAAGTGAACATTAGTTAGGTCTACACCGTATGATGGGTGGGCATTTATAGGTGTCTGGTTGAAAATATGTCAAGTCTATTAAGATCTGGTTTTGATTAGACAGCACAGACATAAAAACACAAACATATAAAATATGATACTTAAGCATACTTAAACATACACAAACACACACTCACTAACACACACATAGTTATCTAATTATGTGTTATGTGTGTTATGTGTATATATATATATATATATATATATATATATATATATATATATATATATATATATATATATATATATATATATGTATGTATTTATTTCTTCTTCAAACGTATCACGTCCAACAAAGAGAAAAAACTGTATTCCTACTATGCCAAGCCTGTAATCTTATACTTGCGATAGACCCACAAGTTGACCACCAATACAAGGGCACCGATCCCTGCCGTGACCAGAGCGTAGTACAGTGGACTGGCAGGGTCCCCACTGGCCTCCAACAGGGGGCCCATGAAGGTCGACAACACCAGGTAGGACAACGGCTGGGTCGCGGTGACCCAGGACATCGTGGCGCCATAGGACCTGTCAGGGGACGCCTCAGTGCTGCCGCCTGTCGGGATATTGTCGTGTAGGACAAGATGGCCGTTGGAGTTGTTTGACTGGTGATCTGTCGGGTGTGGGAAGTCTGTTTTTGTGTCGTCTGCTGTCTGGTCCCTGCCTGTTGTCTGGTGTCTGTCTGCTGTTGTATGGCTGTCTGTTGTCTTGTTGCTATTGGATATCCTGTCCTGTTGACGGATACTCTTGTAGTCAGGCTCAGCAGCCTGCTTTAGATAATCCTGTGAAAAAGAGAAAGGTACGACATTAATCTGCGCAAGTTAAAAAACTATCAATTACAGTCTACTTCACTTACATGTGGCCAAAGTCTAGGTGGCCGACAAGTAAGGTAGTACATACCTGAGGTTCGTGGCCCATGGCCAAAGTCCGGGCGGCCAACACGTAAGGTGTCGAAAACAGAAGTGATCTGTATACTCCATTCAAAATGGCCGTCACAAAGTAGAGGGGGGCGAGCTTGGTGGCAACAAGCGTTGCTAGGGCAACCATGATCAGCAATGAGGAGATAAGGAACTCGTTGATCAGACCTAGCGAAAATAGATACACATGTTTTGTTTAGATTTAGTGGAGATAGATACATATGTTTTGTTTAGATTTAGTGGAGATAGATACACATGTTTTGTTTAGATCTAGTAGAGGTATATAACACAAGGGTCATAACTAGAGGAGATAGATACACAAGGGACATAACTAGCGGAGATAGATACACAAGTGACATAACTAGAGGAGATAGATACACATGTTTTGTTTAGATCTAGTGGAGGTATATATATAACTAGCGGAGATAGATACACATGTTTTGTTTAGATCTAGTGGAGGTATATACACAGGGAAATAACTGGAGGTGATAGATACACAAGGGACATAACTAGCGGAGATATATACATATGTTTTGTTTAGATCAAGTGACATAACTAGCGGAGATTGATACACAAGGGACATAACTAGAGGAGATAGATACACAAGGAACATAACTAGAAGAGATAGATACATAAGGGACATAACTAGAAGAGATAGATACATAAGGGACATAACTAGCGGAGATGGATACACACGTTTTGTTAAGATCTAAGGACATCCGCTCATCTAGGAGAGACAACTGCAAAATTAAACAACAGCTGCCTTGTAGTTTGTTCTTGGTCGAAGAAAGGCTATGGAAACAAATCCAAAAAGAAAAGCAGGCTGAAATCGGAGTCAACGACCTAAATGGTACATAACATTGACACGTAAAACTTAATTGTGTTGGAGGGAATCTCTTCCAACACTAGAATTAAAAAGGATGAAGAAGAAGAAAGTTTAGACCTAGTGGAGATAATTACCCATGGGCCATAGGTGTGTTTAAAATCTTTGAGAGTCCGCAATTCTTTTGTTTCTGTAATCTTAGTTTTTATTTTGTAAAAGAGGTTTTGTGTGAACGAGAGGTAATCGGAATGTCATGTTACATCCTTGGACCCGGGGTTGATTGAGTGGCGGATTCTCTGAGGGTCAGGGTACACTTGTACACTTGTATGGATACCAGCATCCCGTATAGGCCGAATTACTGTTAATGTGAATTTTATCATATTTGGTTTATAGGGTTTTACAAATAGGTTTACTCTATACGGGCGGTCGGTTGGTAAAAAAATATATAAATTGCTAACGAACGTTAGCATACTCAATTGATAACCAATGGAGTTTATATATATATATATATATATATATATATATATATATATATATGTTGTAAGTGGATATAATATATACTGGACCTACAATTTTATGATGGTAACGTCAGTATAATTGTGCCTGTCATTAGTTGTATTTTAATGCTTCTATTATTGATTTATGCATTACTTCAGTCCTAGTTACTTCGTATTATCTCCATTGTATTGTAGACTTGTAGTGGCAGGATAATCTTTTTAATTTACATAACTATATAGTCATGTATAATACATTGTAGTAATGGTCATTGTGGGCCTGATGTGTATAGGTTTCACGGTTCTATTTGAAATTTAGTAAATATTTTAGTGTCTTGTTTAGGCAAGTGTGTAACCTGTTTTTCTTCCCCTATTGTGGGAACATTTCCGTATGCTATAACATCCTATACCACATCAAACTCACTCCTAGTGTAAGTAAGTGGCGTAGCGAGGTCGGGTGTCACCCGGTGTGGCACTTAATAGTGTCACCCCCCCCCCCTCCGAGGCGTAGCGACCCTTCCGGGGACAAACTGTCAAACTTTCCATTTGCACCCCCCTCAAACTTTCGATTTGCACCCACCCTCCCTCAAATTTTTCTCTATATATTTTGCTATTTTTTGCCTTGGTGTCACCCCCTTAAATGGTGTCACCCAGTGCAGTCGGCACCCCCGCCCCCCTTCGCTACACCTCTGGTGTAAGTAGCTATATTATAAGCATGTAAGTCAACATCTTGTACTTGTACATGCTCTTTCAAAGTATAATTTTTGTTGTGTCGCTGTGTTATCAGCACCCTGAGGTCCCGCTCGAGCTAATTCAACACAGCACTGGTGTGTGTTAAGTAAAGCTGGGCCTAGCATTGAGCTCATCACTCTACCTGTGTTGTGTTGTCTCTCAGGGTCAGCCACTACACACTAACCCTCAATGGTGACGCCACTGACATACCCAATGAGGAAGTGCTACACACACAACATGACACAACCAACTTAAGCTAAACACTTTTTTTTATCTATTCTAGTCTACCGCCCCCCCCCCCCGAAACGAAATGCAATTTATAAAGAAAATATATATTTTCAACAGTGTCCGCCCACTCCCAAAATTTTTTTTGAGTTTTAGCCGTTATTTCGCGTTTAAGGAAACAGTTTTAAATACATTTTAATCGGAACTTATTAAAATACTCTATGTTGACACAGTGCAGATCAGATTTTGGAAAAATATCGATGTTTTAAGAAAAATTCAACTGCAATTTTTTTTTTTTGGGAAGGGGGGGGGGGGGGGGTCCTGGCTTTTTGTGACGATGTGTGATGGAGAGAAGGGGAGAGGTAAAAAACATCAAAAAAGCGTGACGTCATTTATGGTTACTCCAAAGCATAGGACGTAAACAAAACACTTCACACCATAAATATCCATACATATATAGACACGACAACCTACCAATTTTGTCAGATATTTTTTGATGTAATACACTGTAGAGAAAATACGTGGCTTGAAATAGGAACGTTGCGATGGCAATGTCCTTGACCCCTTTCTCAAATCGTAGTTTGGGCTCCGAGCCGCGCGCTGCGCTACCGTCGCCATGATACACCCCAGCAGTTAAAAAATTCCCGCCGTAGATCTCGAAACATATGCAGCAGGAAGACGCGAAGAAATTCAGAAGACACGCTAACAACAAACAGACGAAACTTTGCGAGCCTCGAACAGATTTAATACATTCTTTCGTCCGGGCTAGTTTCCTCTTCAAAATAAACACTTTGTCCTGAGTCGGGTGCTCTTTTATAAGATTTTGAGATCTCTTAGAATATTTGTTTAATTTGTCACGTTCAGTTAGGTTGCTATGGATACCATTGTTTATAGATGGCGCGAATTCAGACGAGCAAACAGCGCTTAGCACTTTGGACGATTTCGCTGTATTGCATTCCACTGTCTCGCCATCTTCCTGATTCTTCGAGTTATTAGAAAAGTATTCCAATCGTTTAATGAAAAAACGCCCGCTGATTAATGTAATCGATACTGTGACCAGTACCGATACCACCAGGAAGATACTAAGCGCTATTGCAGTGCTTAAACTTGGATCGATACTCGCGGGAAACAGGTTAGAGTAGTCGATTAGTCCCATCAGAGAGAAGACGCATCCTCCAAGTGCAGCCATCATAACACCCAGCTGGGGATGAGAAGATATTAGCATTGTTAGCGAAATGGACCGTCTATGTTTAACGTTCCACTCACGGTTTATACACCTCCTTCGTCACTCAACGTCACAAAAGTAATGCGCTCATCTATCTTGACTACTCATCTAAACTACACATCTAAACATCTAGACTACACATCAGACTACACATCTAGACTACACATCTAGACTACACATCTAGACTACACACCTAAACTACACATCTTGACTACCCATCTAGAATACACACCTCTACTACACACCAAAACGACACATCTAGACTACACACCTACTTACAGACAGAACCTTGGTGTGTTGTGACTCCTGCACTGACTCCAACATAAAAGCGCGTATATTTGACGAGCCGGTATCGAATCCTATATCTACCAAAACAAACGTCAAGACCGCCAAAGTGGCCGTCCATGTTGATGAGACAGACGACACACTTTCCTCTGAAAATAAAAATTAGATTATCAACATAAAGCAATTACCAACTAATTATATATCAAGTGACCTCTGAGCAAGCAGAGAATCAAAACGACTGTATAAAATTGGAAGAGCATGTTTATAAGAGAGATATGAATAGGCTTAAGGACATGCGTATAATTCTGGTTGGGGGAAAGCAGTGTTTATTTCGGGCATTTCTTCGGGGGTAGGGGGTGGGGCACGGGAGAATAAAATAAGAAAGAAACACTTGGAGAAAGGGTCATGGTATTTGGCAAAACAAATAATAATAAGGTGAGCATATTACTTGCTACAGTGAGTGAAATTTTGGGAGAATCGTTTTTTAGACTACACTAAACATAAATATAAATCGACAACTCAGACCTGCAATCAAAACTGCACCAAAGTGCTAAAAAACTAAAAAAAAAAAAAAAAAAACTACACAGGACCAGACGGCATACTTCGTTAAACTTTCATGCCGAACACCAAGCTTTAGAAATAACGACCCCCTCCCCATCCCAGCAAGTCTGGAACTTTAAAATAGTAACATAAAAAAATAAAAATAAAAGTTGACGATGTGACCTCATGATCTAGGCTCTTCCGTGAGTCAAAAACAATAAGGAAAGAAGGAAATTTGGAAGAGAGGAAATATGTTGAAAATACTTGGGCAATATTAAAAAATAAAAGTACCTGTGACCGTTGAAGTGTCATTTGTAGTGCCATTAGTAGTTCCGACAAAACAAGCGTTACCGGAACAACCCGTGACGTCACATTTCCCAGAATCCTGATACACCTTAAGGCTGCATCCAACAATAAAAACCACAGCGCCTAACGCTTGCATAGATCCACTAAAAACCACCAGACAACCTTTCCTGCTGAAGCGGTTTCCCGAGTCACCGAACCGCCCCATGAGCGGGATGAGCAGGATGCCCAGCAGGGCGGATATAACGCCAGCCAGGGAGACGAATTGGAGCGGCACCCCCAGCAGCTTCTCCCAGAGCACCATGTAGATGAGTTCATAGGTCACGGTCACCTCGGAGCCAAACAGGGCGGAGCTCAAGATGGCGTAGTGCCACTGCTTCCGGTTGTTGCTACCTGCACTCACCATTCTTACAGACACCAAGTCTAGAGCTTTGACACTTTTTATATGCAGCAAGAGTTGTCTAGTTTAAAATTTAGCATATACCTATATAGAAAATTAAACTTGTTTTTAAACTCTAGAGAGTTTAAATAGCGCTTAGTTTTGTTTTTTAAAGTACAGGAAGGTGACACTAGGAGAAAGAGAAAATAAATATAAACATTATTTTATCATGGATCTTAAGTCAAAATGTACTGATATTCACAGTGAAAGGTGTAGTGTGTCGACAGTCAAGCTGTTGTACACAAACGTGACGGCTGGCTGGTAAAATCCACTCAAGAAAAATTCTATGTGTATATATAATTCTTTTCTTGGAGACGTTAGAAAACAAGCTGTAAGCGGCCCTTCAGTCCCCTCTCTTCCTGTCTAGGAAGTCTGGTGAGCTGTGGTTCACGCTAAATGTTTACAGTCGTAGAGCCGGGTTTAGTGACGGCTATTAGGGCATATAATTTAGTTTGAAACTATTTTAAACTTAGGGGAGGTAACTAAGAGAAGGCTGCTTTCACGGGGGGGGGGGGGTGGTTATCGTCCTTAACGACCTACTGATAGTGTTTTAAAGCAAATATTTTCAGTGGCAGCATTGGTACTGTCGAATTCACAAATTATGAATTACTGAAAAGTAGAAACTAAAACAACTAAATAGCGGCGTATGATACGCCGCGGGTCGGCTCGTAGACCTATAATTCACGTGTAACGGGTACCAACGGCTAGTAATAATTATTTTTTTAAAATTTTAAATCTGAACGATTTGTTTTAAGTTAAACATTCAACAGCCGTGTTCTAAATTAGAAATACTGTAAAACTCAACCGTTTAGATTTAGAAATATCCAGTATGTATGTAGTGGGACACCAGAATGTTAACACCACAACATCCAATTCAACAACATTTAGAAAATTTACTTCGTCGTGGGCCTATACCAAACACACCGAAATAGAAATCCCTTGTTCAAATATGCCTACAACAAAATAAAAACATTCTGCTGTGGTCTAATATCCGAGTAAAACAAATAAAAAATTATATAAGAAAACGACGAAACAAACTGGAAACCACGTGTTTTAACTGAGTGGGATTTTGCGTTGTTAATCCACCATCGCGAGCTTTACATACTGCGCCGATAACTCTGTTCAACTTCTGTTTTTATCGTCGTTTTATACATGTTAATTTTTTTCATAATGAATGCGGTCGGTATGAATAATTGATATAAGTAGATAATAACTTTTTAAAACGTGGTATGAGCAGATGGTGTTAGCGTTTGGGGGTGGGGCGGGGGAGAGGGTAAGGGCTAGAACCAACACATTTTCAAAATTTTCAATGTCTTATAAACAAGAATTATGCTTTAAAATCGTTATACAAATAAATTATATATACATAAAATTATATATGCATACATTTATATGCCCATCTATATATATATATATATATATATATATATATATACATATATATATATATATATATATATATATATATATATATATATATATATATATATATATATATATATGTGTGTGCGTGTGTATGTATATAAAAGTATAAAAATGCATGCGGGATGTGAACAAAGAATATGTCAGCGATGTTAAAGTGATCTCCATTACACAGAGAGTGACAGATATAAAGGGCGTTAAACCTGTGATGTGAATGGTGAAGTGCGATTAAGCTGTACATGGAAGAGGGTTTTACTATAGCCTTGTTAAATGTTTAATGTCAATTTTTTTCTAACAGATGGCGTTATTTAAACACTTGAACCTAATTATTCATTATTGTTTTTTTTTTTAAATTGAGCATTTTGAGTATTTGATAAATAATTACAATCAATGATTATATATATATATATATATATATATATATATATATATATATATATATATATATATATATATATATATATATATATGTATATATATGTATATATATATATGTATATATGTATATATATATGTATATATATATGTATATATATATATATATATATATATATATATATATATATATATATATATATGCATTTATATATATATATATATGTATGTATGCATGTATGTATGTATGTATGTATGTATGTATGTATGCATGTATGTGTATGTATGTATGTATATGTATGTAGTTATATATATTATGTATGTGTATATACTATGTATGTATGTGTATATGTATATATATTATGTATATGTATATATACGAATATATTTTCTTTGTTAACTGGACCCAGTAATACTAATATCTCCATAGCAGAGAAAACAGTAATTAAGCAGATTGAAACAGCTGCTAGCCTCAGTTAGTCCAACCTGCGCGATGGGCATGGTAATGTTGCAGATACCAAGAACGAAATAATTATGAGAAAAAGAAAAAGAGAACCTGAAAATGGAAACGGTAAATCAAACAAAAGACACGCAATGATGGTGTGTTGTAGGCTACATTACCAGAAATGGCAAGAGAGCTCCTTCTAAATATCCCAAAACAGATGATTGCAGCAAATATAGATTCAAATACAACTCTGAAATATCTGACGAAGATCGACACATTTGCAAAGAATATTGTAGTCTTCCAAGTTATGATATGAGAAAAAAACAATTTGTGTGCAACCTTGTTCTTGAAGAACCTACCAAAAGGCAGCGACCCAAGTCAGCAACTCCAGATTTAAAGAAAAAGAAACAGAAAAGTCGTGCGTATTTCTTAAAATCGAATGATGGTACAAAAAGAAGAGTTTGTCTGGAATGTTTCTGCAAAACGTTTTCATTTTCATTTAGATATGTTGACTCAGCCTATATTAGTTTTAAGTAGCCAGGGGCCGTACGCTGTGCCTCTGCGGTAGTACAATCGGGGGGGGGGGGGGGGGGGGCTCCCGAGAGCGCCCCTCTACGTCCCTGACACATGGGCGGTCATCAAAGTGTGTTCTACCATATTATTTCGGTGAGTGATTAACGTACACTCAAGGTTTTCATGCGGTAGTGTTGGTAAACCCGTGTCCCGATATTTATGATTCAAGCGCAGGCATTGTTTACATTTAAATAACTCAGTTTTAGAAAACAAAGTCACGCATCTAAGAATAGAGGATTGGTAACGCATTGATGAAACCCTTTTTATATATTCTGTCAGACTTTCTTCTATTCCCGCGGCAATGCGCGGGGACGGGTACGCTAGTATTAAATAAAGTGTTATTTTGTTACATTTAAATATAAACATAATAAGGCAAAAATATTTTTAAAAACCTTTATAATAGTAACCTTTGAAAAAATTAAACAATAAACGAAACAAACTTGCTTTCTTTACTAAAATTTAAAGTATTAGTCACTAAATTTGTTAGAGATTTCATGAGCAACCAAAGCTTGTATTTAAATAAAAAAGCACGAAAAAATGGGATACACCATTACTTCTTGAGCGTAGATCCCACATGAAATTGCGATGTTGCAGACATGTTTCTCATTTTTTCGAAAATTTCCAAAAGCTCTACTGTCGTACTCTACGTGCATGGTCTGGACAGCAAAACCTTGAGCGCTCACCCCGACTATTTATTTAGAACTTACACAAGCAATAATTACAAAAGTACCTATAATTCGGTAGTCAATAAAAGAATCATTATACAAAACAGAATATAATTAAAAAACCTAATTTATAGTTCTGGTGAATTTGCGAGGTTGCAGACTTGTTTCTGATTTTCTCAAAAATTTCCAAAAGCTCTACTGTCGTACCCTACGTGCATGGTCTGCACAGCAAAAACTTTAGCGCTCACCCCGACTATTTTTAGAACTTACACACATGGCTGAGAGAGGTGGCAGTCTAAAGTGAAACTTGGGGAGAAAAAAAATATATTGAAATGACAGAGATTTAGAAAGCGAGAGTGAGTAGCAACAGTGAAAAAAGGATTTCTGAAACCAGTGAGCTCATGCAAATGTAATGTTTTCATTACGTGATTGCAGTACACTAAATTATTAATCAGCAATGGCAGTGTTCCCGTATAGTTAGTAGTCTCTTGCCCTTCATCACAAATATCGAGGTCCATGGCGTTAGTATGGTGTTCAATGACATGTTATAGAGGAGCCTACTAGCTGGTCGAAAGTTAGAAATAAAATGTCCTTAAACAGACAAAGAAACATATATATATATATATATATATATATATATATATATATATATATATATATATATATATATATATATATATCGAGTGTATAGAGGACAATCACAGTATGTCCACTTTTTTTTTATTCGATATTATTGTATATTCGTATAGTCATGATCATGAGCTTGTAGAGCACACTGGTAAAATGTCCAAAAACAATACCAATCATTGCATAAAACACAAAACAAGATTATAGTATCTTTCTTTTAGCAACTTCAACAGAGCACAAATGTAGTATTAGACAAATAACATCTGTGCATTACAAATGTTTGTGATTTATTTCGTACAAGATGGCCACCAAACCATGCCATTCATTAGAAACCAAACGTATTCACAATGTTTAAGAAGTGTTAAAAGCTTCTTGATGAAGATGAAGATCTTGATACAGGTAATGTTTTAGTGTATTATGTTTATATTTAATAGGTTTTACTAGGGAAAAATTAAAAGAGTAGTTAGTGGATTTGGGCACTTAATTTAAATGTCAGTCACACAACCTCTCCATCAATCTATGTGATAGTATCGCTACTGATCTGTTTTTTTGAATACTTTAATAAGGCACTGTTTAATAGCCCATGTGTAACAATCCCCCCTCTGTAACAACGCCCTCTCTGTAACTATTCCCCTATGTAACAATGCTCTCTCTCTCTCTCTCTTTAACTATTCTCCATCTGTAACAATGCCCTCTCTGTAACTACTCCTCGTCTGTAACAATGTCCTCTCTGTAAATATTCCCCCATCTGTAACAATGCCCTCTCTGTAACTACTCCTCGTCTGTAACAATGTCCTCTCTGTAAATATTCCCCCATCTGTAACAATGCCTTCTCTGTAACTATCCCTCTCTGTGACAATGCCCTCTCTGTAACAATGCTCAATGTAACTATTCCCCCTCTGTAACTATCCCCCATTTATAACAATTCCCTCTCTGTGACCGTGGCTTTAGTCCGCGTGTAATAAATGTCAAGTCCAGCTGTCTTCACATCAGCATATTAATATCAGGCTTCGTCCGTGAAAAAATGTGTTATCTCCCTTGATATTTTCTTTTCATTATTAATTCATACATTTATTTTAAAGCTTACGTTTAGCATATGAAGATATGTATCAACATGCAGCATGTAACACTAACAGATATGAATACATTGAAGAATGTGTTGGCCCATAAAAATGTTGACTCCTCCGAACTTGCAAATAAAACGAAAAATGCGAGTTTGTATCAACGCATTTACTTTAAAATTAAATCAGAAGTAAGCATAGTATAGACTCTAGAGCTTGAAAATTAGATAGGAGAAGAGGGGAGGTGTTAGAGCCTTCCCCCACAAAATAACAGATGTCTTACCTCACCTAAAAACTACTTGGGTGGTTGTTCTGTCTTTAAAAAATTGGAAAATCTTCTTTGTTCTCTATTGTAAAGTTGGACGGGATTTCCCCCAACACAATTAAGTATCAACATGTTTTGCACCATAAAGGCCATTGACTCCGATTTCAGCTTTTGGGATTTGCTTCCATAGCCTGTCTCCATCTAAGAACAAACGACAAGGCAGCAGTTGTTTGATAGTAATGTCTGATACCACAGTTTAGCGTATTTAGTGAGAAATAGTCGAGATCTTTACTTCCCAACCCGTCAACACTATGTCCTGGTCAGTCTCGCCAGGATCAACGATCCCCATGATACAAACCTTTCCCTGTTGTAACAAGATAGCTGTTACCAGTAAAGTGAGAAAAGCGGCAGTCTACACAATGCCTAAACGGGCCGAGGGATAAGAGATAAATTGTATATATCGTGCTGTATCTACACTATACAGGAATAACGGCAAACTGTAAAATAACATCAACATCCTCTTTGCCCTTTCGTGGCCCAAAAACAAAAGGCAGATGAAGTAGAGTTCATCTCTTTCAATGAACTCGGTATATGAAGGGATAATGTAGTCAACACTTGGTTTCCCCATTGTGAGTTAAATGTACTTAAACCCGAGACTTTCAGGTTAGCAGTCAAAAGCTCTACCATTCAACCAAGCCGCCCCTGTAAAAAAAATTGCTCTCCATACTCAAACCAACTCAGGTATTTATCAAAGTAGTATTGTCCTAGGGACAGGGAACTTAGGTTTTTTTTTAAATTTTAGCCATCACATGATCAGCAGCACAGCAAAAAAAAAAAACAAAACAACTAACACTTGAAATAAGTGTGTTGGCCCTATATACAAATGGTGTGAACTTTACAATCCAGTGTCAGAATATTTACTTGAACTTCACACAGAAAAATAAGGAAAATAAAATAAATTTTAAAAATAATTTTATTTTTATTATAAAAATACATTTATGAGTTCTAGTTCTACATAAATAAGTCAGTTAAAGACAACGCAATGAAGAGTCTACATTTACAAAGGTATTCAGTGAGCACAGATTGAAATATATTTTCCTCTATAAGACAACTACTGTAGGCATCAACTAAAGTTAAACAGATAATTTAAAAAATTGTTTACGATTTTACCACATGGTATTTGTATATCAAGTTTACATCTAAGCATCTTTTATTCCTAGAATCAGGTAAATTAGTTTTTCTTCTTTGACTTCCCCTTTCTCTTTATGGCATCTGTTGATGAATGTGATGTTTCTTGTCTGGATGCAGCAACATCTTCTTTTCTTGAAGGTGAGTCTTTACTTTTTACAGTTTTTTGTTTCTGAGTTTGTGTGTTGGAGGCCACCTCATCTTGTGAGCTAGATAATGGACCTGTCTCATCTAGACTAGAAGCATCAGCACTTACACTTCTGTCATTGAAGAATAGCTTAATCAGCAACCTATACATGCATTTTATGATGTTCACACATATGTTGAGAACAAGGACTATGAAAATAAGGCAAATAAAAACAACAACTATACTCAACCCAAAGCTGAGTTCATAAGTCTGAGGAACCATGATAAAAAAATTTAAAAGTGGAAATACATTTTATTGGAAATTATTTGAATTGTAAATAAATTAAAAAATCATGTGTGTCAAGGTTTTAAAATTAGAATTAAATTTCTCATAAAATAACCAATATCATTACAAAACGATCAGTTTTTTAATTTTTCAGAGCCAGTCAGTGTAGAAATCAAGTTACAACACAATTAATACATTGCATCAGGCCTTTCTTTGTTCAGGAAATAAACTTTAACTGTTTTACCACTTGGCATCACAACATCCTCAGAATACTTGACCAAACACCAAGAGCCTATGCCATAGGCAAGAGTAGGAATTCCTTAAAGATGGAATAAAATGTGCTTGTTTAATTAGCAATCTTAGATTATCAACACTACATACAAAAACTCGGGGGATTTTTTATACCAGTTTCCGATAAGAGAATCTTAAATAAGGGGTGTTAGGTTACTGGTAGTTAACTAAAATACACATATGACTTGGTAATATCAATGCTAACCTTATCCCTAATGCTAAAACCCAATCCTAGTCCAAACCCAACCCTAATTTCTAACCATTAAAACTATTTGAGATTACAATACTACTAACAACCTATTTTTGGAAGAGTCTATTATCGACATCAGCATATTCAAACTTCCAAAAATTCTTCTATTCAAGAATATCATTTAATATAGAAACTTTCTTTAAATGATTTCAACTTGAATAAACTATTGGTTAGAGGGTGGGTTTAGAGGTTAAGTTGACATGTAATTTCAGGATGATGGGGTGGGAGGGGATGGGGGGTTGTCATTTCTTGATTGGTACCCCCAAAACTTTGTTCAGTTTTCCAAATTAAAAATAGGATTTGGGGGAGGTTTAGTTTAAGATTACAGTGTATTTTGTCTATAGAAACATAGTAGCATATGGATGGCAAATACACACATAAGATATTTTACCCAGATTTAACACCTTGAGAAAGGTGTAGAAGGCATTTTCAGCATCAAGATCTGCGTAGTCACGACTTGAACAGTGATATTTGATAAATGGGAAGCAGCCAGTTCTAAGGATGTGATAATTTTTGCCATCAACCTTTAAAAATAAGCAACAGATTTCAACATTGAAAATGCTATTAAATAAGAACTTTTAGAGCAAGTACAACCTAACCATCTCATGAAAAAAAGGAAAATCTCCCAATTACTAGCTATGACCTACAATCTTCAATTGTCAGTTAAAAATTCAGGCTGTATCAATTAAAAGTCATCTCAGTCTAATATGTTTATAAAAAAGGTAGCCTTTCAATAGAGTTTTAATCAGGGTTCAAGTTCAGTTCTTAGAATGTCCCTAAGTCCAACCAGCTCTGATAGGTATCTTGACTCATCTTAGGGATAGTAATGGTGGCTGAGCATAGTGCTGAACACACTGCCCCTTCATATGTTGAGGTCACAAACTTTATTTCCCATGGCCCTTGGAACATCGTGTTAAAAAAAGAACTTTACTTTTTAGGCTTTCAAACCTAATGGTCCATGGGTTAGGTAAAGCAGAATCCATGTGTTTCAGTAACCTTGACATATGAAGGGATAGTGCGGTTGTCCCTTATTATGTTTATGAGTTTATGCATTTAAAAGTTAGTAACTCAGTAACTGTGTTCTTAAAACAAAAATCTACAACAATAGAAAGAAGTCTCTTTAAGAATGGAAAAATGTTAAAACACAGTGAATTAAGCAAAAATATAAATGTGATGCAGATGTCAGTGATGATTTTGACAATGGAAGTAAAACTACTAGAACTAGTAAGTCAAGTAAATTTAAGTAGATCTATTAATTGTTTCAGCACACCAGATCAAAATTTCAGCTTCAATTTAAAATACCTTGACCAACTATTTTCGGCTGAAACTTAAAATACTGATAGATCTAGGTCTAATAAAACTATTTTATTTTAAAAATATGCAGTTGGCCTAAGCTTAATTTAATACTATAATGATGAGTACAGTGGAATTATAAGTTACCTGCCAGTTGAAATGTGATTTTCCAAACTGATCATTTACAACTTCATGATAGTAAACACAGAATGAAGTCCAATGCGGAAGTTTTCGTTGACGTAAATGACACGTCAAAACTTCAGATGATAGAGGTTTATGCAATTTAAACCTTGCCTTTGTGCTATTTGTTATGAAATGTTTGTTAATTTCAAATATTCGGGTCAATGCCGATGAATTTTTTAGAATTTCTACGCCTATGATGTTTTTTTTATCGATGAAATTAGCCGGCCTTTTTCTACTTCTAGTTTTCGACAAATTAAACAACCTTTTTAAAATGAAGCTAAACATCAATATACCAATAACAGAATGTTTTTTTTTTTTACAAACGAGCTATTTAGCTAATGAAGAGCTGCTGTATTAAATAATAAATTAGACGAAAATGGCAATAGAACAAGTTGTATTAAGCCATGGTGAATAGTGAACTATTAACTTTTTCGATCTTTCATGTTAGCCTAATTTTACGCTAGTAACCTCCCTTGAATTAAGCAACAGAAAACTTTATTTTGTTGTCAATATTTTACGAAACAAACCATGAATAAGTTACTAATTTTAGAAACACGGATGTCAAGAAGCAACAAGATTTAGATACAGATTCGAGACATACACCCTTCCACATTCAATATCTAATTGAAGAGTTAAACCAAAATGCAGCTAAATTTGATTTGATTTATAGAACAATCCCTGCAGATATAGATCTATCGTTATCATTCTGTTCATTAATTTAATTGCAATCATGAGTGATGTTATTAGAATTCAACCACTGCAATTTGTTCATGTTCTAGATTTGGTAACTTATAAATTTATATATAAAATTAAAATTAAATAAACTCTTAAAGTCTTAAACTGACTTAAACTTTAATAATTAATTTAGCCTCTTTAAATTTTAAAGTTAAACTTCTTAATTCAGTTTTCAATTTTATTCGAATTTATAAAAATTTATTGTTACCACTGCATTTCATAATAACTTCATTAACATTATTACTAATTAGGGTTGATATTCATCAGATGTTGTAATTATTTAATTAATAATTATCATCATACTTTTTACTATTGATTTGTAGGGCTAGGATGCAGGCCTATTGTTTATTATTGTATAGAAATGAAATAAGTAGGTTATATATTTTAAATATTTATATAAGGCCCTGAATATACAGATCAAATTAGATAAGCTTTCCAACTTGTAATTAATATTATGAACAAACTATCCAGAATAAGAATGTGGTGCATCTTGTGGTGGGACCCAACACCCTTATGCTGAAGAGCAACCATAAGTTGGTAGCTGGACCTCTGCCAATGATTGTAGTGCCACCTGGCAGCTACTGTGTTGTTAATGATCCAATGAGGTTAGTCATTTCTGTTATTACATGCTTTATGTTTTTAATATAATGTTATTATCCTTATATAGTTTTGTAAGACCATATTTTAAAATAATTTAAGTATTTAGTAACTTATTGAGTAACAATTTTAAATCTGACGAGGTTATGGATTAGCACTGAAAAAAAATGGGGAGATTGTTATTGTGATGTCCATGCAAGTTTAACATGTAATTCTTTAATCTTCATTTATTTTAGGTCGTATGTTGAAGGACAGAAATGTGAACTAGATTTGGGTCAAAGGAAAATAAAGTTTCATTCTGTACGTTGGTTTTGTAATTTTACACTATGATACTTTCTAAATAGTAGGCCTACACAATAATTCAAACAGATATATATTTATTTGCTTAAATCTTTTTTTTAAAATGCACTTTTTGAGAAATCAAATAAATATATTTGACTTTCATAGTATCTAATTGAAATTTAGTTAGTTAATATTTGGAATAAAATAGAAAATTTTAAAGGCTTAGTTAATATATACTACAGGTGCTAAAAATAATTTATTTTAAATTTTGTTTATGCTAATGCCAGGAACCCTTCCCCCTTTATCCTGGTGAGCATCTGTCAGCAGCTCCATCGTTTGGTAATGGTTCAAGCGACTACTCACCTGCCATCAAGAAGCTGCCTGTCGTAAAAGCAAACTTCGCTATACGACTGGTAGCTGTAATTGACCACGACGATGAGGGCACGCCCAGACAAGCAGGTGACAGGTGGCAACTTAGAGGACCACTGACCTACAAGCCAAGACCAGAAGTGGTCAGTTAAATTGTTAAAAAACATCTTTTTACAACAAAAAATTTAAAATGCTACAATAGAAATCTACAGAAAAATATTGATGTGTTGATTTCATATTAATATGATTTCCTGAGAACCAAAACTGTTTTTTGTACCTTTTGTTGTATAAATATTTCTATCTACATTTAAAAAAGGATTTCTGATGTATATTCTTCTGTATTAATAGGACATTGAAAAGATAATTGAACCAACAATAATTAAAACTGGACAAGTACTCAAACTTCGAGCTATACAAGATACTACAGACAGTAATGGAAAGTAAGATTATTTAAAGTTATTTAATTTTTCATCACGTTGAACTGTATTTATAACTGCTGTTATAATGATTAAACTATTCCATATTCTGTTATTTTTTATCAGGCTTGAACTTTAACCCTAAATCTTATAAATTTGAAAAAAGATGCATTGAAATGAATAATAATTTATTTAAATATTGTTTTCAAGGTCTAGAGTTACAGGTGAAGAATGGTTGGTAAAAGAACCTGGAGCATATTTGCCTGGTGTATTTGAAGAAGTTAGTATTTTATAAAATTTTACGCCACTTTTCTGTAGAACTCAACAATAATAATTAAGTTAATTCAAAATACACTTTTTGCATTCAATTTTCTTATACTTGTTTTCTGTCGTTGCAGGTTATATCAATTGAAAATGTTATTACTTTAACTAATGACATCGCCTTACATCTTAGAGCTACTCATACTTTGATAGATCTCACAGGCAAGAAAAGGTAACTCTGACCAGGAAAAGTTGTTTTTTGTTTTCTAAAAACAAATGGATTACTAATATTCGCATCATTATTCAGTATAGATTCCTTTCCATATTTGTTGTAAAAATTTTGTGTAATACAGATGGCTCTTCTTTAGTGCTACAACATGTTGCAAACATGATCTCATTTATTAAAAAAAATAATATTGTCAATTGTTTGTGGGATGATTTAATATATATTACTGGCATAGATATAGTATAAAAAAATGCCACATCATTGATGAAAGAGCCCAACTTTATTTTATGCTTCATATCTTAGTTGCTAGACGGTAAATATTTTAATTTATATTATTTCTTTGATTGAAAAACCATTTAATTGATAAAACCAATCAGCAACAATGTTTTCAATCCACAAAAATTGTGTTTGCAGACAAGCTGGGGAGGAATGGTTGTTAACAAATGAATCTCTCACTGAGTACACAATACAAGTTGGTGTGGTAAGTTGATTTTGTTTACTTGAATATGTCTTAAGTTAACAAAAATTTTAAACTCAAGTAGATATAAATTTATAATTTTCCTGATTTAAATCTATTTTGTATCTAACTCAATAGTCTGTGATTAATGTGAAAAGTAAACATGTAATTTAATTATATTATGTGTCTGATTACATTTTGTGTCTAACTGAATTGTTTGTGATCCATGTGAAAAGTAAACATGTAATTTAATTATATTATGTGTCTGATTAGATTTTGTGTCTAACTGAATTGTTTGTGATTGATGTTAAAAAGAAACATGTGTATGAGTAATGTAAACTCTAATTATTTTTACCTTAAAACATTTTTGCAGGAAGTGGTTGAGCAAGTGAAGAGAACTGTGATAAAAAAAGGGCAGTATGCTGTGATACTGAATCCAGTTGATCAAAATGGTTGTCCACGGCTGGGACAGAAGGAGTTGAGAACTGGGCTCTGCAGTTTCTTCTTGAAACCTGGTAAAAGTTTTTTTTGTGTCTACACATATTTAACAGTTGTTTTAATACAAGGGTCATACAGGTAACATCCTGTCCCAAAGGCCATCATCTGTGTGGAGAGCGAGGGCCCGATACACTGGCAACACCTGGCTCTTCTCAACTTATGGCCCTGGCTTTGTGCAAGGATTTCCAATGCGCAATCATCTATTAAACTGTAGAGTCATATTTTAGTAATACCTAGATACTGATAGCCAAAACATGGGTGTATATATATAATAATGATTGCATGTTATACCTAGATTATTATAGCCATATGATGTGTGTATATGTTTAATGATAATCACAAATAATACCTGTATAATTATAGCCATAAGATAAGCGGTAACTTACATCTACATTAAAAATCAAAATGACATTTATTTAAAAAATTGTGAATGTTTAGGTGAAACATTGGAAGATGGTGGGATCCAGAATGCTCGTGTCTTGTCAGAAGAAGACTCCATTCTTCTTCAAGCTCTCGATAGTTTTGTGGATAAAGTGGATGGCAGTAAGTTGGATGAAAATTTACGCTTATTTAAAGAAAAAAATTTTTGAACAGAAAAAGTAAACAACTGGTGTTATCTGTTTTCAGAACCAGTTACAAGAAAAACTGGAGACTACTGGCTAATCAGGGGTCCTTTAGATTACATTCCTCCAATCAATGTAAAAATTGTTAAACAAAGGTAGATAATTAAAATCTCTTTAAATCTACCTTTTGGGTCACCTCCCTTCTTTTATTTTAAAATCATACATGATTTCTCAAAATAGCCACTTTATGCAACACATTTGTCCAGTTACCACCAATTTAATATTAAACACTAGTTTTCAAATGATGTACAAACATTTCTTATGCATCAAAATATAAAATGAAATATTTTTACATGTATACTAACCAGTAAATTTTCCTGTCACTTTCCAGAAAAACTATTCCCCTCAGCAAAAATGAGGGAGTCTATGTTCAAGATATGCACTCAGGAAAGGTATTTGTTTTACTAACTATTTATTTTAAAAAATTTGAACTAATATAATATGTAAAGTAAACAAAATGTTTATTTTTGGTGGGTATTTTCGATAGTTAAAGTTGTGATGATTCCATGCATAGGTGAGACTTGTGATGGGTCCATGTGCCTACATGTTAACTGCCACGGAGGAGTTGTGGAAAAAAGAACTGAGTGAAGAAACAGAGAAGCTGCTGAGGTTTGAGTCAAAATTACATCAAATTTAAAAAAAAATATTTGATAAAATTAAATAGTTTAAAATCTATTAAATAAACCACCCATATAACAGTATTTAATTTCAAACAAACAAAGTGAGCATTTAGTCTAATTTTTATTAAAGCATGAAAAAATCTGAGAATTTAGCCTAATATTTGATTAAACAATGAAAAAATCTGAGCATTCAGCCTTATATTTTATGAAATGAGATTCAAATTTTTCAGCCTAGGTGGAGGGATGGGATCTGGTGATATCAGAAAACTGGCATACTATGAGCAGTCCATTGATCCATCCATTGCTAAAGTAGGTTTGTTTTATGTTGAAATTGTGCCTAGTTTATGTATTCTTATTGGTAGTAATATTTGACTAATTCATGATTCTACTGTAGAACCAATCTTTCAATGTATTAAATGGCTTCAGATTTTGTATCCTGTGTGCTAGTAATTAATTACAAAACCATGATTCTGTTGCTAGGCTAATCTTTTAATCTAATGGATGGCTTCAGATTTCATATACAGAGTGCTAGATATAAATTACAAAAGCCATGATTCTGCTGTATGACTAATCCTTTAATGAACATCAACAGGGCAGGGATAAGACCCGTGTGGTGACCTACCGCTGCCCCAGCAACACAGCAGTTCAAGTGTACGACTACACCAAGAAAACTGCCAGAGTTGTCTTTGGTCCTGACTTGGTTGTGTTGGGTCCACATGAAAATTTTAATGTCCTAAGTCTCAGTGGTAGGTTTTCATCATACATTTTACTAACAGATTTTCTGTTTTTTACAGTGTGCTGCATTTGTATTCATTTTTTATAATTCATTTTATTTCATCACTTGTTTATTCTATTTCCTTATTACTGATCAATTAATAAAAATATGTTAATAAATCCATATTAAGCTGGCAAGCCCAAAAAAGAGGGTGCTCTCAAGTCTTTATGCTTAATGCTTGGGCCTGATTTTATCTCTGATATTATTGAGGTACTTCAAATATTTTCATTAACATTGTTAAAAAAATTTACAGTAAAAAAGTAATTAATATTTCTTTTTTATTTGAAGACCATTAATTCTTAAATTTTAGAAAAACAAAATCTTCTTTGAAATCCTGCAAACAGAAGAAAGTTCTATTAAAAAATGATCTGTCGCAACATGGAAATAAACAAGTTATTGTTTTTTCTTTGAATCAGGTGGAAACAACCGACCATGCAAGACTGCGACTTCAACTTGCCTTTAATAACCATTTTGAGGTTCACTTTTTATTAAGTTCCATACAGTTTATGATGTTAGTTGTTACTAATTTAATTGTTTGAACTATTTTATGCATCTAATATTTCTGTCATTTCTAAATTATATTTGTTGTTTTTTTTCTAATTGTTTTGGTTTAAAATTTTAGGTGGACAAAACAGATGTTGAAAGTGCAAAGAAAATTTTTTCTGTTCCGGATTTTATTGGGTTTGCATGCAGGCAAATTGGTGAGTATTAGTATTTAGCGTTAGTTTTCTTTTCAATTTTGGTGAGTATTGGTTAGTATTGTTTGCTTTCTTCTTTCCCATGTCTGAAGTCAAAGCTATTTTAGGTCTGTCTCCACATCATCTACCTGACCTGCCTTTGATTGTTTCTCTTTGAGGTTTTGATTATATAGAAGTGTTTACAGTGTTTCAAAAATAATTGTCCAGTTACTTTATTAAGCACATGCAATATTTTTTTTTGTTATTTGTGTGTATAAACTGTAAACATTTCACTTTTGCATCTGTGAACAGGAAGTCGAATCCGTGGAAGCGTTGCCCTCACCAGTTTTGACTCGTTCCACAAATACTCAGCTCAGATCATCCAAGCTGCCGTGTTTGGCAAGGAGTCTGCACTCAAATTTGATGTTAACAACTTGGTGAGTTCTTGATTCATCTCACAACTCCAAACCATTTTGCTACTTAAAATCTTATTTAGTCAAGCAAATATTTTTTTTTTCATCCTTTCTCACAACTTAAAAAAAAAACAATAAAATCAAACAAAGATTAAAAAATTCGCAAAAATGAAAAATAAATTTTTTTTAACATTGATTTTAAATATTTTATAACATGGTTATTAAAAAAATTGTTAACATAAGCTGTCTTGTGATTGAAGGTTGTAAGTAGTGTTGATATCCAGAGCATTGAGCCAGTCGATGCTAAAATGAGGGACAGTCTGAGTAAATCTGTGCAACTGGCTATTGAGATCTCCACCAAGTAAGTCCAGTTTTACTGAAGCCAGTGTTCTTATCTCACTTTCTTTAATTATGATTTCAAAAATATTTTGCTTATTTTATTTACCAAAACATAAGTAAATAAGTAATGAACGTTATGAGTCTCTACCAATGATTTAAGCGTGGTCAAATGGTAGAGCATTAGCTGAGTCTTGAGTGGGGATCTGGGTTGAGCCTAGTGACTCTAGGATGTCCCTGAATCCACCCTACTCTAATGTGTACCTGACTTATGTTTGGGAAAATAAAAGCCGCTGGGCATAGTACTGACCACACCATCACCTTCATATGCTGAGGTCAAGAAACATGAACTCTACTTCATCCCTATGGATTGCTAGGTCTCAACAGAAACTTTACTACTACAAATGATTTAACACAGAGAATAAAAGTTATGCATTTAACCAGCTGTTCCTAATGTCAGGTCTATTGAGGCAGCAGCTGCCCATGAGGCCAAGAGAGAGGAACAAATGGCCAGGGGTCAGTTGGAACGTCAAATTTTAAAAACTGAAAAGGAGGCTGAACGAGCTAGGACTCAGTTGTATGAGCTAAGGGCTTTAGCTGCAGCTGTTGAATCCACAGGCCAGGCTAAGGCAGAAGCTCAAGCCCAGGCGGAGAGGCTTCTGATTGAAGCAGAGAGCCATATTGAAGGTAATCATGTTGAGAGAGGCTTCGCATTGAGAGAGCCATATTGAAGGTAATCATGTTGAGAGAGGCTTCTCATTAAGAGAGGCTTCTCATTAAGAGAGGCTTCTCATTGAGAGAGGCTTCTCATTGAGAGAGGCTTCTCATTGAGAGAGGCTTCTCATTGAGAGAGGCTCCTCATTGAGAGAGGCTTCTCATTGAGAGAGGCTTCTCATTAAGAGAGGCTTCTCATTAAGAGAGGCTTCTCATTGAGAGAGGCTTCTCATTGAGAGAGGCTTCTCATTGAGAGAGGCTCCTCATTGAGAGAGGCTTCTCATTGAGAGAGGCTTCTCATTGAGAGAGCCATATTGAAGGTAATCACATTGAGAGAGACTTCTCATTGAAGCAGAGAGTCATGCTAAATTAGGTACTCATATTTTTAAACCTTAGTAAAGTTTGAAGAGAGCAAGCAATAACACATTTTAAAAATGTTCTAATAATCTTGAACAATATAAAATACAAACTGTTTCAAGCTCCAGTAATTAACCCTTTTAAAATAGTTTTGTTTTAGGGTCCTGTCTAAATGCTTCAAAATGACTAATTATTTCTTTTAAGTACTTGTTAAAAGGTTCCCATCTAGCGGCTTGTAAAAAACTAGTTATTTGTTTACGGTTCCCATCTAAAGGCTAATAAAAAAAAAAAACTAGTTTGTGTTGTTTTAGGGTTTTGTTTAATTAAAGGCTTTTACAAAAACTAATTTTTTGTTTTAGGTTCCCGTCTAAAGGCTTATAAAAAAAACAAATTTTTTATTTTAGGTTCCCGTCTAAAGGCTCAGGCTGCAGAGATAGAACATGAGGCAATGCTGACAACACAGACTATGGTAGTTTTATTGTCTTGTCATTCATGAAACAAATAATTGCTTGTTCAAGCTTTTACAAACAATGAAGATGTTGTTGAGAAATTACATCAGAAATATTTTAATTTAATTGTTCTATTGACTTTTAATAATTAATCCATTAATTACAGGTTAGGAACCATGAACTTGATTACCAGAAAAAGCAAAATAGCCTCATCATCAACAAGCAGAAATCTTTTGCTCATCTTGAAGTAAATTTTGTTTAACTTAACATCCATGCACAGTAATGTTATATACTACTGTTGTTCAGTAAATTGTTGGTGTAATCTAGTTTTTTATCAGACCTATAGAAGGGTGCTTTAAATATTTTAGCTTAGATAAAAGAAAATTTAGAATGAATACAAACTTTTTATATTAAAAAAGCTTATATTTAGTTAATTAATGGTTGATTGCAATTATATTTTCTAAAATCAGGGAAAAAACTAATGACTTGTATATATTTTAGCTTTTTATTCTATCTGCAATAAAGTATTTTATCTTAAATGGTGAGTCAAAGTTATAAAGAACTGTCAGTGTTAGAAGTTTGTCAAAAAAGTGTTTCTCTGGTGTAAAACATCAGCAGTAAAAAATAATTTCTGTACAACACTTCACATTTCATATTATTTTAATTATTGTTTATTTAAAAATCCATTTTATTTTAATGCTATTTAATACAAAGTAAGAGTTTTAAAAAATATAGTACTGCAATCAACATTACTACCATGTAATGTAGCATTTGTTGCCTGTATTTGTTTTTCACTAAAAATAATCCAGATTTTGTGTGTGTGTTCAGGTAGCCAAATTCAGTGAAATGGTGAAATGTTTAGGTCCTGAGACGCTGGTAGCCATTGCAAATGCTGGTCCAGCCACACAGGTGAGTTTCATTCGTTTACAGCTAGTCATTTATTAATTTAATTATTTTATGTTGGATCAAATGGTTACGTTACTTCAACCATCTAAATTAGGACAAATACATTTTGTACCAAAATATGTTGCATTGATTGTATTTTGTAGCCCTTTCTATTTAACAAGCTGCATAAACATTGAACTTATATGTGTGATTTTGTTTTGTATGTTAAAGTACTTATACAACCGTGGTTAGATTCTTTCTTGATAGAATATTTAAAAAAAAAAAGGATGGGCATTTCCTGACACTTGTATGTTTAAACAAATCCAATTAAACAATACTTTAGTTGTAATAGGATATGTATTAATTAAACACTACCAATCGAAGCAATACTTTAGTTGTATTAGGATGTGTATTAATTAAACATCACCAACCTTAACCATACTTTAGTTGTAATAGGATGTGTATTAATTAAACATTACCAACATAAACAATACTTTAGTTGTATTAGGATGTGTATTAATTAAACATCACCAACCTTAACCATACTTTAGTTGTAATAGGATGTGTATTAATTAAACATTACCAACATAAACAATACTTTAGTTTAATAGGATGCATGTTGATTAAACATTACCAACCTAAACAATGGATGCATGCTAATTAAACCTAATGATTTACTTGTGACAGCTTAAGATGCTGCAAGGTCTGGGGATAGAGAGCTGTCTGTTGACAGATGGCAACTCCCCCATCAATCTGCTGACCACTGCCTCTGGTCTGGTTGGACATGGACTTGGACCTACTGGATCAGCTTAGTTCTTGGACTTACTGGATCAGCTTAGTTCTTGGACTTACTGGATCAGCTTAGTTCTTGGACTTGGACCTACTTGATCAGCTTAGTTCTTGGACCTACTGGATCAGCTTAGTTCTTGGACTTACTGGATCAGCTTAGTTCTTGGACTTACTGGATCAGCTTAGTTCTTGGACCTACTGGATCAGCTTAGTTCTTGGACCTACTGGATCAGCCTAGCTCTTTGTCCAAGAATGAATGCTAAATGTTGTTAAGTGACTGAAGTACAATCTTGAGTGCGACAGCCATTATTCCATAAAATCATGTCTGGTTATTAATTAATGAAAGATAGAAGTTGATAGTGTATCATTAGGCTGTATAGATTCATTAATTTGCTGTTAACTCACATGTAGATTACGCTGACATCAATTAAAGGCAGGTAACCATCAAAGTAAAAAAATGGCCTCACTTTCTTCTGACTGAATGAAAGCTAAATAAGTTACAACAGATTTTTAAAAAAATTATCACTAATTGGGTTGTGAATGTTTTACTTTCCTTTTTTACATGTTACTAGTTGATAAAAAAATGTTAAAAATTTTTTTTTTCCTTTCCCACTTGTTTTAACATAAAAAAAACCTTATATAAAAATAATTATTCTAATTAAACTTAAATGTTTTTAGCCTAAAATACAATTTTTATAGGCTACTATTTTTAAACTTGAAATTTAAAAATTGATTTTTAGTGTTAGATTTTATTGAAAGTTGAAGCATATGTATTATGGAGACATCTAGTGGAGAAAATGTAGAAACAATTACATTGTAATATACTTTGGGGAAACTAGATTTTGTACCTTGGACCTGTACTTTGAACTTTTACCTAGGACTTGTACTTAGAACTTGTACCTATAACTTGTACCTGGGACTTGTACCTAGGACTTGTACCACTTACTGCTGGCTAAAACACAAAACAATGCTTACATGATTCGTTATTCTAAATCACACGTTTTAGCTCATATATTTTTGTTATCCTAAAGCACACTGTAAAAACTTTTTCTACCAGGTTTTTTTTAATAAATTGTGATCTCCTTTTTTGTATTTTGTTCTTTTATCAAATTTAAAAGCATATTTGAAAACAAGTTTGATTTTAATTTTAATGTAAATATAATTTGTTTTTAATTCACATATATTTAAACCTATAATCTTGGATACATTTTAAGTAGAAGTTCTATGTTTGGCAGCAGATATTAGTTTTCATTTGAAGATTTGTTCACACAAGGCAGCATACCAAACATAATCTAGCTAAAATGAACACAGATACTAAAAATACTGCACATATGTATGAAGGAACATATCGTAATACAAGTTTATATAAAAAAAATTTGTAACATACATATATTTAAATAATCAGTTGATTTTAATCACTAATGTTTACAATTTATCAGTATACAATATTAGAAATATTTGAATTAAAAAAAAAAAACAAGCTCACTGGCATAACTATTTGTTACTGTGTTTTTATCATTGCTTTCACTTAAAGTTTACGTAAGTTGCTTTCTGTTTTTCTCACACTTGTGATAATATTGAATTTCTACACAATGAGATCAATGACATATTTATTTTTGTTTTTAAGCAGAAAAAAATGTAATATTTGTGTAATTATTCTTACACATGTTTGCTGTTGAATTTATTCTTACTGTTTTGTAGTGTTAAGCTGCTACATACTTAAATCTAGTTAATAAATTATCTAACTTTTTGCACTATTTTGTTGTATTTTTCCTATTACATGTGACAGTGTCTTCTTAAAGGGAAGTAATACGATGTATAACATTGTTTTTTGCATTACAACCTGGATAATGCTAGCAGATTCACAGCAGAAATACATGCTACATATTCCAGCAGGACAGATAACTCTGGGGAACTTTAGTTAGGGCCATATTACAACAGGACCGATAACTCTGGATAACTTTAGTTAGGGCCATTTTACAGCAGGACAGATAACTCTGGAGAACTTTAGTTAGTGCAATATTCCAGCAGGACCGATAACTCTGGAGAACTTTAGTTAGGGCCATTTTACAGCAGGACAGATAACTCTGGAGAACTTTAGTTAGTGCAATATTCCAGCAGGACCGATAACTCTGGAGAACTTTAGTTAGGGCCATATTCCAGCAGGACAGATAACTCTGGAGAACTTTAGTTAGGGCCATATTACAGCAGGACAGATAACTCTGGAGAGATCTAATTAGTGCCATATTACAGCAGGACCGATAACTCTGGAGAACTTTAGTTAGGGCCATATTACAGCAGGACCGATAACTCTGGAGAACTTTAGTTAGTGCAATATTCCAGCAGGACAGATAACTCTGGAGAGATCTAATTAGTGCCATTTTACAACAGGACAGATAACTCTGGAGAGTTCTAGTTAAACTGTGCAAATTTTTTTAGTAAATATTTGGATTCGTTGCTTTTCAATGACCTTTTTCAGTGTTAGACAAACATTGCGATAAAAATCAGTGCTTTTGCGCGTACTTTCAGTTATTCCTTTATTATTTCTTTTTATATAATTAGCCTATATGGCAAAAACAAAGAACTAATATCTTTTTAATAAAACAATTTTTATTCATCAAAAATAGTATTAACCCCAGACACATTGAATTCGTAAAAAGCCATGGAGGCAAATCCAGAAAGCATTGCAAGTCGAAGTCGGAGTAACCGGCCATATGGCGAATACTAATTGTATGGGAGATAATCATCTCCTATATTACCATAGTAATTACAAAAAAGAAAAAAGTACTAAAGAACAAGGAGCACAAAAGCATTTTAAATTTTTACTATATTATGTTTTAATAACATTGCAAAACACCTGTAACACTCAGCCTGGGTTAGAAATTATTATTTTTCAATATTTGGCAGAAACTAAGGTAAAACACTCGAAATAAAAAGACTTATTTTCTCAAAACACACTAATGCACACACTCACATGACATGAAGTTGTAAAAAAAAAAACCTTTAACATTCAACCGGACAGGCGGATATTTCAAGGTAGCGTGCCTTCATCGCCAAGGGTCAATTTAACCCTTTATCTACTGACGGTACTTATAAGTACCACTTTAATTAGGTGCCTGTATTATTTTTAATTTAATACGAATTTTAATTTTTTTTGAGGTAATTAATAGTATTATCTCCCCTGAGTCGCCGTTAGTTGGAGGTATCGATGGTTTTAGAAAATTTCTGGTGTGGCGCCATTTTCAATGTCTTGCTGTATCGGTAGTTCACAATTGTTCTGTACAGTTTTCACACACGTTCCTGATTTTCCTTTGTTTTACCTTATTTTTCAAGTTTTCAACCCCAAATATTTTTTATTGGCACCTTCAATAGTCAGGCAAACGCGTCTAACTTCTAGTTTTACAATTTTTATCAAATTGTCTATGTAATAGATCGATGTTTACAAGTGGACTTATAAGTACCGTCAGGGCACTCGGTCATTTTTTAGGATTTTTAGAAAATGGCGAATTTTCGATGTGAAGTGACATAAATATTATTTTGAAAATTAATTATCGAAATGTACTCAAAAATGATATTTACACATTTATAAGAAGGTTAGCATATGTTTTACCATAGAAATATTGTAATTACATGTTGATTTCTAGTAGTAAAAGAATAACAATAATAAAGGTAGCAGTTGCATGCTCATTTACTAGGTTTAGTATACTTCATTTGTATACCAAAGCCTAGTTCTAGTAGTAATATTTAATTTGTTAGTTATATTTACTGCAATAAACTGTCTTGCCTACAATAACTAGCATTTACGTACTGTATACAGGTATCCTATAGCCCATATTTCTGCATATAGTATAGATATATATGGTACATTTTAATCAACAAACAGAAAACAGTAGGCCACTACGACTATCCTAAACACATTGAGTTCACTTCTATTTATGAACTTTACACTGTAATGTAGACTTGTATAATTGTAGCCTACTAGAATGTTATGACTAGTATTACTAGTAGGCCCTAGTTGTGTGCTGAATGACTAGGCTTTTGTTTGTTTATGCGGCTCATTGTAATAGTTATTGGAAGCTTCCAGAAAAAGCATGTTTAGTCCGGCAACCGTTGCTACACCAAAAAGATCACAGATAAAAATGAGGGAGCATGACATGTCGGCAACTTCTGCTGTCTTTGAGGTCTAAGATGTGTTCCGATAGAAAATCCAGTAAAAATCGTACTCAAGATACACTTTTGTGCTGTATTTATGTGTGAAAATTACACAAATTATTTTTATAATCATTGCCATGTTATTAGTTACTAAATGGTATCGTTTGTTCCTGTTTTGGAAAAAAAAAATTTTTTGGAAAAAATGTCCTACATTCCTGACGGTACTTATAAGTACCAATATATGTTTGGGCCATTAAAAATTTATGAAACGAAATTTCCTTCAACATATGCTTTAAATGTGCCAAAAGCAATATGATAACACATTGCTTAAGAAAAAAATTCATTCAGAACTTAATTCCGTAAATAAAGGGTTAATGTCATGGACATTTTTGGAATGATAGATCAGTATGAGTATTACAGAGACACTTCTCCCACGATCGTTTCTATTTCTGTCCATTGGTGGCTACAATGTGAACTTTTGACTCCACAGCTAAGGACGGAGCACAGTAAACTGAGCAGTGAAGAGAAACCGAGTTTGCACACCTTATTTTAGTCTAGTCTTATGCCATTTTATTTTCTTTCTTTGATTATTATATATGCAATTGATGTTCATATCTTTGATGCTGTGTAAAACTATCAAACAAATTATTATTACTGATTTAAATGTTTAAAACAATTGATTTAAAAAAAAAGCAATTGTTTGAGAACTGTATAGATATAGATGTTTGAAAGGGAAGAATGTTTGATTTGATGTGTCTCGTTGTAATAACATAACTTTCCGATTGCTTAAAATTTGTATCATTTTAATTCTCTGTAATCACAAATTTATTTCAGCTCTACTTAAAACCCCTAATTCTAGCCCGCCCCCCCCCCCCCGCCCCCTCACCCACCACGCCGAGGGGAAAAAATCCCTTGAATCATCATTTAATTACACATTTGCATTTTCAGGTTGTTTTTTTATTATTTTTTAATTTTTTTATATTTAGACGTTTTTGTATTAGATCTATGTATAAGTAAACCATCTTAAATGAATGAAAGTAGGCTACAAGTGAGAAAGAAATATTACTATTGTAAATCTGTATCAGTCCTCACAAGCCGGTGATGAAAACTGTAATACTAAAGTGAACACACAACTGACGCTGTAAATTACAAGTCTGAGGAAAAAAAAAAAAAAAAGAGAAAAAAAACGAGAAAAAAAAAACAACACCTTTAAATATTGAAATTCAATAACGAGCGTCCAAACCAGTAGATGCCTTTGGGTAGATTAGGCTTATGGTCAATTTGTACCGTCCATAATCTAATTATTTCATGTAGAAATATAATTTGGGAGAATTACGTGATTTAACTCTGACAATATCCATTTCTTTCTAAACATCAAAGATGAAAGTTTAAAAAGTATGAACTTCTGATGTGTTGAACTACCACACACATCCGAATACGTCTATAGGTCGTCCTTAAAAGCTTGGAGGGAAAGGGGGTGGGGGGGGGGGGGGAAGGCGGCTCGATCTATTTTGCTCAGTGAAATTTATATTTTATACATTGCTGTCAGAAACATTTTTCTCCTGTGGGGTGAATGGAGGGGGGGGGGGGGGGTGCATTTGAAACCTCCGGGGACGGACTTAAGATTACCTCATGCGGGTGGAGGGGTGGTGAAGGGGGCGATCACTGGTTAAAATAGGCCAAATATTTTCTCTAAAATTATAATTTTTTTTTCAATTTATGGGAGTTGGCGGTTGACGTGTCAACCCCCCCCCCCCCCCCCCCAAAGGATTCATGAAAGAGACTGAATGCTGTTTAAAAAATAAAACGTGCAATCCATTCTTTTTGGGGAGTGGGGGGGGGGGTGGGCTACTGAAAAGTGACGTCATTTTATTTGTGACGATGTGTGGCCAACTTTAAGAAATCTCAAGCCAGGCATGTCATAAAATACAACCCCTATGTAAATATCCTAACAAACCTCTCCACCCAATAACATTTTAGTTATCACATCCTAATATAATCCTCCCACACGTTTTGCTAGCCAAATCGTAAATAATAAAAACAGCAACAGAGAATAATAATTGAAAATATTAAGGTTCACTTTTATCTGTGTCACTTTGTACTTTAAAACACCAATGCTAAAGTAATCGATAAAAAGCATACTGACGTTACTTCTTATGTATTCTTAGCCTACGCATATTTATTTTCTACCCAGGGTTCATAGTTCGGTCTCGCGCTATTTCAATGGTTAATATATTTTACTATTCGCACTTGACGTTACGTTATAAAACTGTAACTAAAATTAAGATATATTACTTTTATGACCTAACGAAGTACACAGATAAACACACAGCGACACAGAACTCCGTGGCTCGCCCACACACTTGTTACGTAGCTGTGTTGATTCTTCGATACCAGTGATAACTCTTCTGTCAGTGCTGACAGGTTGTTTACTTTTGTGACGATTACGTTGATATCTTTTCTGTTTGATGAAAGGGAATGATAAATTACAAGAGAAGCCTGGGAAAAAAGATATTGGGGCTGGATGACGTCACAAGGTGATGCGTGTTTAAGAAGACGTCATAAATTGTGTTGGAAATGACGTCAAGTCGAGAAAGTGGTAGTGTCGTAAATTTTTTAAAGTGTCGTCACTTTACTTTAAACATTTTAAAAAAAATGCTCTTTTATCTCGATAATCTTGAGTTCACTTTTTATATAATGATGTGAATAAAAAAATATAATCCACTTGAACTAAGTTGAACGTTACAACCCTGGTTTGTTTCATTAACTTTGACATATGAAGACACACCCGAATACTGCGATCTATCACACGGACGGGTCATAAGACTTGCTACATTTTTGATCCACCCACGCCACAAATTGTACTCTAAAATGTGAATCATCATTTCATCTTTAGGCAGATGAAGAAGATTCACCAGGTTTTCAATGACCTCGGCGTACAAGGAGGTAGTGTGGTCAGCGCTATACCAGCCGCTTTAGTACCCTAAAGTGGTAAAGGTACCCATCGGAGTTGGGTGGACCTGGGGACATCTTACGGGCTCAAACCCGGCATCCGAACCCGAGACTTTTGGGTTAGCAGCTCTACCGCGCCACCACGCTATCCCCCTTCCTCCGCCCCCCCCCCTCCTAAACTGGCTATCAGGTCTGCTACATTTTTTACCCACTCACGTGAGTTAATAAATCAGCTGCCGTCTTTATTTTTTTCTGTTTTGTTTTTAAATTTCGAGTTCTACTAGTATAAAAGAGCCTTAGTGTACAGATGTTTTACTTTACAATTGAAAATATCGAAGATACAATATACCACACAGGTAGCTTCTAGTGATTGAAAAAAATCAAAATAGTTTCATACATCATCGGCAGTTTAGGCTTGGTACTTGTTCAATCTGCGTCAGACAACCGAAGTATGACTGCCACTAATTAATTTAAATAACGAAACAATTAAATTAAACTCCACTTTGGGTTTAGTGTAAGGGACTGTATAAGACACTTTATTAAAGAAATTGTTTTTTAAATAGTGCTTTGTAATATCACACAATAGAAAAGCCCATAGTTATACAAAGCAGCATTATATACACTGTACAAAGTTACAAAGAAATAAAAAGTAATTCATGTCACTGTGTAGAATAGATATGTTGTGATGTTCTATTGAGTTCTAAATTTAAAATATTGTCCTGTTCTGTTGTGTCCTGTTCTGTAGTGTCCTTTAGGACATTCAGGGGCGATATCTCAACCACAACTCTCATAGTATGGGGGGCGCCACAAGTATCTCTCATAATGTCGGGGGCGCTATGGGTATGATCATCAGCACCATGGCCGTTATTGCTCGCTGACTGCTGTATGATGTTGTCTTTCAGCTGACACAGACTGAAAGACGTTGTATCGTTGCCCTGTCTATACGCCTTCGTGTCGTTATTCTGAAGCAAAGCGTCGGTTTCAGAGCAAGTACCATTTTTATCACTCTCTTTACAAGCAGAATGCCGTTTCTCTGAATGGCTTTTCGGCCTGTGTTTTATACTGTCAGTAAAAACAGTCAAACTCTTATCGTTACGGCATCTGTCGTCTGTCTGACTTCCGGAAACGCCTTCAAAACTGAAACGGAAATTTCTCCCTGGAGATTTTTTACGAGATTTCGGTCTGGCTTTCTTTTCCTCGTTTGTGGAGTACGACTTTGAGCTGGAGAGGTTCCTGCTTCTGAAGTTACCGCTGTTGGAGGCTTTCTTCGAAGTCTTGTCATTGCACGAGACTTTCCCGCCAAAACTGTCCAAAAAACCGAGAAATTCGCAGAAAGCTTTCCGGAAGTTTGAGTTGAACCAGCCGTACATGACGGGGTTGGCCACAGACGACGACATGGCGATCAGAAGGCAGACGGCGTGCATCAGGTTGTAGTCGCCTTCTTGAAATACCTGGGGGATAAAAATAGAAGTGGGTGAGCAGGTTGTTGGATAAAAATAGAAGTGGGTGAGCAGGTTGTTGGATAAAAATAGAAGTGGGTGAGCAGGTTGTTGGATAAAAATAGAAGTGGGTGAGCAGGTTGTTGGATAAAAATAGAAGTGGGTGAGCAGGTTGTTGGATAAAAATAGAAGTGGGTGAGCAGGTTGTTGGATAAAAATAGAAGTGGGTGAGCAGGTAGTTCGAATAAATCAAAACATCGATAACATCATTTTCTTTTTCTTCTTCATTGTTGAGTGTTATATGGGTGGCGTTGGGAGGGTGGGGGGGGGAGGTTTCCTTCAACACATTTATTTATTACGTGTCAACCTATGACCCGTAGACTCAGAATTCAGCCTGCTTTTCTTTCTGGATTTTCCTTTAAAAGAATATTGTCGAACGGCGTTGTCTAAGAAAGTCTCGAGTTCGAATCCTGGTACAAGTCAGTAGAACTGCTCTGAGTCCATCCAGCTCTGATGGGTACCTAACTCACGTAAGGGTTAGTAAAGGCGGCTGGGCATAGTGCTGACCACACTATCCATTCATATGCCGAAGTCACAGAAATGGGTGAACTCTACTTCACTTCCCCTATGCACCGTCTGGTTTTAAAAAGGAACTTTACTTTTTTTTCCTGTCGTGTTGAGAAAGTGTCAGATACTAGAACAACCGCTCATGAAATATTTTGTAATTATATTTAGAGTTCCCACACGGTTTGTGAAAATGAAACCTGAAACAGAAAACGGATGGCGAAATATTTTGAAAAAATAAATTACGAAAAATACTCAGTGTTAATTAACACGATTCTTGACTAGCACCAGCCCTATATAATAGATGTAACATAATGACATACAAACACACCACCACTCGCGGTTGATAATAATATGTGCACGATCCTATAGGAGTTGCTCAATGGCGTATTTACAAGGTTTAAAACGAATGTATGCTGGTACCAAGAACTGTAAATTAATGTTATTTTAGACCGTAGAAAACATGTTGACGCTTTTGTAGAAGGCGAGGGCGTGTCTATAACTGGGGTTGCCAGAGCCATATTTAGCATGATGGTTAAATTATTTATTGAATCACGTGACTACGATGCGGAGAGATCTGTGTACATCGCTTATGGTGTATTCTTTTCTCGGGGAATAGTTGAGCAAGGCGGGTCTGCATTCAACCAAGGGACGTAATCCGGTTTTAGACTGACCGTTGAAAAAAAGCTTTTAATGTGATTTATAATCATCCCATTTCATTCGCTAATGGCTTGATGTTTATCCGTTAAAAATAAGTTGTTGAAATAAAATAACTTTCATAAGTAGCTTCGTTAAACTTCCAAAACAGCATACCATTAAAGTGTTTTTCTTTGATTAGTAAAGTAAAAATAGATCTTAGCCCGGAGAAAAGGCAGTCGGCCTATTTTCCAATCGTAAATCTTTTGAAGCAAAGGTTGCAGTAGTTAACACACAAACGGCAAGTAGTTTAGATTTATCCTTCCATGACTTCTTGTAGAAAAATGTAAAGAAAAAGTTTATCTAAATACAATGATAAGCTTTACATGTCATTTTTCTAGTAAATGTTAAAACATATATTTTAAAGTTAGCTGTATGCTATATTTCCACGCAAAAAGGAAGACAATTTGTTTCTTAAGTTCTATCATTAAAGAAAGGATCATTTAAGATTGGATACAAAAATCTAGAAAGATCAAAGCGTCCCACCGCATTGATAATCACAAGCATGCTTCGTGCTGAAAAAAAAACACGAGCTGTTGAAGTTTTAAAGTGGAAATATAAAATGAATTTCTCTTCATGTTGGGGTCAGCGGATACAATTTGTGTGGGATAAAAGGGTTTTTATTTTGGGGTCAAACATGCAATTTCAGATGGGAGAATGTATTTTTTTTATACATTTATTGTTAGGTTTTAATTCTGACGTCATACGATGTTTATAAACCACTGGAAATTGTTAACAGCTTTGGGAAAGATAAAATCAATAACGGGCGTGCTTTACCTACAAATTTATCTGCATGGCAATGGTGTGAGAGAGGAGGGAAATAGAGTAAGTCAGTATAGGATGTAGTAAAATTGTATATGTGGTGTCTTTCGATATCATTTAGTTGGGGCAATTACAATGTGGCTACGTTAAGGCATATGGTGATTGAAAGGCCATCGCTAGAGCCCATTACAACAAGGCCATTACTAGAGCCCATTACAACAAGGCCATTGCTAGAGCCCATTACAACAAGGCCATTGCTAGAGCCCATTACAACAAGGCCATTGCTAGAGCCCATTACAACAAAGGCATTACTTATGCTCACTGCAACAGTTATTTAAAAAGATACCCGTTAGCTATTCCCAGAAATGTCGTCCATGTTTCCTAAAAGTCTTCAGTCCCAGACGTTTTAAGTTGGATGTATGTGTGAGCGTGTCTGTGTGTATATGTGTGCACCATTCATCAACTGCCAACATAATGCCTTCCGTCCCACATTTTACACGTTACATATGTGTGTAGAATAGCTCCATCCAAATAAAGAGTTCTAACACTACACATTAAAAGCCTCTTTAAACACGTTGAAACAACACAAACACATAATCCACAAAAACATTTTAAATTAAATTTCATACAAGTAAAATTTGCCAATTTCTCCCGATACACATAGCCCACCCTTGAGAGTCTTTAAGCCAGAGAGATTAATTAGGACGTGGACATTGTTTTCGAGCTTAATTATACCCTATTATTTATTATTTAAAGCAAGATTAGAAGATTAACGGACTCAAGGTGATTTATTGTCATCTAAAATTCAATCTCACCATCCTTGCTCTATTAGCTTTAACGAAAAGGAACGAAAAGGAACGAAAAGAAACGAAAAGGAACGAAAAGGAACGAAAAGGAACGAAAAGGAACGAAAAGGAACGAAAAGGAACGAAAAGGAACGAAAAGGAACGAAAAGGAACGAAAAGGAACGAAAAGGAACGAAAAGGAACGAAAAGGAACGAAAAGGAACGAAAAGGAACGAAAAGGAACGAAAAGGAACGAAAAGGAAAACTGAACTTTACTCTTTTACGAGATTAGATGTATATGCCCGTTCTCAAATGAAATCAAGTTTTGTGTGTGTTATGAAAGGTGTTGATTAACTTGACATCAACGCCATCAACCAAACAGCAATACCCTACCGTGTGATCCAGGTCTGCAGTGATGTTCAGCAGCGTTAACGGGAGCCACGTGACCGAGAAGATGAGCGCCATGGCAGTCAAGAGAACCATGTTGCGTCTGTGACGCTTCAAGTCGTCTTTGGCCCGTTCGGAGATCTGCGTGTCACTTCCGGGTCTCTCCTCCAGTCGATATTGCAAGAATTTACATATTCTCGCGTGAAGGCACGAGATAAAACTATTTAAATAAAAAAAAAGTTTGAAATCTAGTTTGTTATGCATGAAAAGACAAGTAAATATCCTAAATATTAAATATAGATTTGAAGAGTTGATATATTCTCTCGTATAGGAATGAGATTACTCTTTTAAAAAAAAAACGTTAGCAATACACTTTATAATACATGACTAGCATAGAGGGACACATCGAACACTCTACTTAATTGTATGTAGTGGACAAGGCAAAATGTGATGTTTGTTCTCACAAATGTGAAGGTGATTTATGTTCAGATGACTTTATCCCTACCTTGTGTCCGGTACTCAATAGAGCTGGTAAAGCAATCTAGTACCAGACTACAACATTCCATTGGATGTTAAGTACTTTCTCACAATGATCACGGCACTTACCTAGTAGGTGTAAGGTACTGTGTAAACATTTATCTAGCAGGTGTAAGGTACTGTATCAACACTTACCTAGCAGGAGTAAGGTACTGTATCAACACTTACCTAGCAGGTGTCAGGTACTGTATCAACATAACCGAGGTTGTGTAGATTTCCCTAAACAAATCATCTGGCCAGTGGTCAATACACACCTGGAAAAACCTGTGCTCGTACATCTGCAAAACAAATACAACAACATTAAAATATAAAAACAGAAACGACATTTAAAAATACCACCAAAAATCCCCACATAAAAATACGTTTGCAATATATTTAAATATACGTCATCTCATTATTCTGTTTTAAATATTAAAATAGATTATATTTGGACAAGATGTATTTAAGAGTCTTCATGACCTCACCCAACAGAAAATGAAGATGCTCTTATTGTTACATTTATTGACACTGAAAACTTGTAACTATGTCATTGCGTTTTGCTAATATCATAAAAGCAAAATGTTAATTGTATGTCATCAAAAACGTTGTATAGGCTAACATATGACCACTATAAGTGAATATAAATTAAAATTGCGTTTTTAAATTGTATTTTAAAACTTTACTTTGCTCCGTACTAATTCTTAAACAGTTCATTTATTATGATTATAAAAAAACCTGCCGAGTCTTAGCTGAGGCTAACATCTAGGTACTATTCTATAACTAAGAACATTTCTCTTAGTTGATTTACGTAAAGCAAGAAAATTAAAGGCCGTGGCTTGCGCGTGAGTGACCGCTATAGCCTACAGATGTCAGATCTTCTCAATCACGTGCACATTTAGCGTGCACACATAGACGCATAAATAATTCTCATCACTGGACTTCCATCTTCTTGATTATAACGCTGACATTAACAGCCACTGTGAAAGCTAACATTGGTTTTCGTGGCGAATTTTTTTGTTTTCACATTTTGACCGGAAGTAATTTCCGGTGGATGCGCAGACGGACGAGGGCTGGTCGCAGAAGCGGAAGAACCGGAAATGCCTGTCATACGAGACAGTCGTTAGGGCGGTGGCTGAGATTTGGCTGGAGGTGAAATGAGCCGTGTAAAACCACGAGGGACAAAGGCCGTTGTGATATGAGTCAACATGACTCGACATCGGAAGTGACGTCAATTGGTTTTTTTTTTTTTTTTCTTTTGAACCTCGACATGCACTTCTCAACTGGTGTGACCTCGACGGTTGGTTCTGTAGCCCTAGGGAAATGTGTGTGACATAAATGTCAATAGGGCAGGTGGAGTAGAGTTCATCTGTTTATCTGACTACAACATAGAAAGGTATAGTGTAATTAGATGCTGAGACATTTCTATTTTCCTGGAGTGAGTCAGGTACTCAATAGAGCTGGATGGACTCAAGGGATGGCGTGGCCGAATGGTGGTTCGGTAGAGCTCTCGCGTACTAACCCAAAACTCTCGGGTTCAGATCTTGGGATTCCGTATATCATTAGACTATATATTCTGTTAAAAATTTCATTGAAACAGTTTTATATAGTTTTGAATACAGGTCTTTAACTTAATTATAAAACTTGTGGTAGTGTGCGGATGTCACAATACTATGAGATGAAAACTAACTATAGAGTTAGAGTTAAATTTGAAATATGTTCAATCAATGCTAAGTCTACAACGGGCAGTGTTTCTTCCAGACTTTTTTCCCCGGGGGGGAGGGGGCACTTGAAATTTTCGGGGAGGGGGGGGGCGGTAGACTTTCTTAGGGGGGGGGGCGGACACTATTAAAAGTATACATTTTCTATATAAATTATATAAATTTAATTTCGTTCGGGGGGCGGAAAAAATTTCGGGGGGGGGGGGCAAAGCCCTCCCTCCCCCCCCCCCCCCCCCGTCGAAGAGATGCCTGGAAGAGACTCTGACAACGGGTCTGTCTGTATCAGATTAAGTTTTTAACCCAGATGCTACACTGGTGTAAAATCTGATATACTTACATATATATAAGAGTTTCAATCTCTTAACTAGATTTAATATTCCCGTGTATATTTACTGCTCATATTCTTATATCCTAGTATTCGTATTTTGTCATATTTGCAATGCATTTTAAAATGTTTTTTACCCCTTAATCCTTATTCAATAAAGTAAATGATCCACAAACAAAAAATAAACAATAACACTTCATGTAAGAAAAAAAATACAACATGGATAACTTTCATCGTAGGCGAAATCAGGGAATTGAAAAATTCTGAAATCCAATAAGGTATAAAATAAGTTGGCTGAAAATATTGTGAAACCTTGCCAACAGGGCGAGACTAAATGACGCAAGTTGACGGAGCTCGGGAGATCTGCAGTAACAAGATAGGAACTTGAGAGCAGACAATTTTTTTTGGTGCTAAACGAAATGTGCACTGAACTTAGTGGGTTAAACTAGTTCATCGACCCAGTGGGGGTCTTAGTTTAGTGTATGTGTGTAGGTTGATAAACTTAACTACTGACGCGTTAGTTAACTTTAAGTGTATGTGTGTAGGTCGATAAACTGATCTTGTAAGCCTTTAGTTTACATTTTGTGTGTATGTCGATAAACTGATCCAGTAAAACTTTAGTTTACGTTTTGTATGTGTATGTCAATGGCCATCCTATGAGTCATCGCTCGTTGAGAAAATTGAAAACTCCGTATAAAATTTCATTCGTCTAAAACTGGCTAATTAATTTGTTGTTGTTGTCGTGGAGTAGCAACAACATAAACAAATTTTGCCGCCATTTGAAGATAATTTCCGTACTATAGCCTGTCTCTGTTTTGATAATTTAATGCTTCGGACTTGATTTTCTGGCCTGAAGAGTTCCAGTGATGTCGTGTTCGCAATGCAGACGTTAAAATTACCATAAATTACAATAACAAGACGACACAAACATGCAAGTCAGAGGTGGTGTCAAGATGCGTGCACAGTAACATGCGCAGACGATACGATGCGCACACAAATAGATGAGAAGACAGTAAGACGCGCAGACAGAAAGATGTGTCGATGATTATATGCGCATACAGCATGAACGCAGATAGAAAAAAGCGCCGACGATAACATGCGAAGACAATGACATGCGCAGACTGAAAGACGCAAAGCAAGAAGCACAGATATAAAAATGCATAGACATAAGTAAGGGCAGACAGAAAGTTACACAGAAAGTTACTCAGACAGAAATTGCGTATTGATAAATATGTGCAAACAGAAAGCTACTCAGACAGACGAATGTTGAGCTGACAGAAAGGTTCGCACATAGAAAGTTACACAGACAGAAAGCTACGCAGACATAAAGTTTCTCAGATAGAAAGTTACATAAACATAAAGGAAATGAGACAGAAAGTTTCGCAGACAAGAAGCTACGCAGACAGAAAGATGCGCACAAAGAAAGTTACTCAGACAGTAAATGACACAAACCTTGAGTAACTGAGACAGAAAGTTACACCAACATAAAGTAACTCAGACAGAAAGCTATACAGACAGAAATGACACAAACCAGCGTGCACTCACCTCCTGTGTCTCTATCTTGTGGAAACTGAAGAGCGGCGTGGACAAGAGGATGGACAGAATCCAGATGACCAGTAGAGCCGAGACCACGTGACGCGTCGTTAACTGGGAGGTGTGGACGATGGACATGTAGCGGTCAAGGGCGATTACCACGATGGTTAGTGTGGAGACAAAGACGTCGATAGTGGCCAGAGCCGGGACAATCCTGTGAGAAATAAATGTCAAACAAGTGATGACTACAGCATTACTTTGTACTGTCAGACGGCTGATGACCTCCTGCATTACTTTGTACTTTCAGACTTTGACCTACAGCATTACTTTGTACTGTCAGATAACCGTTGACCTACAGCATTACTTTGTACTGTCAGACGGCTGATGACCTAAAGCATTACTTTGTACTGTCAGACAACCGTTGACCTACATCATTACTTTGTACTGTCAGACTTTGACCTACAGCATCACTTTGTACTGTCAGACAGCTGATGACCTCCTGCATTACTTTGTACTGTCAGACAACCTTTGACCTACAACATTACTTTGTACTGTCAGACAGCTGATGATCTACATCATTACCTTGTACTGTAAGACAACCGTTGACCTACATCATTACCTTGTACTGTAAGACAACCGTTGACCTACTTTGTACTGTAAGACAACCGTTGATCTACATCATTACCTTGTACTGTAAGACAACCGTTGACCTACATCATTACCTTGTACTGTAAGACAACCGTTGATCTACAGAATTACTTTGTACTGTGAGAAATAAATGCCAGATGACCTTTGACCGTCATGATTACCATGGCCAAGGCCGGGTGTCGCCCTGACAGCTCGTGCTGCATAATTAATTAGATCTAATAATATCTACCGCTTCGGGTTTGTTTTTCTGCTGGCTATACAATAAACGTGTACAGTACAACTAAAAATAACCGATTCTTTAGGATGTGAGACGTTGACACGTGGTAAAAAGGTGAAGGTTGAATGCCAGCTAGTTGAAAGGGAAACATTCGGATAATACACCTGGGAGGTTTGAACTTGTAGAATGCAGGTGTTGCTGATTTAAAAAGTCGGACAAGACTACACTCGATCATAGCCTAAACACTGTGTTTTGCTTCTTTTTAGCGCTAAGTAAAGTGTTTGTGAGTTATATTTAGAATAGTCGATTGCGGCTTTATATAATTAAAATCATTGGGTTGATCAAATATTTTAAAACAATAGCGGTGACATTTATTTGGAGAAGGTGAAGGCCTGTTAAAGTCCATCACCGGAAGTTAAAACTCGGACGGCGTCCATTTTGTGGCCGCCCAGTGGACCGCTGTATGGCCACTTGTGTATGGCCACTTGTGTATGGCCACTTGTGTATGGCCACTTGTGTATGGCCGCTTGTGTATGGCCACTTGTGTATGGCCGCTTGTGTATGGCCACTTGCTTATGGCCACTTGTGTATGGCCGCTTGTGTATGGCCGTTTGTCGATTGTGTATGGCCGCTTGTGTATGGACACTTGCTTATGGCCGCTTGTGTATGGCCACTTGTGTATGGCCACTTGTGTATGGCCACTTGTGTATGGCCGCTTGTGTATGGCCACTTGTGTATGGCCACTTGTGTATGGCCACTTGTGTATGGCCACTTGTGTATGGCCACTTGTGTATGGCCGCTTGTGTATGGCCACTTGTGTATGGCCACTTGTGTATGGCCACTTGTGTATGGCCACTTGTGTATGGCCACTTGTGTATGGCCACTTGTGTATGGCCACTTGTGTATGGCCGCTTATGTATGGCCACTTCTGTATTGCCACTTGTGTATGGCCGCTTGTGTATGGCCGCTTGTGTATGGCCACTTGTGTATGGCCACTTGTGTATGGCCGCTTGTGTATGGCCACTTGTGTATGGCCACTTGTGTATGGCCACTTGTGTATGGCCACTTGTGTATGGCCACTTGTGTGTGACCACTTGTGTATGGCCACTTGTGTATGGCCACTTGTGTATGGCCGCTTGTGTATGGCCACTTGTGTATGGCCACTTGTGTATGGCCACTTGTGTATGGCCACTTGTGTATGGCCACTTGTGTATGGCCGCTTGTGTATGGCCACTTGTGTATGGCCACTTGTGTATGGCCGCTTGTGTATGGCCACTTGGGTATGGCCGCTTGTGTATGGCCACTTGTGTTATAAGCACTTTTGCGTTTATGATTTATATAACAAACGACTTCCTGAGACATTGGCCAAAACTGTATGTCTTAATATTTAGTCCAAGCTAGACGCCTTGGAGTGCGGTAACTCATTTTATCATGGCTAATGATTTCGTCTTTTAGTGCAGGGCGGAGAAGGCCTAAAAATAACCCGACAATACTTGCCATGCGCAGCATCCTGCCGCGCAGGCCTCAAGACACAATAGTACACAGAGGTCACGTGGGGCTATTTTAAGACGTACACTTGCAAAATTTTTCAGACGAATGTGGCAAGCTAACTGTTCACATGACATCACAAGGGAATGTTTGTTGTGTTGTCTTAAATGGATGCTAATGAGTTTGACCTGTTGGTTCAATCATTACTGTTGACATGGATAAAAGGATGTTTAGTTTGATTTTGCCATCAAAGCGGCCGTAAAATTAGATAAAAACATAAAGCTGAATAAAATTCAGAAATTTAATTTTTTTTTATCGAATTAATGATGCAAAGGTCGAGAAAGAAGAGAACGTGAAAAAAAACCCCGCTAAGTTTGAGAAATTTTAAGAAAACAAAAAAATTCTTTTTTTTTCAATTTTCGTATCAAATGTAAACATTTTTGGGACACAGTTTTTAGAATCAACGATGTAAAGGTTGCAAATGTATTGAACGTGCAAAAAAAAGTTTATTTTGAGAATATGTTTCATTAAACAAAAACATTTAAAAAAAAATGTAAAACATAGATGTACATATTTCCGGGTCAAAATATTTTTTAAGTATCGTGTCTGCTATTGCTAATAATTATTAGAGCAAAATATAATAAAAATATGTCTTCACTGCGCTTGTGAGATAGGCTATTTCAATGATACTCTATCAAACAGCAGCATTTTTTTTATGTTCTCATTGCCAAGAGATAATCCCTTTTTATTTTTGCTTTTTAAATATGTATGTTCTAGTTACCGAAATCATTTAAACAACCAAATAAGTCCGATCTTTAATAAAACCAGACAAAAACCAAACAATCCAGTTTAATAACCACTTTTATTTTACTACACCACACCCGATTAAAAAATAAATAAATTAATAAACGATTCCAGACTTTCCCAGTTGGGTTTCTTTGAAAAAGCGCGACTAGTATAGCTCACAGACACATCCATCTTATGCATATTTTATTTTTGTTTTTCTTTCGGTTGAGGTCATAATATTTACATCTGGGAATTTAATGCAATATTATAAAATAAAACATGAAAAATGAATCAATTACAAATTTTTGACAGTTATAAAGTGTTTATGTAATCAAATGACTTCGTTGACTCACACAAGTTAACTGTCACGTGAATGTGACCTTTCTTTAAAGTCACTTTCCGGTGACTCCTGACCTCGCGAGAAGACTCAGCCTACAAATCGCCTTCGTTTGACTGAGCTTTAAAGCTGAATCCAACAATGTGAACGCATATTTTTGGAACGTGCAATTCAATTACTCTAATGAGATGATTTTTGAGACACAAGACGTCATGTTTTTTTGTGTTCTTGTCATGGACATTTAAAGATGACAATGGAAAATATTTTTTTTGAGGGGATGTCAAAAAATGGTTCATTGAAGAGGTGATATGTGACAGATATTCCACGAGTTGGAGACGGCGAATGTGACAAAAATGTGACAGGATTGTGGATGGTGGGAGAATACATTGGACGACCGGTGTAGAGGTCAAGAGGGGTTTGTTAAACGTGTGTTTATAGATGTAGGGTGTGCAGGGGAGGGTTGGAATGAGAGTCACAGGAGTCGAGAGAGCAACAGGAGTCACGAGTCTCACAGGAGTCACGAGTATCAGGAGTCACGAGTGTCAGGAGTCACGAGAGTAACAGGAGTCACGAGCGTCAGGAGTCACGAGTGTCAGGAGTCACGAGTGTCAGGAGTCACGAGTGTCAGAAGTCACGAGAGTAACAGGAGTCACGAGTGTCAGGAGTCACGAGTGTCAGAAGTCACGAGAGTAACAGGAGTCACGAGTGTCAGGAGTCACGAATGTCAGGAGTCACGAGAGTAACAGGAGTCACGAGTGTCAGGAGTCACGAGTGTCAGGAGTCACGAGTGTCACAGGAGTCAGTGTCAAACGTCATACTTATCTGAAAAAGAAATCTTTTTATCTCCATATCAGATAAAGTCGTATAAATAAAGAGCTTTTCTCAGCAAGCTTTGCTTTTATAAATAAGTGCATATAAAAATAGCTTCACTATTTTTTGCTAAAAGCTTAACCAAAAAAAAAAATAATCTATTTCTACAAATTAGGTCAACAAAGCAAGGGAAGCAAGTAGTGTCTTTTCTTGAAAGGGACATAACCTCAATAAGATTTCGCAGACCTCATTATTTAAAAAAAAAATTAGTCTTTCCCGTTTCTGTCACTGTTGTATTCAAATCGGTTTTGAAAGAATCTCATCGGCTTATGTTCAAGGTTTTATTTTCTTCTAGCCGAGCGCTCAAGATATTGATCTAGCACTGACAAAAACAAGGCGCACCCCTTGTTGTGGGGGTGCGTGTCACGTGACTGGATGATACATGGCGGCTGCTGTACATGGGGCGTCTCCAGGGACTGGCGCTTTTCAGGGAAATTACCGCGCAGATAGGGACATTAAGGGGGAAAAATGATTTGTCTGGGAATTTATGAGTGTTGCTGTCTGAGACTGTCAAGTTCAGTCTCTGTAGCGTGAGTGGTTCAAGTTTCTTGGTCTTTTGTACGCTACCGTGTTTTGTATGCTGCGGGTATGCTACTGTAGCTGATGGTCTGTGGCGTCTATGTATGGTATCTATGTTTGGGACCATATTTTATGGTCTATGAATATGTGGTCATTGGGAACTTTAGAAAAAATAGTAAAAAAAGTCTATGAAAAATAAAAACAAGCACGAATTTAAATCCAGCGATTTCTGACCACTGGGTGGTGTTAGGGTGGTAGAGTGACAACCCAGAAGTTGTGTTACGTACATCTGAGCATATAGTTAAAGAATATATATATATATATATATATATATATTGCTACCGCCACAAAACCTTCTGCATGAACTAAAGTATATGCTCTGTAGGCCGCTGTTATCCACCCTGCTCACACTGGGAACTATTCGACTTCATTAACCAAACATCCTACTTTGACTTCATTAGTCAAAAACATCTTGCGCTATTTAACTTAATTAATCACATTTTCTGCGCTATTTTACTTTATTAATTAATCAGCCTGTGTTATTTGACTTAATTAATTAAACACCCTGTTTGCACCTGGCTCTATTTGATTTAATTAACTAAACATCCTAAGTTTTTTTACTAAATAAATCAAACATCCAGCTTGCACTAGCCCTTTTATACAGCTATCTACAGCAGTAACCCCCTCGTATCTATTTCACATTGTTGAAACTGAGACGTCAAAGCGTGTTGAATGACTCAGCACTTAATGAATTGACAATATCATGTTAATAAAAAAATAGATGAAATTTTTTTTTAAAATTATATGAGTGAAATGTATAAAAAATAATATCTTCAGTGCAGTAATGTTTTTTGTGTAACAACCTCGAAAAAATCGGTCATCGCAAAATATTTTAAACTTTTTTCTTTACATCAAGTAAGAATAGGTAAAGTTATTTTTCTATTTGCGAAGTGGAGGCTTATTTTTTTTTTCTAAAGTGACTTCATCTATTTTGAAAGAGATCACGTTTTTAATACGTGAATCTAAGTCATGATTTATATAAGTCAGGCGAAAAGGTTGCAGGATAATAGTTTGAGTATCCCATCACACGGAGGCCGCCGAACGTGATTTCGTGGGAAGTGGTAAACAGACTGAAAGTGGGTTCCTGTGAGATTTGGAAATCGTGAGTTTTTTACGCCACACCGGCTACTCTCATGTCGGCCAGTCCGCAGCCTGGCTAGAACCGCCAGTGTTATTGAATTAGACATCAACGCTGGGTAACCTAGTACACAGGGAGGTCGTCCGTCTGATTCAACCAAATATTTAGCCTCTAATCTCGTCAGAGAACGGTACGAGATCTCTAGTTCTCTATCACGAACAAAACATGATCATGGCTAAAAATACTTTTCTGGAATTTCCACAGCGCATGAAATATCACGATAACTGTTTATATATTCGTATTAAAGGATGGAAGTGTAATTTAACATGATTTTAAAATATTGACCTTTACTTTGTAATTTAATATATATGTATACACCTACCTGGTTTATATTATTTATAAATCACATTATATATATATATATATATATATATATATATATATATATATATATATATATATATATATAAAGAGAGAGTACAGGTGTTGTTCGCTTTACGAATGAATATCTCTGCTTGATATTTAATGTCAGCAATTTCCATTGAAGAGATATATTGGTTTTACGTTGTAAACGGTGAACAAAGTACTGGTTGGAGTAGGGACCCTTTGCAGACTCAATACAACTCTTGAACGACGTTGTGTACGATTTGATGAAATTAAATATTAGAAGATTATCATGATATTAAAAAAAATATTGGTGTTATATATACACCGACATTTTAAATTAGTATTGACCTTTACTTTGTAATTTAATATATATGTATACACCTACCTGGTTTATATTATTTATAAATCACATTATATATATATATATATATATATATATATATATATATATATATATATATATATATATATATATATATATATATATATATATATATAACTACTGAGGAGATAAAACTAAAAAATCAAACAGGAATTGAGCCGCGATTGAATTTCTTTTTGGGAAATTCTGCTACATAAGCTGGTATCAAACATATTACTTAGCATTTCTTAGGATTATACAGGCCAAGGTCGAGAGGGAGAGAGAGAGAGAGAGAGATGCAGGGATAATCTATAATCTCTTGAACTAATGTCCAGGTAACCCTCCCCTTGGATTCTGTGGGTGTATCCATTGTTTCTCGAGAGAAAATTGACATATATATATATATATATATATATATATATATATATATATATATATATATATATATATATATATATATATATATATAAAGAGAGAGTACAGGTGTTGTTCGCTTTACGAATGAATATCTCTGCTTGATATTTAATGTCAGCAATTTCCATTGAAGAGATATATTGGTTTTACGTTGTAAACGGTGAACAAAGTACTGGTTGGAGTAGGGACCCTTTGCAGACTCAATACAACTCTTGAACGACGTTGTGTACGATTTGATGAAATTAAATATTAGAAGATTATCATGATATTAAAAAAAATATTGGTGTTATATATACACCGACATTTTAAATTAGTATTTATTTTGTCGTTGAATAATCTATTTTTTCTATACTTCTGACTTGAGTACAATTCACGCAGCCTGAGAATTTGACCCTTACCCAGATGTTAGGCTTTAATCTACTGCAAGTAAATATGTAGGTATTGAAGTAAGTAAAGTTCTTATTTAATCGCACGTCCAAAACTGAGATCCGAACTCGATAACTACGGACTGGCAGCCAAACGCTCTACCGTTCGACCAGGCCGTCCCACTAAGATACTTGATATGTCGGCTGTTAAGGTACTCACCTGCACATGACCGAGCCCATGGTCCATTTCTTCAAGGTCAGCTGGACAAGCGAGAAGGGCATGCAGATGGAGCACATGATGACGTCACAGACCGAGAGGTTGAGGATGTAGATGTTCCTGGAGCTTCGCAGTGCCTGGGGACGGGTCAAGGTCAGGGGCAGATGTCATGGGTTAATGGCAATAATTAATGGAGAGAAAGTTAATTGCAATAATTAATGGAGTGAACGTTAATTCCAAAAATTAATGGAGTGAACGTTAATTGCAATAATTAATGGAGTGAACGTTGATTGCAATAATTAATGTAGTGAAAGTTTGTTGCAATAATTAATGAAGTGAAAGTTAATTCCAATAATTAATGGAGTGA